>NC_091320.1:13559497-13594497 GCF_038502225.1 Cherax quadricarinatus
TTCGGGTCAGATTTGACTTTCGATGCTATGTCGTTTTCATACTGTCGCTGGGCCTCCCTCCTTATCTGTGCATACTCGTTTCTGGCTCTTCTACTAATCTCCTTGTTTTCCTGGGTCCTATGCTTCCTGTACCTTTTCCATTCTCTGTTGCACTTAGTTTTTGCCTCCCTACACCTTCGGGTAAACCAAGGACTCGTTTTGGTCTTCCTATTATTTCCGTTTCCCTTGGGAACAAAACTTTCCTCTGCCTCCTTGCACTTTGTTGCCACATATTCCATCATCTCGTTTACTGATTTTCCTACCATTTCTCTGTCCCACTGAACCTCCTGCAGGAAGTTTCTCATACCTGTGTAGTCCCCCCTTTTATAGTTTGGCCTGTCCCCTTCAGTTCCTGTTACCTTCTCCACTTGTAACTCTACTATATAGTCAAAACTCAGAACCACATGATCGCTAGCTCCAAGGGGCCTCTCATAAGTGATGTCCTCAATGTCTGAACTGCTCAGGGTGAACACAAGATCCAGTCTTGCTGGCTCATCCTCCCCTCTCTCTCTGGTTGTGTCCCTGACATGTTGATGCATGAGGTTTTCAAGTACCACATCCATCATCTTGGCTCTCCATGTTTCGGGACCCCCATGTGGCTCCAGGTTTTCCCAGTCGATCTCCCTGTGGTTGAAATCGCCCATTACCAGTAACTTTGCTCTGCTCGAGTGAGCTCTTCTTGCCACCTCAGCCAGTGTGTCCACCATCACCCTGTTGTTTTCTTCGTACTCCTCTCTTGGCCTCCTGCAGTTCTGTGGTGGGTTATACATCACTCCAATGACTACTTTATGTTCTCCGGACTGAATTGTACCTACAATGTAGTCTCTCCAATCATGTCCATGCCTTCCATTTCCTCAAATCCCCATCGGTGTTTTATGAGCAGTGCAACCCCTCCTCCCCCTCTACTCCTTCTATCTTTCCTCAGGATCTGATATCCTGTTGGGAAGATTGTGTCTGTTATTGTCTCAGCGAGTTTTGTTTCTGTGACTGCTATGATGTCTGGGGATTTTTCACTGATTCTTTCATTCCACTCCTCATGTTTATTCATTATTCCATCCGCGTTTGTGTACCAAACCTTTAGTTTCTTTTCTATCATTGTGATCATGCAAGAATATTGGGGTTGGGGGAGCAAGAGCCTTGGTGGGGGCCTATATGGGGCTGTGGTGTAGGTGGGGTTTGTGTTGATGGGGGTGGGGTCAGAATGCCCATAAGGGACAGCTGTTGGGGTGAGGTTTGTGATATGGGGATTGGTGGCAGAGGGAACAGTGAGTGGGTTGTAGTATAGGTTGCTCAGTTGCGTTGGGAATGTCGCGGGTGGAGTCTTTTGGTGGGAGATTCTGTGGGGTGTGTTTGCCCTTCCTCCTGTGTCTGGGTCCTGCTCATTTTCATTGCTTCTCGTTCCTCCTTGCGTCTCTGTACCCTCTCTTTCAGTGTAGTCCTTTCTTCTTGTGTTCTGTCGCGGTCGAGGTATACTCTCTGGTACCCCTCTTTGTCCCTCAGTCTTGCTTTCTCTTGCAGAATCCTGGTTCGAACTGATTCTTCCTTGAAAGTTACTCTGACAGGCCGTATCCTTCCACTCGCAAACCACCCAATTCTCTGAAAATTTGTCACCTGGGTCATATTGCCCTCCCCTATTGTTTTCATGATGCCTTCAATCATTTTTTTCTCCTCCTGTTTTATTTCTTCAAAGTTGGCCCCCTTGGCTTCTTGGAGCCCGTACACAAAAACTGACCTCGCCCTTTCCTCCTCCCACTGAGTCTCCATCTGCGTCCTCTGAGGCATTTTATTTCCTTCCATTGACATGTTCTTGCCTTCAGTCCCTGTCATATCTGAAACTTCTATTCTCAGTGGACTGTCTTTCCTGACCAGCTGTCCCTTGCTACTGCAGTTGGCTGTTAGAATCTCTGCATATAGCATACCTTCATTGTCTTCGGACCTGTCGTTTGATCTTAGTGTGCTCGTCGTCTTTTCCCTGGCCCCACGTGGGTCTGATAGGGCCTTCGTGTTCGGCATGTCTCCGTTGTTGCTTACCATCCCCTTGTCTGCGCCTGACTTTGAATTTCCTGATGTCACACCTGAATTGTCATTTGTCTCTCTAATCTGTTTCAGGCTTTGCAGTTTCTCTTCTAAGCACTGTATCCTAGCTTCTGCTGCTAAGACCTGTACTTCCCACTTCCTGCACTCTTCAGCTATCCGCTCCTCCATTTTCTTACCAAGCTCTACTATCTTCCTTCCCCACTCTTCCTCCCTTTTTTGGAGCTCTAGCTCCCAGTCTTTCCTCCCTGGTTCGTCCACCAGATCTCTGGGTTTCCGTCCTCTAAGGCCACCCATTTTTTTTTTTTTTTTTTTTACTTTTTATTACCACAGACAGAAGGCTAGAGGAGGGAGAGGGTGTGGGGGAGAGAGAGAGAGGGTAGAAAGAGGGAGAGAGAGGAGAGAGAAAGGGTAGAAAGAGGGAGAGAGAGGAGAGAGTATGGGGGTGAGGGATAAGACCAAGGGGGAGGGAGAGAAATGTGAGGGGGGAGAGAAAGGGTAGAGAGAGGGAGAAAGAGAGGGAGAGGGAGAGGGAGAGAAAGAGAGAGAGAGGGAGAAAGGAGGGAAGAAGGCTATGAGAGAGAGAAACGCGAGGGAGGGAAAAGGTAAGAGGTCTGTGGGGGAGGCAGTCAAATTCCAAGGATCAGCTGTGTGTACTCACCTAGTTGTGGTTTCAGGGGTCGAGACCCAGCTCCTAGCCCCGAGTGTGTATGTGTGTGCGCGTGCGTGTGTGTGTGTGTGAGCACGTCAGTTGTTTATATGTCCCAGAAATACAATTCACTTCTGTGTATCCGTAATACTAATGAGATACCATTAACACTGAGAGTAGTTCTAATAATTATAATACTAGCGTGTGTTAACAAGTCATTCTTTCACCCAGTTATGTACTACCTTTTACTACATGTGTAGAGGAGGGAGAGGGTGTGGGGGAGAGAGAGAAAGGGTAGAAAGAGGGAGAGAGAGGAGAGAGAAAGGGTAGAAAGAGGGAGAGAGAGGAGAGAGTATGGGGGTGAGGGATAAGACCAAGGGGGAGAGAGAGAAATGTGAGGGGGAGAGAAAGGGTAGAGAGAGGGAGAAAGAGAGGGAGAGGGAGAGAAAGAGAGAGAGAGGGAGAAAGGAGGGAAAGAGGGTATTGAGAGGGAGAAGCGCGAGGGAGGGGAAAGGTAAGAGGTCTGTGGGGGAGGCGGTCAAATTCCAAGAATCAGCTGTGTGTACTCACCTAGTTGTGGTTTCAGGGGTCGAGACCCAGCTCCTGGCCCCGAGTGTGTATGTGTGTGCGCGCGTGTGTGTGTGTGTGAGCACGTCAGTTGTTTATATGTCCCAGAAATACAATTCACTTCTGTGTATCCGTAATACTAATGTGTGTGTGTATGTGTGTGTGTGTGTGTGTGTGTGTGTGTGTGTGTGTGTGTGTGTGTGTGTGTGTGTGTGTGTGTGTGTGTGTATGTGTGTGAGTGTGTGTGTGTGTGTGTGTGTGTGTGTGTGTGTGTGTGTGTGTGTGTTAGTTACCATTTTGTCCTAGGCACATGTCGATTAGACACTAGGCCTGTTGTATATGCGTGCGTGTGTATGTATGTGTGTGTGTGTGTGTATGTGTGTGTGTGTGTGTGTGTGTGTGTGTGTGTGTGTGTGTGTGTGTGTGTGTGTGTGTGTGTGTGTACTCACCTAGTTGAGGTTGCGGGGGTCGAGTCCGAGCTCCTGGCCCCGCCTCTTCACTGATCGCTACTAGGTCACTCTTCATGAGCCGTGAGCTTTATCATACCTCATCTTAAAATTATGTATGGTTCCTGCCTCCACTACCTCACTTGCTAGGCTATTCCACTTCCTGACTACTCTATGACTGATGAAATACTTCCTAACATCCCTGTGACTCATCTGGATCCTCAACTTCCAAGTATGACCCCTTGTTTCTGTGTCCCCTCTCTGGAACATCCTGTCTCTGTCCACCTTGTCTATTTCACACAGTATTTTGTATGTTGTTATCATGTCTCCCCTGACCCTCCTGTCCACCAGTGCCGTCAGGCCGATTTCCCTTAACCTTACTTCGTAGGACATTTCCCTTAGCTCTGGAACTAACCTTGTCGCAAACCTTTGCACTTTCTCTAATTTCTTGACGTGCTTGATCAATTGCGGGTTCCAAACAAGTGCTGCATACTCCAGTATGGGCCTGATGTACACGGTGAACAGTGTCTTGAACGACTCCTTACTAAGGTAACGGAACGTTATTCTCAGGTTTGCCAGGCGCCCATATGTTGCAGCAGTTATCTGGTTGATGTGTGCTTCCGGAGACTTACTCGGTGTTATACTCACCCCAAGATCTTTCTCCTTGAGCAAGGTTTGCAGTCTTTGGCCACCTAGCCTATACTGCGTCTGCAGTCTTCTTTGCCCTTCTCGATCTTCATGACTTTGCATTTGGCGGGTTAAATTCGAGAAGCCAGTTGCTGGACCAGGTGTTCAGCCTGTCCAGGTCTCTTTGAAGACCTACCTGATCCTCATCTGATTTAAATCTCCTCATTAACTTCACATCATCTGCAAACAGGGACAATTCTGAGTCTAACCCTTCCATCATGTCATTCACATATACCAAAAATAGCCTTGGTCCTTGGACCGACCCCTGTGGGACCCCGCTCGTCACAGGTGCCCACTGTGATACCTCATGATGTACCATGACTCGTTATTGCCTCCCTGTCAGGTATTCTCTGATCCATTGCAGCACCCTTCCTGTTATATGTGCCTGATCCTCTAGATTCTGCACCAATCTCCTGTGAGGAACTGTGTCAAAGGCCTTCTTGCAGTCCAAGAAGATGCAATCAACCCACCCCTCTCCATCGTGTCTTACTTCTGTTACTTTATCATAATACTCCAGTAGGTTTGTGACACAGGATTTGCCTTCCATAATTCCGTGCTGATTGGCGTTTATTCTCTTGTTCCGTTCCAGGTGCTCCACCACTCTCCTCCTGATAATCTTCTCCATAACTTTGCGTAATATACACTTCAGTGACACAGGTCTATAGTTTAGTGCCTCTTTTCTGTCTCCTTTTTTAAAAATGGGAACTACATTTGCCATCTTCCATACCTCAGGTAGTTGCCCAGTTTCCAGGGATGTGTTGAAGATTGTGGTAAGTGGCACACACAGCATTTCTGCTCCCGCTCTATGGACTCATGGGGAGATGTTGCCCGGTCCCATTGCCTTTGAGGTATCTAGGTCCCTTAACAGCTTCTCCACCTCCTCCTCAGTTGTGTGTATGTCATGCAACACTTGTTGGCATATTCCTTGTTGGCGTCCCCCTCTATTCTGTCCACCCAGAGGCCTTCCTGTCTCCACTGTAAATACTTCCTTAAATCTCTTTTTGAGCTACTCACTTCTTGTGAGTTCTCCACCTTTTTTCCTCAACCTGATCAACTGGTCTTTGACTGTTGTCTTCCTCCTAATGTGGCTATACAGCAGTTTTGGGTCAGACTTGGCTTTCGATGCTCTGTCGTTTTCATACTGTTGCTGGGCCTCCCTCCTTATCTGTGCATACTCGTTTCTTGCTCTTTGACTAGGCTCTTTATTTTCCTGGGTCCTTTGCCTCCTGTATCTTTTCCATTCTCTGTTGCATTTATTTTTTGCCTCCCTACACCTTCGGGTAAACCAAGGACTCACTTTGGTTTTCCCATTATTTCTATTGCCCTTGGGAACAAACCTTTCCTTTGACTCCCTGCATTTTGTTATGTATTCCATTATTTCATTCACTGACTTTCCTGCCAATTGTCTGTCCCACTGAAGCTCCTGCAGGAAATTCCCATCCAACTCCTCTTAACCTCTCTACTTGCAATTCTACTAAATATTCAAAACACAGAACCATGTGATCACTAGCTCCAAGGGGCCTCTCATATGTGATCTCAATGTCTGAACTGCTCAGGGTGAACACAAGGTCCAGTCTTGCTGGTTCATCATCTGCTCTCTCTCTGGCAGTGTCCTTAATATGTTGATGCACAAGGTTTTCCAGTACCACATCCATCATCTTGGCTCTCCATATTTCTGGACCTCCATGTGGCTCCAGGTTTTCCCAATCGATCTCCCTGTGGTTGAAATCGCCCATAACCAGTAACTTTCCTCTGGTCCAGTGAGCTCTTCTTGCCACCTCGGCCAGTGTGCCCACCATTGATCTGTTGCTCCCTTCATATTCCTCTCTTGGCCTCTTGCAGTTCTGTGGTGGATTATACATCACTGCAATAACTACCTTATGTTCCCCAGACTAAAGTGTACCTACTATTTAGTCCCTTCCTCCAATCTCGTCCATGCCTTCCATTTCCCCAAATCTCCATCGGTCTTTTATGAGCAGTACAACCCTCCTCCCCCTCTGTTCCTATCTTTCCTCAGGATCTGATATCCTTGTGGGAAGATTGCATGCATTATTGTCTCAGTGAGTTTCGTTTCTGTGTCTGCTATGATGTCTGGGTACTTCTCATTGATTCTTTCATTCCACTCCTCATATTTATTCGTTATTCCATCTGCGTTCGTGTACCAAACCTTCAACTTCTTTTCTAATACTGTGATCCTGGGAGAAGGTTGGGGTTGGAGGATTGGGAGCCCTGGCGGGGGCCTATGGGGAGTTGAGGGCAGAGCTTCCATAGGGGGTTGCTGTATGGGTGGGGTTTGTGGTGTGGGGGTGGTTGCAGAGGGATCAGTTTGTGAGTGTCAGTCTAGATTGTTCAGTTGCCTTAGGGTTGTTACGGTTGGAGTCCTTCTGCGGGTGTGTTTGCCCTTCCACCTGCATATGGGTTCTTTTGCTCATCTTCGTCAGAAGAACCCAGACGCAGGTGGAAGGACAAACACACCCTGTGTGTGTGTGTGTGTGTGTGTGTGCGCAAGCTCTCCAGCCTCTCAATATCTCACCATTTTTCCCCTGGTGGTGGTTGCTATGGTAACCTCTCACTGTGATTCACACTCAGTACACCAGCCTGAGGCGATGTCTGGTGCCCACCCAGCCTCCTGGAGAGGGAGAGGGAGGGAGAGGCAGGAGAAAGGAGAGAAGTCAGGGGAGAGGAAAAGGGATAAATGGAGAGAAGAGAGAGATGTGGTGTGTGTGTTTGTGAATGAGAGAAAGGGAGAGAAAGTGAGAGGGGGGGGGGAAACAATGGAATATGGCTTATTTCTGAGAAGTCTACCCCAGGATGCCACCCACAACAGTCTACCAGCATCCAAGTATCTAATTTCTGCTAGGTAAATATTAGCAGCTTTTGGAAGCAGACTTGCCCATATGTCTGCCCCACTGTACACACTCTGCACTACCCTAGTACCTGCACTACCACTACCCCAGTGCCTGGGAACTGTCTGCCAGTCTGTCTGGCACAGACACTGTACACACTCTGCACTACCCTAGTACCTGCACTACCACTACCCCAGTGCCTGGGAACTGTCTGCCAGTCTGTCTGCCACAGACACTGTACACACACTGCACTACCCTAGTACCTGCACTACCACTACCCCAGTGCCTGGGAACTGTCTGCCAGTCTGTCTGCCCCAGACACTGTACACACACTGCACTACCCTAGTACCTGCACTACCACTACCCCAGTGCCTGGGAACTGTCTGCCAGTCTGTCTGGCACAGACACTGTACACACACTGCACTACCCTAGTACCTGCACTACCACTACCCCAGTGCCTGGGAACTGTCTGCCAGTCTGTCTGCCACAGACACTGTACACACACTGCACTACCCTAGTACCTGCACTACCACTACCCCAGTGCCTGGGAACTGTCTGCCAGTCTGTCTGCCCCAGACACTGTACACACACTGCACTACCCTAGTACCTGCACTACCACTACCCCAGTGCCTGGGAACTGTCTGCCAGTCTGTCTGGCACAGACGCTGTACACACACTGCACTACCCTAGTACCTGCACTACCACTACCCCAGTGCCTGGGAACTGTCTGCCAGTCTGTCTGGCACAGACACTGTACACACTCTGCACTACCCTAGTACCTGCACTACCACTACCCCAGTGCCTGGGAACTGAACTCAGGCACTTTAAGTTGTGATTCAAACACTCTCTCACTGAGCCTGTATATGTATTCCTGGAGTATACCTGGAGATGGTTTTGGGGGTCAACGTCCCCGCGGCCCGGTCTGAGACCAGGCCTCGTGGTGGATCAAGGTCTCATCAACCAGGCTGTTACTGCTGGCCACATATAAACCGATGTACGAACCACAACCTGACTGATCAGTTACTGACTTTAGGTGCCTGTCTAGCGCCTTCTTGAAGCCAGCCAGGGGTCTATTGGTAATCCCCCTTATGTATGCTGGGAGGCAGTTGAATAGTCTTGGGCCCCTGGCATTTATTGTGTTGTCTCTCAGTGTACTCGTGGCTCCCCTGCTTTTCGCTGGGGGAATGTTACATCTAATGCCGAGTCTTTTGCTTTCTTAGGGAGTGATTTTGTGTGCAATTATGGTACCAATCCCTCTAGGATTTTCCAAGTATATAATATAAACACATAAGCAGTACATTGTGATCCTTTATTGACAACGTTTCGCTCACGTAGTGGGCTTTATCAAGTCACAAACAGATCTACGTGGGTAAAAGGTGCGTGAGTATTTATAGGATTTAGTCAGGTGGAGAATGCTGCATGTGACAATCTTCAGAGTAGGGTGATAGAGTCTTGAACCTTGGGTAGCTTTAAAAAGAGACTGGTATATGAGTAGACCTTCTGCAGTGTTCATTTATTCTTATATTCATATGTGGGATAGTGATGAAGAAGTTTCTTGGCAAGAGGTTCAGCTATGTTATAGAAGTCTTTGTTCTGGTTGAAGTTGTTGGATATAGAGATAAATGATGATTCCAGGATTCTTCGGTATTGAGTGTTGTCTTCTGTGGCGATGAGTCTTGCATGTCTATAGTTGATTAAATGGATGTGTGAGTTTCGGTGTTAAACACAGGCATTCCTTGGCACTAAAATATGTGTTTGGAGGTCTCTGGATGTTTGGCCAACATATACTTTGCTGCAATCATTACAAGGGATTGCGTATACCCCTGCAGAGGATTGAAGCTTGTCCTGTCTATTACTGGTAATGTCCTTCATGGTGGTGGATGTGGAGGTAGATACTTGGAATGAGGTACTGGAAAAGATATTGCAAACGTGTTTGGTAATGGAATTGGTGGGGAGGATTATGTATCTCTTCTCGGTAGTGTCTTCTCTGGGTGTGTTAAAGATATTTAATGGCCGTCGTCTGTAGTCTCTAATGAAGTAACAAGGATAGTGAAGTTTAGAAAATACTTGTTCAATAAGGGAACATTCTTCCTCAAGGAACTCATTGCTGCAGATTCTGAGTGCATGCAGGAAAAAGCCTTTAATTACACCACGTTTAGTTTTGGTGTCGTGGTGAGAGTAGAAGTGGAAAAGATCGTTTTGGTTGGTGGGTTTTCGATAGACTGTAAAACGAAGTTCATGGTCAGCTTTGCAGAGAAGAACGTCAAGGAAAGGAAGAATGTTGTCGACTTCCTCTTCTAGTGTGAACTGGATTGAGGGCTCGACCTGGTTGAGCTTGTGTTGGAGAGCTTGTACGTTGAAGCGTCTGGGAGTTATGATGAGAATGTCGTCAACATAACGGAGCCAGGTGACAGAAGAGGGAATAATATTGGAAAATCGCTCTGCTTCTAGATGTTCCATGTATAGGTTCGCCAGGACGGCACTAAATGGCGAACCCATGGGTAGTCCGAAAGTCTGCTGAAAGAGGTGATTTTCGAAAGAGAAATACGTAAAGCCAACACATAGTTCAACAGGGTGGATGAAATCGACCTGAGCAGACCTCAAGTGCCACAGAGTTAATTTTATCTAGGCAAAGGCTCGGATCAGCGTTGTTTAGGATATCTTCTCATCTTATTTCATTTAGGACATGAAGTTGAATTTTGTGAAGACTCCCTCATAACTGCTCACAATTTACTGGTCAGGAGCCCTGCACATTCATGTCTGTACCTCTATTATGTTGTGATCTAAGTGAATTGTCTTTGAAACAGTTATATACCGACAAGACGAAAATTAGGCACATGTGCAACATCTGGGTATCTTTATTGTAGACGTTTCGCTATCCAGTGGCTTTATCAATACAAATTCAAGGACATAATTGGAAGACTGTAGAACTGTATACAAAAGATGAGGTATCATTCCCTCAGCCTCAGTCCCTCTTTTATATATAGTTCAACTGTCTTCCAATTATGTCCTGGAATTTGTATTGATAAAGCCACTGGATGGTGAAACATCTACACTAAAGATGTTGCAGATGTGTCTGATTTTCACCGTACTGAGCTTGTAGAGTGTCAACTTGACGATGATTTGCCATAAAAACTCAAGTCATCCTGCAGTGTGTATGGTGGTGCTGAGCTCACTGATATTGTAAGTAAATAAGAACACAAACAAGAAGCGAATATGAAATTGTTATACAATACCGACATATTGATATGTAAGATACATGTGCAACATTTACGTATCTTTATTCCGAAACGTTTCGCTTACACAGTAGGCTTCTTCAGTCGAGTATAGAGGAGTTTGCAGAAACAGCAGAGATGTGAAGATTATGTAATCAGTCCATCACCCTTAAATTAGACGTAGTTTTGAGGTGGTTAAAACTGCCCAAGCTAGGCATGTCCAACTCACACCCACTCATGTGTTTGTCTAACATAATTTTTAAAACTACACAATGTTCTAGCTTCAATGACGTTCATCAGGAGTTCGTTCCACTCATGTTTCAGATACATTCCATTATGGAGGAGAAGGTGCATGTTGGAAAGGGAGAGGCGTGCCTTCTGTAGGCGAAGACGACGAATAACAGAGCTCCTCAAAGGCAGCAGACTTTCTGAAGACCAAGGTGTAACACTGGCTAAGGAATTTGAAGTTCAGTTCAAAGTGAATACATCATACAAAGTCCAGGAGAGACAGAAAAAGCCGTAAGTGAAATTAAGAGAATTCCAAAATATTTCTCCTCATATGCAAAATCCAGGTCAAAAGCAACGTCTGTTATCAAGTCTTGGTTAGAACAGATGGAACATACACGAACGATAACAAAGAAATGAGTGAAATACTTAAGTCCCAGTACTATTCAGTTCAGTGAGCCACTTATTGGCCTTAAGAATGATGGCCTAAGTGAGGTCTTCCTGAATGAGACAAAATACTGCAGACATCTCCCTAATCTCTGATATAACGCTAACTCCCACTAGACATTGGAAAAACTATTGACTGTATGTCCATGCATTCCGTCCCAGACTCAAACCTGTGGGACCAGAAACCTTTATCACTTGCCTTAAATATTCTATGGAGAAGCCTAAGCACTGGAGTTTTCTCACATCCATTAAAACTACTGATATTGCCCCACTCTACAAAAGTGGCAATAAAACAATTTAAAAAATCTTGACCGATAGTCTTAACGTCCTTCTTTATCAGACTTTATAATAGGGCTTTAAGAAGCAAGATTACCAATCATATGGAATCTGAGCAGTTGCACAACCCAGGTCAACAAAGGCTCAGAACAGGTCACCTCTGCCTTTTACAACCGCTGGACCATCACGGCATGGTCTTGGATACACTAGAAGACACGCATTTTAATGCGGATGTGATATAGTGAGACTTTTCAAAACCCATTAACAAGTGGGACCATGGGGTAATTGTAAACAAAATGAGTTCAAAAGAAATAACAGGGCAGGTAGGCAGATGTATATTTAACTTTCAAAGAAATAAAACCCAAAAGTTCTGCCTCTCGTGGTACGTTACTCACCCCAATTTTTGTTCTCATATCTGACATAGACAGAGATATAAATCACAGCACTGTATTATCCTTTTCAGGCTATATTAAAATTGATATAAGAATGTCATCCACAGAAGACACAGCGAGCCTCCAAGCTGATATAAGCCAAGTCTTCCACTGGACGCTGACAATAATATGATGTTCATCGAGAACTAATTTCAGCTTTTATGCAATGAAAGTGTGGAAGAAATAAAGACGAGATTCAGAGTACAAGACAAAGTATATCCACTCAATAGAACGTAAGTCAAAAATGAGAAACCTGGGAGTGATAATGTCAGAAAGAACCTGCGTTCAAAGAGCACAACAATGCTTTTATCACAGCTGCAAGAATAATGACAGGTTGGATAAATAGAATATTCACAGCAAGAGATGCCAAGCCAGTGATGATACTCTCCTGGTCACTCGTTCTCTCTGTCTTAGAATATTGTTGTGTACTAACAGCAACCTTCAAGGCAAGACAAATTGCTGAGCTGAAAAATATACAGAAAACTTTCACTGCGAATATCATCGGTCAAGCATCTAAATCACTGGGAGCCTCAGATCCCTAAAACTGAATATCTTTAAAAGTAGGGATTGGTTCTGAACCTGCACATCGAAATTACTACTTATGAACACAAGAGGCTTGGCAGATGGTGCAGGATACCATCAATGAAAAGTATGGGAGAAACGAGTGTACTGAGAGAGAACTCAATGAGTGTAAAGTAACCACGACTCTTCAACACCCTCTCATCATATATAAGGGAGATTACCAACAACCCTTCCTCCCCAGCCATCTTCAAGAAGGAACTTGACAAATTCCTCAATACAGCTGCTGATCAGCCAGACTGGGAGGAAAGATTGGGAGGTAGAGATGAAAAAAATGGTGGAAGAGTGGGGAAGGAAGCTAGCAGAGCTTGACAGGAAAGTGGAGGAGAGGAAAGATGAGGAGAGCAGGAAGTAGGGACTACAAGTCTTAGCAGCATTAGATAAGATAAAGTGCTTATATGAAGAACTAAGAAACCTGAAACAGATTAGAGAGACAAATGACAGGACAGACATGACATCAGGAACATCTATACCAGTCACAGACAAGGGGACTGTAGGGATCCAGGAAAAAATGTGTACAATTGAGAGACCTGTAGACAATGAAGGAGCTGTGACACATGCAGAGACTCCAACAACTGCAATGGCAAGGAACAGGCGAGCAGGAAAGACAGTCCACTGAGCATAGGGGCTGCAGCAAGGGCAGGGACGGAAGGCAGGAACGTTTCGATGGAAGGAACTAAAACACCTCAGACAATGCAAAGAGAGAGAGACACAGTGGGAGGAGGAGAGGGAGAGGTCAGTGTTTGTCTACAGGCTCCAAGATGTCGAAGGGGAAACCTACAATGAAAGAAACCAGGAGGAGAAGAAAGCAATCGAAGGTATCGTGAAAGCAATAGGTGAGGGAGACATGACCCAGGTGACAAATTTTCGGAGAATTGAGTGGTTTGCAAGTGGAAGGAAATGGCCAGTCAAAATAATCTTCAAGGTAGAATCAGCTCGAACCAGGATCTTGCAAGAGAAAGCACGACTGAGGGACAAACCAGAGTACCAGAGTGTGTACCTTGATTGCGACAGAAAACGAGAAGAAAGGATGAAACTGAGAGGGTGCAAAGACGAAAGGAGGAACGGGATGCATTGATGAAGATGAGGAGAACCCAGACTCAGGTGGAAGGGCAGACACACTTAACAGAAATACCCACAGAAGGATTCCAACCATGACAACCCCAAAGCAACTGACCAATTTAAACCAAAACCCACACACAGTTCCCTCTGCCCCCACCCCCCATATCACAAACCTCACCCCTACAGCAGCCCCCTATGGGCACTATGCCCCCACCCCCATCGCAAACCCCACCCAAACTGTGACAACCCTAATGCAACTGAACAATCTACACCGAAACCCTCACACTCTTCCCTCTCCCCCACCCCCCACATCACAAACCCCTCCCCAACAGCAGCTCCCCAAGGGCACTCTGCCCTCACGCCCCATCACAAACCCGACCCACACTGCAAACCCCCATATGCCCCCTCCAGGGCTCTCGCTCCCCCAACCCCAATATTTTCCCAGGACCACCATGATAGATAAGAAGTTGAAGGTGTGGTACATGAATGCAGATGAATTTACAAATAAATATGAGGAGTGGCATGAAAGAATCAATGAGAAGTCCCCAGACATCATAGCAGTCACAGAAACGAAACTCACTGAGACAATAACAGACACAGTCTTCCCACCGGGATATCAGGTCTTGAGAAAGGAGAGAAGGAGCAGAGGGGGAGGAGGGGTTGCACTACTCATAAAAACTGAAGGGGTTTTAAGGAAATGGAAGGCATGGGCGAGACTGGAGAAAGGGACTACATGGTAGCTACAATTCAGTCTGGGGAACATAAGGTAGTCATTGCAGTGATGTATAACCCACCACAGAACTGCAGGAGGCCAAGAGAGGAATATGAGGAGCACAACAGAGTGATGGTGGACACACTTGCTGAGGTGGCATGAAGAGCTCAATCGTGCAGAGCAATGGTACTGGTTATGGGTGATTTCAGCCATAGGGAGATTGACTGGGAAAACCTGGAGCCTCACGGGGGTCCTGACACATGGAGAGCCAAGATGATGGATGTGGTACTGGAAAACCTGATGCATGAACACGTCAGGGACGCTACCAGAGAGAGAGGGGAGGATGAACCAGCAAGACTGGACCTTATGTTCACCCTGAGCAGTTCAGACATTGAGGACATCAAATATGAGAGGCCAATTGGAGCTAGAGATCACGTGGTTCTGAGTTTTGATTACATGGTAGAGCTGCAAGTGGACAGGGTAACAGGAGTCGATTGGGAAAAGCCAAACTATAAAAGGAGGGACTAAACAGGTATGAGGAACTTCCTGCTGGAGGTTCAGTGGTACAGAGAACTGGTAGGGAAGTCAGTAAACGAAATGATGGAATATGTAACAACAAAATGCAAGGCGGCAGAGGAAAGATTTGTTCCCAAGGACGACAGAAATAAAGGGAAGACCAAAGCGAGTCCTTGGTTTACCCAAAGGTGTAGGAAGGCAAAAACTAAGTGCATTAGAGAATGGAAGAGGTGCAGAAAGCAAAAGACCCAGGAAAATAAAGAGACAAGTCGAAGAGCCAGAAACGAGCATGCACAGATAAGGAGGGAGGCCCAGCGTTAGTATGAAAACGACATAGCATCAAAAGTAAAGTCTGACCCGAATCTGCTGTATAGCCACATTAGGAGAAAGACAACAGTCAAAGACCAGGTGATCAGGCTGAGGAAAGAAGGTGGGGAACTCACACGAAACAATCAAGAGGTGTGTGAGGAGCTCAACAAGAGATTTAAGGAAGCATTCAGAGTGGAGACAGGAAGGACTCAGGGAAGACAGGACAGAGAAGAACACCAACAGGGAATATACCAACAAGTGCTGGATGACATAGACACAACTGAGGAAGAGGTGAAGAAGCTGCTAAGTGACTTTGATACCTCAAAGGCAATTGGACCAGACAACATCTCCCTACGGGTCCTTAGAGAGGGAGCAGAAGTGCTGTGTGTCCCATTAACCACAATCTTCAACACATCCCTTAAAACTGGGCAACTACCTAAGGTATGGAAGACGGCAAATGTAGTTCCCATTTTTAAAAAAGGAGACAGAAAAAAGGCGCTAAACTACAGACCAGTGTCACTGACGTATATAGTATGCAAAATCACGGAGAATATTATCAGGAAGAGAGTGATGGAGCACCTGGAACGGAAAAAAAGTATAAATAACAACCAGCACGGTTTCAAGGAAGGCAAATCCTGTGTCACAAACCTTCTAGAGTTTGATGATAAAGTAACAGAAGTAAGAGACAAGAGAGAGGGGTGGGGTGATTGCATCTTCTTGGACTGCAGGAAGGCCTTCGACTCAGTTCCTCACAAGAAATTAGTTCAGAAACTAGAGGATCAGGCGCATATAATGGGAAGGGCACTTCAATGGACCAGAGAATACCCGACAGGGAGGCAACAACGAGTCATGGTACGTGATGAGGTATCACAGTGGGCACCTGTGACGAGCGGGGTCCCACAGGGGTCGGTTCTAGGAAAAGTGCTATTTTTGGTATATGTGAATGACATGATGGATGGGATAGACTCAGAGGTGTCTCTGTTCGCAGATGATGTGAAATTAATGAGGAGAATTAAATGAAGTTAATGAGGAGAATCAAATCAGATGAGGACCAGGCAGGACTACAAAGAGACTTGGTCCAGCAACTGGCTTCCCTAATTCAACCCCGACAAATGCAAAGTTATGAAGATTGGGGAAGGAAAAAGAAGATCACAGACAGAGTATAGGCTAGGTGGACAAAGACTGCAAACCTCACTCAAGGAGAAAGACCTTGGGGTGAGCATAACACCGAGCACGTCTCCGGAAGCATACATCAACCAGATAACTGCTGCAGCATACGGGCGCCTGACAAACCTAAGAATAGCGTTCCGATACCTTAGTAAGAAACCGTTCAAAACACTGCATACTGTACGTCAGGCCCCATACTGGAGTATGTATAACCAGTTTGGAACCCACACATGCTCAAGCACATCAACATATTAGAGAAAGTGCAAAGGTTTGCAACAAAGTTAGTTCTGTAGCTCAGGGAAATGTTCTATGAAGAAAGGTTGAGGGAAATCGACCTGACGACACTGGAAGACAGGAGGATCAGGGGGGACATGACAACGACATACAAAATACTGCGGGGAATAGATGAGGTGGACAGAGACAGGATGTTCCAGAGATGGGACACAGAAACAAGGGGTCACAATTGGAAGTTGAAGACTCAGACGAGTCACAGGGATGTTAGGAAGCATTTCTTCAGCCATAGAGTTGTCAGGAAGTGGAATAGTCTAGCAAGTGATGTAGTGGAGGCAGGAACCATATTTAGCTTTAAGACGAGGTATGACAAAGCTCAGCGAGTAGAGAGAGAGAGGACCTAGAAGCGATCAGTGAAGAGGCGGGGCCAGGAGCTGAGTTTCGACCCCTGCAACCACAATTAGGTGAGTACAGTCTAACTTCCACAGAGAGTATAACGCAGTCTACCTTCCATAGGGAGTATGACACCGTCCACCTTCCACAGGGAGTATAACACCGTCCACCTTCCACAGGGAGTATAACACCGTCCACCTTCCACAGGGAGTATAACACAGTCCACCTTCCACAGGGAGTATAACACAGTCCACTTTCCACAGGGAGTATAACACAGTCCACTTTCCACAGGGAGTATAACACCGTCCATCTTCCACAGGGAGTATAACACCGTCCACCTTCCACAGGGAGTATAACACCGTCCACCTTCCACAGGGAGTATAACACAGTCCACCTTCCACAGGGAGTATAACACAGTCCACTTTCCACAGGGAGTATAACACCGTCCACCTTCCACAGGGAGTATAACACAGTCCACTTTCTACAGGGAGTATAACACCATCCACCTTCCACAGGGAGTATAACACAGTCCACCTTCCACAGGGAGTATAACACCGTCCACCTTCCACAGGGAGTATAACACCGTCCACCTTCCACAGGGAGTATAACACAGTCCACCTCCACAGGGAGTATAACACCGTCCACCTTCCACAGGGAGTATAACACCGTCCACCTTCCACAGGGAGTATAACACAGTCCACCTTCCACAGGGAGTATAACACAGTCCACTTTCCACAGGGAGTATAACACCGTCCACCTTCCACAGGGAGTATAACACAGTCCACTTTCCACAGGGAGTATAACACCATCCACCTTCCACAGGGAGTATAACACAGTCCACCTTCCACAGGGAGTATAACACCGTCCACCTTCCACAGGGACTATAACACAGTCCACTTTATACAGGGAGTATAACACCGTCCACCTTCCACAGGGAGTAAACACACAGTCCACCTTCCACAGGGAGTATAACACCGTCCACCTTCCACAGGGAGTATAACACAGTCCACTTTCCACAGGGAGTATAACACCGTCCACCTTCCACAGGGAGTATAACACCGTCCACCTTCCACAGGGAGTATAACACCGTCCACCTTCCACAGGGAGTATAACACCGCCCACCTTCCACAGGGAGTATAACACCGTCCACCTTCCACAGGGAGTATAACACCGTCCACCTTCCACAGGGAGTATAACACCGTCCACCTTCCACAGGGAGTATAACACCGTCCACCTTCCACAGGGAGTATAACTCCGTCCACCTTCCACAGGGAGTATAACACCGTCCACCTTCCACAGGGAGTATAACACCGTCCACCTTCCACAGGGAGTATAACACCGTCCACCTTCCACAGAGAGTAAAACACCGTCCACCTTCCACAGGGAGTATAACACGGTCCACCTTCCACAGGGAGTATAACACCGTCCACCTTCCACAGGGAGTATAACTCCGTCCACCTTCCACAGGGAGTATAACACCGTCCACCTTCGACAGGGAGTATAACACCGTCCACCTTCCAGCTTCGTGCCTGAAGTATGTTATGTAGAGGGAACACGGACTCGGGTGGCAGTACAGCAATAGCAAAGAATTACAGATCAATAGCTCTAAAGTCCCACATCATAAATAGCTTTGAAAGAGTTGTAAGACGCATGATCGCCAGCCACTTGGACACCCAACAATTGTACAATCTAGGGCAACATTGGTTTAGAGCAGGTCGTTCCTGCCTCTCTTAAATATTGGACCACTATGACGTGGTTTTGGATGCAGGAGAAGACGAGGAGAATGCTGATGTAGTATACACAGATTTTGCAAAAGCCTTTGACAAGTGCGATCATGGTATAATAGCACATAAAATGCGTGCTTCAAGAATGACATGGAAAATGGGTAGATGGATCTTCAAGTTTCTAACCAATCGAACACAAAGGGTAATGGCAAAAAAATTTAAGTCAGAGGCTGCCACAGTGAAAAACTCTGTTCCAAAATTCACAATACTCGCCTCCATCCTGCTCCTCATCCTCTTATCAGACAGAGACAGAGATGTAAACCATAGCACCGTATCTTCCTTCGCAGACGATACTAGAATCTGTATAAGACTATCATCCATTGAGGACACAGTAAATCTCCAAGTAGATATAAACCAAATTTTCCAGTGGGCAACGGAAAACGATATGATGTTCAATGAGAACAAATTTCAACTACTCCGTTATGGAAAACTGGAGGAAATAATAACTAGATCGGAGTATTCTACAAACTTTAACCACACAATAGAGCGGAAAAGTAGTGAAGACTTGGGAGTGTTAATGTCAGAGGATCTAACCTTCAAGAATCAGAATAGTGCCACTATCACATCTGCGAGGAAAATTATAAGATGGATAATGAGAACATTCAGAACAAAGGATGCCATACCAATGATGATCCTTTTTAAACCGCTCGTTCTCTCTAGACTGGAATACTGCTTCACACTAACATCTGCATTCAAGGCAGGTGAAATCGCAGATCTAGAGAATGTTCAGTCAAGCACTTAATTACTGGGAACGTTTAGTCACTTGACCTGTACTCAGTGGAGCGCAGGCGAGAGCGATACATCAAAATCTAAACCTGGAAAATCCTAGAGGGACTGGTCCCAAATTTGCACACAGAAATCACTCCCGACGAAAGCAAAAGACTGGGTAGACGGTGTAACTTACTCTCAGTGAACAGTAGGGGCTTCCTGAATACACTAAGAGAAAACACTAAGTGTCCGGGGCCCAAGACTCTTCAACAGCCTGCCACCAGGCATAAAAGGAATTACCAAAATACCCCTGACTGTCTTCAAGAAGGAGCTGCACAGATACCTACAGTTAGTATCCGCTCAGCCGGGCTGTAGTTCGTACGCTGGACTACGTGCAGCCAGCAGTAACAGCCTGGTTGATGAGGCCCTGATCTACCAGGAGGCCTGGTCAAGGACTGGGCCACGGGGGCGTTGACCCCCGGAACACCTTCCGGTTACACTCCGGTAGACCTTCTACAGAGAATATAACACAGTCCATCGTCCACAGAGAGGCTCCGACTCCTCGCAGTGCGACATTGTTCTGTTCACCCAAACTCTCCACTGAATCTCTGTTCCTTGTCTCCCAGACTTTATGAAAGCCCGTCTCTTTCCTTCTTTCTCTTGGGTTTTCTGGTGAGAAAGCCAGCCACGTGATGTTATAAGGATGATAATTGCATCACAACACATGAATTACAGAAAAAAGCAAAATACCGTGACTGGAACGATACACAAATAACCCGCACATAGAAGAGAGGAGCTTACGACGACGTTTCGGTCCGACTTGTAAATGGTCCAAGGTGAGGTTAATAACCAAGCGTATTAAACACACGATGTACAGCTGAGATCTTCATTTACACATTAATTATAAGTAGAGCCTCGTCAGCTACAATCATTAATCGCTACTGAGTACAAGGTTTGGAAGGGGTGCAAGAGGCATCTAACTTCAAATAACAGAAACCTTCACTGGCAGGATTGTCGGTGAATAGAGGAATTCGAAAACTGAGCCAACTTTAGTTCGGAAGTTGACCAAAAAATGTGACATCAGAAAAAGTGGTTTCCAAAACTTGATGGTTTTGGTCATGGAACGACAAGGATAGTCTCCTCGGAACCACTTCTGCTCTAGAGTGGCATAATGGGACTGTTGCTAAAATCAATAAAAAAATAACTGACTTATTTGCTGAACCTATTGTTGCCAAAGTGCCAATTCCTGACCCAGTTATCGAACCTTCAATGTTAGCTGCGAGAGCTGTGTGAGTCGTTGTGTGACTCGTTGGTTACGACACGACAAGATGACGTATCTTCTTAAATTGTTGGATTATGTAATAACTGTGAGGTCAGATAAGCTGAGCTGACCAGCTGCTTTGTGACCACCATTATGACCTAAGAAAAACCGTTTTCCTGCTGATCTCCTGTTAAACCTTTCCACTATGTGGCACCAGCTACTGGATGAATCCAAGATCAGCTGTGTAGTAGCACTGGACATCGCTGGCGTCTTCGAACGAGTATGGCATCAGGGACTCTTGGCAAAACTGCAAGCACTTAGTCTCCGGCTCTGTGCTACACCAAGATGGATCTCTAAAAGTAGTTAGTTCTCAGAGGGACAGAGTCAACAAGACACTCAAGCCTCTGCCAGTGTTCCACAGAGAAGCGTGCTTGGTCCATTGTTATGGAATATCTTCTTCAATGACCTACTTCACCTTGTCCCAGAATATCATGTCTATACAGATGACTGTACTCTGACGAAGACTAATGTTAGGCAGGAAATGCCAGCTGCCCTCAGGCACATCAATCACCAGCTTACAAAAATATCAATCCAGCTTACAGCTTCATCAACCTGGGGAGAAGGATTGAAGATTACATTTTTTTTCTATTAAAAAACACACAAGTAGAAATGGTGCTTAGCGTTCATGATGTTAACTTTACAGTTGTGGTAAGATGGAATGGAAGAGTATTACAGGGTTGCGAAGAAATTGATATCCTGGGAGAGAAATACGATTCTACAGTCAAACGAGGGTACGGGTGAAGTTAGAACCCTGGCACGTGAGTCGTGAAACTCCAGGCCAGTGCATAGACCACTGGGCCACCTAGATACAATAAGATTTATCCAACTAAGTATATTTATACACAATAGGGAGGATAGCATGAGCCCCACTATGGGGCCAGTGGCTTACGCAATGGCCTGGAGTTTTACGACACACTTGCCATGGGTTCTAACCCCACCAGTACCGTAATTTGTTTGTAATCGTGTTATTACGATTTCGTGAGTCATGATTCCACAATGTCTACAGACACACCTTAGTATGCTGCATGGCAGCATACCCTGCAAGAAGCTCTGTACGAGGCCCAAGGGCACTCTCACTATTAGTATGCACCGCTTTCTTGGACTGCCTGCCCTACGTCTTATCTTCTACTTCTAGACAGAATAGAGAGCTGAGCAAGGCACATTATATCTCTCACCTTGACCTGTCCTGAATGGTTCTGTCATTTCATCTGAGCCTTCAACACCGGGTAGATGTGAGCAGCCTTACAGTTACGTACAAGGTCAAATATGTCAAGGTACCACGCTGGGCTTCAATTCGCGGACAGTGAGAAGACAGTTTCTATACCACAAGACGGGCAGCAAACAGCGACTACTCTGGCACAATGTCAAGAATATCTCTTCGTTTGCAGTCATTCGTTTGTTTAATAACTCATGTCTGCAACGTGTTCGCACAACATACTAATATTAATGAAACCAAGTCACTTGACTAAATGAAATCTGTATACCACTGATGACACCCACTTCATCCTCTTCCTTATTTATATGTTCCACAATAAAAGAAATCCAAAAAGAGTTATGCTTAGGAGAGGTTTTGAAATGAGCTGACGTAGGTAAGAGCTCCAAGCTGGCAAATATTGGAAGGAACTCTCACGCCTTATAAAACCCACGAGGGGGAGAGAGAGTGTGTGTGAGAGAGAGAGAGACAGAGACAGAGACAGAAACAGAGACAGAGACAGACAGAGACAGAGACAGACAGACAGAGACAGAGACAGAGACAGACTGAGACAGAGACAGACTGAGACAGAGACAGACAGAGACAGAGACAGACAGACAGAGAGAGAGAGAGAGACAGAGAGAGAGAGAGAGAGAGAGAGAGAGAGAGAGAGAGATAGACAGAGAGAGACAGAGAGAGACAGAGAGAGACAGAGAGAGAGAGAGAGAGAGAGAGAGAGAGAGAGAGAGACAGACAGAGACAGACAGAGACAGAGAGACAGAGAAGAAGAAGAAGAAGAAGAAGTTGATATCCTTAGGGTGAAATTTGACTCCAAACTGACCATGAAGAACCATGTTGTAAATCTTGCAAACAAGGCAGCCAGGAAGTTTACAGCACTTCGCCGTATCTCGCAACTGCTTGACAGTAGGGGTTGCAAGATTCTGTACAAGGCCCAAGTACGCTCACACCTTGAGTATGCTCCACTTTCTTGGCTTGCCTGCCCCCCTTCTCATCTGCGACTGCTTGACGGAGTAGAGAACAGAGCAAGACGTCTCATCTCTCGCCTGGACCAATCCTGGATAGATCTGTCATTTCAGCAGAGCCTTCAACACAGGAGGGATGTGGGAGGCCATATTGTTATGTACAAGGCCAATATTGTCAAAGTACCACACTTGGATCCACTTCGAGGATAGCGTGAAACAAGCTTTCATGCCACAAGACGGGCAGAAAGCAGCAACTTCACTCTGGCTGTACCCTTCTCCAGAACATCACTCCATCTGCGATCATATATACCCAGGATGACTCGAGTATGGAACATATTCGTACAGCACAATGATGTCAGTGAGATAAAGTCAATTGATCAAATGAAAATGCTGGCCCACAGATGGCTCCAACTTCATCCTGTTCCTTACTTGTATGTCTCATAACAATAAAAATGCTTTCAAATGAGCTGATGTAGGTAACAGTTCTTAGCTTGCCAATAAAGTTCGGAATCCTTATGTTAACCTGTAAATAGCTTGTCAATAAAGCTAGGGATCCTTAACCTAACCTTGTCAAACCCTGTGTAAAGAGAGAGAGAGAGAGAGAGAGAGAGAGAGAGAGAGAGAGAGAGAGAGAGAGAGAGAGAGAGAGAGAAAGAGAGAGAGAAATGGGGCCGGGGATGGAGTGTGAGATTTTACCCAACAATACCACAGAGCCGAGGCTGTCTAGCCACCACCACGAACCCAGCGACAGTCTGTCTGCCACAGACACTGTACACACACTGCACTACCCTAGTACTGTCTGTCTGCCACAGACACTGTACGCACTCTGCACTACCCTAGTACTGTCTGTCTGCCACAGACACTGTCCACACTCTGCACTACCCTAGTACTGTCTGTCTGCCACAGACACTGTCCACACTCTGCACTACCCTAGTACTATCTGTCTGCCACAGACACTGTACACACTCTGCACTTCCCTAGTACTGTCTGTCTGACACAGACTCTGTCCATACTCTGCACTACCCTAGTACTGTCTGTCTGACACAGACACTGTCCATACTCTGCACTACCCTAGTACTGTCTGTCTGACACAGACATTGTCTAGACTCTGCACTACCCTAGTGCTGTCTGACACAGACACTGTCCACCCTCTGCACTACCCTAGTACTGTCTGTCTGACACAGACACTGTCCATACTCTGCACTACCCTAGTACTGTCTGTCTGACACAGACATTGTCTAGACTCTGCACTACCCTAGTGCTGTCTGTCTGACACAGACACTGTCCATACTCTTTACTACCCTAGTACTGTCTGTCTGCCACAGACATTGTCCATACTCTGCACTATCCTAGTACTGTCTGTCTGACACAGACACTGTACGCACTCTGCACTACCCTAGTACTGTCTGTCTGACACAGACATTGTCCATACTCTGCACTACCCTAGTACTGTCTGTCTGACACAGACACTGTACGCACTCTGCACTACCCTAGTACTGTCTATCTGACACAGACACTGTCCATACTCTGCACTACCCTAGTACTGTCTGTCTGACACAGACATTGTCCATACTCTGCATTACCCTAGTACTGTCTGTGTGAAATAGACACTGTACACACTCTGCACTACCCTAGTACTGTCTGACACACACACTGTCCATAATTTGCACTACCCTAGTACTGTCTGACACAGACACTGTCCATACTCTGCAGTACCCTAGTACTGTCTGTGTGAAACAGACACTGTCCATACTCTGCATTACCCTAGTACTGTCTGTCTGACACAGACACTGTCCATAATTTGCACTAACCTAGTGCTGTCTGACACAGACACTGTCCACACTCTGCACTACCCTAGTACTGTCTGCCACAGACACTGTCCACACTCTGCACTACACTAGTGCTGTCTGTCTGACACAGACACTGTCCATACTCTGCAATGTCCTGGTACTGTCTGTCTGACACAGACACTGTCCATACTCTGCACTACCCTAGTGCTGTCTGCCACAGACACTGTCCATACTCTGCACTACCCTAGTACTGTCTGTCTGCCACAGGCATTGTCCACACTCTGCACTACCCTAGTGGTTTCTGTCTGACACAGACACTGTCCATACTCTGCAATGTCCTGGTACTGTCTGTCTGACACAGACACTGTACGCACTCTGCACTACCCTAGTACTGTCTGTCTGCCACTGACATTGTACATACTCTGCACTACCCTAGTACTGTCTGTCTGCCACAGGCATTGTCCATACTCTGCACTACCCTAGTACTGTCTGTCTGCCACTGACATTGTCCATACTCTGCACTACCCTAGTACTGTCTGTCTGCCAGAGGCATTGTAGACACTCGGCACTACCCTAGTGCTTTCTGTCTGACACAGATACTGTCCATACTCTGCAATGTCCTGGTACTGTCTGTCTGACACAGACACTGTACGCACTCTGCACTACCCTAGTACTGTCTGTCTGACACAGACATTGTCCATACTCTGCACTACCCTAGTACTGTCTGACACACACACTGTCCATAATTTGCACTACCCTAGTACTGTCTGACACAGACACTGTACACACTCTGCACTACCCTAGTACTGTCTGACACACACACTGTCCATAATTTGCACTACCCTAGTACTGTCTGACACAGACACTGTCCATACTCTGCACTACCCTGGTACTGTCTGTCTGAAACAGACACTGTCCGTACTCTGCACTACCCTAGTACTGTCTGTCTGAAACAGACACTGTCCGTACTCTGCACTACCCTAGTACTATCTGTCTGAAACAGACACTGTCCATACTCTGCACTACCCTAGTACTGTCTGTCTGACACAGACACTGTCCATACTCTGCACTACCCTAGTACTGTCTGTCTGAAACAAACACTGTCCGTGCTCTGCACTACCCTAGTACTGTCTGTCTGAAACAGACACTGTCCATACTCTGCACTACCCTAGTACTGTCTGTCTGACACAGACACTGTCCATACTCTGCACCTCCCTAGTACTGTCTGCCTGACACAGACACTGTCCACACTCTGCACTACCCTAGTACTGTCTGTCTGACAAAGACACTGTCCACAATCTGCACTGTCCTAGTACTCTCTGACACAGACACTGTCCATACTCTGCACTACCCTAGTACTGCCTGTCTGCCACAGACACTGTCCATACTCTGCACTACTCTAGTTCTGTCTGTCTGCCACAGACACTGTCCATACTTTGCACTGTCCTAGTACTGCCTGTCTGCCTTAGACACTGTCCACACTCTGCACTACCCTAGTACTGTCTGCGTGCCACAGACACTGTCCACACTCTCCACTGTCCTAGTACTCTCTGACACAGACACTGTCCATTCTCTGTATTACCCTAGCACTGTCTGTCTGACACAGACACTGTACACACTCTGCACTACCCTAGTACTGTCTTCTGACACAGACACTGTCCATACTCTGCACTACCCTAGTACTGTCTGTCTGCCACAGACACTGTCCATACTCTGCACTACCCTATTACTGTCTGCCACAGACACTGTCCACGCTCTGCACAACCCTAGTACTGTCTGATACAGAGACCTGTAGGTTACCTGGAGTCAATTTCACAGGTCAACGTCTCCTCGGCCCCGTCCAAGACGTGGCCTCCTGATTGCTGACCCGATCAATCAAGCTGTTAGTGCCCGCTACTCACAGTCCGATGTATGCATCACAGTACTCACCCACCTAATTGTACATATCTAATTGTAGTTGCAGGGGTCGAGACTCATCTCCTGGCCCAGACTTTTCACTGGTCGCTACTAGGTCCTCTCTCTCCCTGCTCCATGAGCTTTATCATACCTCGTCTTAAAGCTACATCGCTCGCCAGGCTGTTCCACTTCCTGACCATTCTATGACTGAATAAATGCTTCCTAACATCCCTGTGGCTCATCTGAGTGACCCCTTGTTTCTGTGTCCCCTCTCTGGAACATCTTGTCTCTGTCCACCTTATCTATTCCACGCAGTATTTTGCATGTCGTTATCATGTCTCCCCTATCCCTCCTGTCCTCCAGTGTCGTCAGGCCGATTTCCCTCAACCTTTCTTCAGAGGACATTCCCCTTAGCTCTGGAACTAACCTTGTCGCAAACCTTTGCACTTTCTCTAATTTCTTAACGTGCTTCACCCGGTGCGGGTTCCAAACTGGAGCTGCATACTCCAGTATGGGCCTAACGTACACGGTGTACAGTGTCTTGAAAGATTCCTTACTTGGGTATCGGAATGCTAATCTCAGGTTTGCCAGGCGCCCATACACTGCAGCAGTTATCTGGTTGATGTGTGCTTCCAGAGATGTGCTCGGTGTTATGGTCACCCCAAGATCTTTCTCCTTGAGAGAGGTTCACAGTCTTTGGCCACCTAGCCTATACTCTGTCTGTGGTCTTCTTTGCACTTCTCCAATCATCATGACTTTGCATTTGGCAGGGTTGAATTTGAGATGTCAGTTGCTGGACCAGGTGTCCAGCCTGTCCAGGTCTCTTTGAAGTCCTGCCTGATCCTCATGTGATTTAATTCTCCTCATTAATTTCACATCATCTGCGAACAGGGACACCTCTGAGTCTATCCCATCCATCATGTCATTCACATATACCAAAAATAGCACTTTTCCTAGAACCGACCCCTGTGGGACCCCGCTCGTCACAGGTGCCCACTGTGATACCTCATCACGTACCATGACTCGTTGTTGCCTCCCTATCAGGTATTCTCTGGTCCGTTGAAGTGCCCTTCCCATTATATGCGCCTGATCCTCTAGTTTCTGAACTAATCTCTTTTATGAGGAACTGAGTCGAAGGCCTTCCTGCAGTCCAAGAAGATGCAATCACCCCACCCCTCTCTCTTGTCTCTTACTTCTGTTACTTTATCATCAAACTCTAGAAGGTTTGTGACACAGGATTTGCCTTCCTTGAAACCGTGCTGGTTGTTATTTATACTTTTGTTCTGTTCCAGGTGCTCCATCACTCTCTTCCTGATAATATTCTCCGTGATTTTGCATACTATATACGTCAGTGACACTGGTCTGTAGTTTAGCGCCTTTTTTCTGTCTCTTTTTTCAAAAATGGGAATTACATTTGCCGTCTTCCATACCTCAGGTAGTTGCCCAGTTTTAAGGGATGTGTTGAAGATTGTGGTTAATGGGACGCACAGCACTTCTGCTCCCTCTCTAAGGACCCGTAGGGAGATGTTGTCTGGTCCAATTGCCTTTGAGGTATCAAAGTCACTTAGCAGCTTCTTCACCTCTTCCTCAGTTGTGTCTATGTCATCCAGCACTTGTTGGTATATTCCCTGTTGGTGTTCTTCTCTGTCCTGTCTTCCCTGAGTCCTTCCTGTCTCCACTCCGAATGCTCCCTTAAATCTCTTGTTGAGCTCCTCACACACCTCTTGATTGTTTCGTGTGAGTCCCCCACCTTCTTTCCTCAGCCTGATCACCTGGTCTTTGACTGTTGTCTTTCTCCTAATGTGGCTATACAGCAGTTTCGGGTCAGACTTTACTTTTGATGCTATGTCGTTTTCATACTAACGCTGGGCTTCCCTCCTTATCTGTGCATGCTCGTTTCTGGCTCTTCGACTTATATCTTTATTTTCCTGGGTCCTTTGCTTTCTGCACCTCTTCCATTCTCTAATGCACTTAGTTTTTGCCTTCCTACACCTTTGGGTAAACCAAGGACTCGCTTTGGTCTTCCCCTTATTTCTGTCGTCCTTGGGAATAAACCTTTCCTCTGCCGCCTTGCATTTTGTTGTTACATATTCCATCATTTCGTTTACTGACTTCCCTACCAGTTCTCTGTACCACTGAACCTCCCGCAGGAAGTTCCTCATACCTGTTTAGTCCCCCCTTTTAGAGTTTGACTTTTCCCAATCGACTCCTGTTACCCTGTCCACTTGCAGCTCTACCATGTAATCAAAACTCAGAACCACGTGATCGCTAGCTCCAATTGGCCTCTCATATTTGATGTCCTCAATGTCTGAACTGCTCAGGGTGAACATAAGGTCCAGTCTTGCTGGTTCATCCTCCCCTCTCTCTCTGGTAGCGTCCCTGACGTGTTCATGTATGAGGTTTTCCAGTACCACATCCATCATCTTGGCTCTCCATGTGTCAGGACCCCCGTGAGGCTCCAGGTTTTCCCAGTCAATCTCCCTATGGCTGAAATCACCCATAACCAGTACCATTGCTCTGCACGATTGAGCTCTTCGTGCCACCTCAGCAAGTGTGTCCACCATCACTCTGTTGTGCTCCTCATATTCCTCTCTTGGCCTCCTGCAGTTCTGTGGTGGGTTATACATCACTGCAATGACTACCTTATGTTCCCCAGACTGAATTGTAGCTACCATGTAGTCCCTTTCTCCAGTCTCTCCCATGCCTTCCATTTCCTTAAAACCCCTTCAGTTTTTATGAGTAGTGCAACCCCTCCTCCCCCTCTGCTCCTTCTCTCCTTTCTCAAGACCTGATATCCCGGTGGGAAGACTGTGTCTGTTATTGTCTCAGTGAGTTTCGTTTCTGTGACTGCTATGATGTCTGGGGACTTCTCATTGATTCTTTCATGCCACTCCTCATATTTATTTGTAAATTCATCTGCATTCATGTACCACACCTTCAACTTCTTATCTATCATGGTGGTCCTGGGAAAATATTGGGGTTGGGGGAGCGAGAGCCCTGGAGGGGGCATATGGGGGTTTGCAGTGTGGGTCGGGTTTGTGATGGGGCGTGAGGGCAGAGTGCCCTTGGGGAGCTGCTGTTGGGGAGGGGTTTGTGATGTGGGGGGTGGGGGAGAGGGAAGAGTGTGAGGGTTTCGGTGTAGATTGTTCAGTTGCATTAGGGTTGTCACAGTTTGGGTGGGGTTTGCGATGGGGGTGGGGGCATTGTGCCCATAGGGGGCTGCTGTAGGGGTGGGGTTTGTGATATGGGGGGTGAGGGCAGAGGGAACTGTGTGTGGGTTTTGGTTTAAATTGGTCAGTTGCTTTGGGGTTGTCATGGTTGGAATCCTTCTGTGGGTATTTCTGTTAAGTGTGTCTGCCCTTCCACCTGAGTCTGGGTTCTCCTCATCTTCATCAATGCATCCCGTTCCTCCTTTCGTCTTTGCACCCTCTCAGTTTCATCCTTTCTTCTCGTTTTCTGTCGCAATCAAGGTACACACTCTGGTACTCTGGTTTGTCCCTCAGTCGTGCTTTCTCTTGCAAGATCCTGGTTCGAGCTGATTCTACCTTGAAGATTATTTTGACTGGCCATTTCCTTCCACTTGCAAACCACTCAATTCTCCGAAAATTTGTCACCTGGGTCATGTCTCCCTCACCTATTGCTTTCACGATACCTTCGATTGCTTTCTTGTCCTCCTGGTTTCTTTCATTGTAGGTTTCCCCTTCGACATCTTGGAGCCTGTAGACAAACACTGACCTCTCCCTCTCCTCCTCCCACTGTGTCTCTCTTTGTATTATCTGAGGTGTTTTAGTTCCTTCCATCGAAACGTTCCTGCCTTCCGTCCCTGCCCTTGCTGCAGTCCCTATGCTCAGTGGACTGTCTTTCCTGCTCGCCTGTTCCTTGCCACTGCAGTTGTTGGAGTCTCTGCATGTGTCATAGCTCCTTCATTGTCTACAGGTCTCTCAATTGTGCACATCTTTTCCTGGATCCCTACAGTCCCCTTGTCTGTGACTGGTATTGATGTTCCTGATGTCATGTCTGTCCTGTCATTTGTCTCTCTAATCTGTTTCAGGTTTCTTAGTTCTTCATATAAGCACTTTATCTTATCTTCTGCTGCTAAGACTACTTGTAGTCCCTACTTCCTGCTCTCCTCATCTATCCTCTCCTCCACTTTCCTGTCAAGCTCTGCTAGCTCCCTTCCCCACTCTTCCACCATTTTTTTGAGCTCTACCTCCCAATCTTTCCTCCCAGTCTGGCTAATCAGCAGCTGTATTGAGGAATTTGTCAAGTTCCTTCTTGAAGATGGCTGGGGAGGAAGGGTTGTTGGTAATCTCCCTTATATATGATGAGAGGGTGTTGAAGAGTCGTGGTTACTTTACACTCATTGAGTTCTCTCTCAGTACACTCGTTTCTCCCATACTTTTCATTGATGGTATCCTGCACCATCTGCCAAGCCTCTTGTGTTCATAAGTAGTAATTTCGATGTGCAGGTTCAGAACCAATCCCTACTTTTAAAGATATTCAGTTTTAGGGATCTGAGGCTCCCAGTGATTTAGGTGCTTGACCGATGATATTCGCAGTGAAAGTTTTCCGTATATTTTCCAGCTCAGCAATTTGTCTTGCCTTGAAGGTTGCTGTTAGTACACAACAATATTCTAAGACAGAGAGAACGAGTGACCAGGAGAGTATCATCACTGGCTTGGCATCTCTTGCTGTGAATATTCTATTTATCCAACCTGTCATTATTCTTGCAGCTGTGATAAAAGCATTGTTGTGCTCTTTGAACGCAGGTTCTTTCTGACATTATCACTCCCAGGTTTCTCATTTCTGACTTACGTTCTATTGAGTGGATATACTTTGTCTTGTACTCTGAATCTCGTCTTTATTTCTTCCACACTTTCATTGCATAAAAGCTGAAATTAGTTCTCGATGAACATCATATTATTGTCAGCGTCCAGTGGAAGACTTGGCTTATATCAGCTTGGAGGCTCGCTGTGTCTTCTGTGGATGACATTCTTATATCAATTTTAATATAGCCTGAAAAGGATAATACAGTGCTGTGATTTATGTCTCTGTCTATGTCAGATATGAGAACAAAAATTGGGGTGAGTAACGTACCACGAGAGGCAGAACTTTTGGGTTTTATTTCTTTGGAAGTTAAATATACATCTGCCTACCTGCCCTGTTATTTCTTTTGAACTCAGTTTGTTTACAATTACCCCATGGTCCCACTTGTTAATGGGTTTTGAAAAGTCTCACTATATCACATCCGCATTAAAATGCGTGTCTTCTAGTGTATCCAAGACCATGCCGTGATGGTCCAGCGGTTGTAAAAGGCAGAGGTGACCTGTTCTGAGCCTTTGTTGACCTGGGTTGTGCAACTGCTCAGATTCCATATGATTGGTAATCTTGCTTCTTAAAGCCCTATTATAAAGTCTGATAAAGAAGGACGTTAAGACTATCGGTCAAGATTTTTTAAATTGTTTTATTGCCACTTTTGTAGAGTGGGGCAATATCAGTAGTTTTTAATGGATGTGAGAAAACTCCAGTGCTTAGGCTTCTCCATAGAATATTTAAGGCAAGTGATAAAGGTTTCTGGTCCCACAGGTTTGAGTCTGGGACGGAATGCATGGACATACAGTCAATAGTTTTTTCAAAGTCTAATGGGAGTTAGCGTTATATCAGAGATTAGGGAGATGTCTACAGTATTTTGTCTCATTCAGGAAGACCTCACTTAGGCCATCATTCTTAAGGCCAATAAGTGGCTCACTGAACTGAGTAGTACTGGGACTTAAGTATTTCACTCATTTCTTTGTTATCGTTGGTGTATGTTCCATCTGTTCTAACCAAAGACCCGATAACAGACGTTGCCTTTGACCTGGATTTTGCATATGAGGAGAAATATTTTGGAATTCTCTTAATTTCACTTACGGCTTTTTCTGTCTCTCTTGGACTTTGTATGATGTATTCACTTTGAACTGAACTTCAAATTCCTTAGCCAGTGTTACACCTTGGTCTTCAGAAAGTCTGCTGCCTTTGAGGAGCTCTGTTATTCGTCGTCTTCGCCTACAGAAGGCACGCCTCTCCCTTTCCAACCTGCACCTTCTCCTCCATAATGGAATGTATCTGAAACATGAGTGGAACGAACTCCTGATGAACGTCATTGAAGCTAGAACATTGTGTAGTTTTAACAATTATGTTAGACAAACACATGAGTGGGTGTGAGTTGGACATGCCTAGCTTGGGCAGTTTTAACCACCTCAAAACTACGTCTAATTCAAGGGTGATGGACTGATTACATAATCTTCACATCTCTGCTTTTTCTGCAAACTCCTCTATACTCGACTGAAGAAGCCTACTGTGTAAGCGAAACGTTTCGAAATAAAGATACGTAAATGTTGCACATGTATCTTACATATCAATATGTCGGTATTGTATAACAATTTCATATTCGCTTCTTGTTTGTGTTCTTATTTACTTACAATATCAGTGAGCTCAGTATCACCATACACACTGCAGGATGACTTGAGTTTTTATGGCAAATCATCGTCAAGTTCACACTCTACAAGCTCAGTACGGTGAAAATCAGACACATCTGCAACATCTTTAGTGTAGATGTTTCACCATCCAGTGGCTTTATCAATACAAATTCCAGGACATAATTGGAAGACAGTTGAACTATATATAAAAGAGGGACTGAGGCTGAGGGAATGATACCTCATCTTTTGTATACAGTTCTACAGTCTTCCAATTATGTCCTTGAATTTGTATTGATAAAGCCACTGGATAGCGAAACGTCTACAATAAAGATATCCAGATGTTGCACATGTGTCTAATTTTCGTCTTGTCGGTATATAACTGTATCAAAGACAATTCACTTAGATCACAACATAATAGAGGTACAGACATGAATGTGCAGGGCTCCTGACCAGTAAATTGTGAGCAGTTATGAGGGAGTCTTCACAAAATTCAACTTCATGTCCTAAATGAAATAAGATGAGAAGATATCCTAAACAACGCTGATCCGAGCCTTTGCCTAGATAAAATTAACTCTGTGGCACTTGAGGTCTGCTCAGGTCGATTTCATCCACCCTGTTGAACTATGTGTTGGCTTTACGTATTTCTCTTTCGAAAATCACCTCTTTCAGCAGACTTTCGGACTACCCATGGGTTCGCCATTTAGTGCCGTCCTGGCGAACCTATACATGGAACATCTAGAAGCAGAGCGATTTTCCAATATTATTCCCTCTTCTGTCACCTGGCTCCGTTATGTTGACGACATTCTCATCATAACTCCCAGACGCTTCAACGTACAAGCTCTCCAACACAAGCTCAACCAGGTCGAGCCCTCAATCCAGTTCACACTAGAAGAGGAAGTCGACAACGTTCTTCCTTTCCTTGATGTTCTTCTCTGCAAAGCTGACCATGAACTTCGTTTTACGGTCTATCGAAAACCCACCAACCAAAACGATCTTCTCCACTTCTACTCTCACCACGACACCAAAACTAAACGTGGTGTAATTATAGGCTTTTTCCTGCATGCACTCAGAATCTGCAGCAATGAGTTCCTTGAGGAAGAATGTTCCCTAATTGAACAAGTATTTTCTAAACTTCACTATCCTTGTTACTTCATTAGAAACTGCAGACGACGGCCATTAAATATCTTTAACACACCCAGAGAAGACACTACCGAGAAGAGATACATAGTCCTCCCCACCAATTCCATTACCAAACACGTTTGCAATATCTTTTCCAGTACCTCATTCCAAGTATCTACCTCCACATCCACCACCATGAAGGACATTTCCAGTAATAGACAGGACAAGCTTCAATCCTCTGCAGGGGTATACGCAATCCCTTGTAATGATTGCAGCAAAGTATATGTTGGCGAAACATCCCCAGACCTCCAAACACTATTTTGAGAGCCAAGGAATGCCTGTGTTTAACACCGAAACTCACACAACCATTAAATCAACTATAGACATGCAAGACTCATCGCCACAGAAGACAACACTCAATACCGAAGAATCCTGGAATCATCATTTATCTCTATATCCAACAACTTCAACCAGAACAAAGGCTTCTATAACATAGCTGAACCTCTTGCCAAGAAACTTCTTCATCACTATCCCACATATGAACATAAGAATAAATGAACACTGCAGAAGGTCTACTCATATACCAATCTCTTTTTAAAGCTACCCAAGGTTCAAGACTCTATCACCCTACTCTGAAGATTGTCACATGCAGCATTCTCCACCTGACTAAATCCTATAAATACTCACGCACCTTTTACCCAGGTAGATCTGTTTGTAACTTGATAAAGCCCACTACGTGAGCGAAACGTTGTCAATAAAGGATCACACTGTACTGCTTATGTGTTTATATTATATACTTGGAAAATCCTAGATCCACCAGGAGGCCTGGTCTCAGACCGGGCCGCGGGGGCGTTGACCCCCGGAACTCTCTCCAGGTAAACTCCAGGTAATAATTGCACACAAAAATCACTCCCTAAG
>NC_091320.1:13596997-13749497 GCF_038502225.1 Cherax quadricarinatus
GCTCTTACCTACGTCAGTTCATTTCAAAACCTCTCCTAAGCATAACTCTTTTTGGATTTTTTTTATTGTGGAACATATAAATAAGGAAGAGGATGAAGTGGGTGTCATCAGTGGTATACAGATTTAATTTAGTCAAGTGACTTGGTTTCATTAATATTAGTATGTTGTGCGAACACGTTGCAGACATGAGTTATTAAACAAACGAATGACTGCAAACGAAGAGATATTCTTGACATTGTGCCAGAGTAGTCGCTGTTTGCTGCCCGTCTTGTGGTATAGAAACTGTCTTCCTCACTGTCCGCGAATTGAAGCCCAGCGTGGTACCTTGACATATTTGACCTTGTACGTAACTGTAAGGCTGCTCACATCTACCCGGTGTTGAAGGCTCAGATGAAATGACAGAACCATTCAGGACAGGTCAAGGTGAGAGATATAATGTGCCTTGCTCAGCTCTCTATTCTGTCTAGAAGTAGAAGATAAGACGTAGGGCAGGCAGTCCAAGAAAGTGGTGCATACTAATAGTGAGAGTGCCCTTGGGCCTCGTACAGAGCTTCTTGCAGGGTATGCTGCCATGCAGCATACTAAGGTGTGTCTGTAGACATTGTGGAATCATGACTCACGAAATCGTAATAACACGATTACAAACAAACTACGGTACTGGTGGGGTTAGAACCCATGGCAAGTGTGTCGTAAAACTCCAGGCCATTGCGTAAGCCACTGGCCCCATAGTGGGGCTCATGCTATCCTCCCTATTGTGTATAAATATACTTAGTTGGATAAATCTTATTGTATCTAGGTGGTCCAGTGGTCTATGCACTGGCCTGGAGTTTCACGACTCACGTGTGATGGTTCTAACTTCACCCGTACCCTCGTTTGACTGTGGAATCGTATTTCTCTCCCAGGATATCAATTTCTTCGCAACCCTGTAATACTCTTCCATTCCATCTTACCACAACTGTAAAGTTAACATCATGAACGCTAAGCACCATTTCTACTTGTGTGTTTTTTAATAGAAAAAAAAAGGTAATCTTCAATCCTTCTCCCCAGGTTAATGAAGCTGTAAGCTGGATTGATATTTTTGTAAGCTGGTGATTGATGTGCCTGAGGGCAGCTGGCATTTCCTGCCTAACATTAGTCTTCGTCAGAGTACAGTCATCTGTATAGACATGATATTCTGGGACAAGGTGAAGTAGGTCATTGAAGAAGATATTCCATAACAATGGACCAAGCACGCTTCTCTGTGGAACACTGGCAGAGGCTTGAGTGTCTTGTTGACTCTGTCCCTCTGAGAACTAACTACTTTTAGAGATCCATCTTGGTGTAGCACAGAGCCGGAGACTAAGTGCTTGCAGTTTTGCCAAGAGTCCCTGATGCTATACTCGTTCGAAGACGCCAGCGATGTCCAGTGCTACTACACAGCTGATCTTGGATTCATCCAGTAGCTGGTGCCACATAGTGGAAAGGTTTAACAGGAGATCAGCAGGAAAACGGTTTTTCTTAGGTCATAATGGTGGTCACAAAGCAGCTGGTCAGCTCAGCTTATCTGACCTCACAGTTATTACATAATCCAACAATTTAAGAAGATACGTCATCTTGTCTTGTCGTAACCAACGAGTCACACAACGACTCACACAGCTCTCGCAGCTAACATTGAAGGTTCGATAACTGGGTCAGGAATTGGCACTTTGGCAACAATAGGTTCAGCAAATAAGTCAGTCTTTTTTTTATTGATTTTAGCAACAGTCCCATTATGCCACTCTAGAGCAGAAGTGGTTCCGACGAGACTATCCTTGTCGTTCCATGACCAAAACCATCAAGTTTTGGAAACCACTTTTTCTAATGTCACATTTTTTGGTCAACTTCCGAACTAAAGTTGACTCAGTTTTCGAATTCCTCTATTCACCGACAATCCTGCCAGTGAAGGTTTCTGTTATTTGAAGTTAGATGCCTCTTGCACCCCTTCCAAACCTTGTACTCAGTAGCGATTAATGATTGTAGCTGACGAGGCTCTACTTATAATTAATGTGTAAATGAAGATCTCAGCTGTACATCGTGTGTTTAATACGCTTGGTTGTTAACCTCACCTTGGACCATTTACAAGTCGGACCGAAACGTCGTCGTAAGCTCCTCTCTTCTATGTGCGGGTTACTTGTGTATCGTTCCAAGTCACGGTATTGTGCTTTTTTCTGTAATTCATGTGTTGTGATGCAATTATCATCCTTATAACATCACGTGGCTGGCTTTCTCACCAGAAAACCCAAGAGAAAGAAGGAAAGAGACGGGCTTTCATAAAGTCTGGGAGACTAAGGAATAGAGATTCAGTGGAGAGTTAGGGTGAACAGAACAATGTCGCACTGCGAGGAGACGGAGCCTCTCTGTGGACGATGGACTGTGTTATATTCTCTGTAGAAGGTCTACCGGAGTGTAACCGGAAGGTGTTCCGGGGGTCAACGCCCCCGTGGCCCAGTCCTGGACCAGGCCTCACGGGAGATCAGGGCCTCATCAACCAGGCTGTTACTGCTGGCTGCACGTAGTCCAGCGTACGAACTACAGCCCGGCTGAGCGGATACTAACTGTAGGTATCTGTCCAGCTCCTTCTTGAAGGCAGTCAGGGGTCTATTGGTAATTCCTTTTATGCCTGGTGGGAGGCTGTTGAAGAGTCTTGGGCCCCGGACACTTAGTGTTTTCTCTTAGTGTATTCTGGAAGCCCCTACTTTTCACCGGGAGTAAGTTACACCGTCTACCCAGTCTTTTGCTTTCGTAGGGAGTGATTTCTGTGTGCAAATTTGGACCAGTCCCTCTAGGATTTTCCAGGTTTAGATTTTGATGTATCGCTCTCGCCTGCGCTCCACTGAGTACAGGTCAAGTGACTAAACGTTCCCAGTAATTAAGTGCTTGACTGAACATTCTCTAGATCTGTGATTTCACCTGCCTTGATTGCAGATGTGAGTGTGAAGCAGTATTCCAGCCTAGAGAGAACGAGCGGTTTAAAAAGGATCATCATTGGTATGGCATCCTTTGTTCTGAATGTTCTCATTATCCATCTTATCATTTTCCTCGCAGATGTGATAGTGGCACTATTCTGATTCTTGAAGGTTAGATCCTCTGACATTAACACTCCCAAGTCTTCACTACTTTTCCGCTCTATTGTGTGGTTAAAGTTTGTAGAATACTCCGATCTAGTTACTATTTCCTCCAGTTTTCCATAACGGAGTAGTTGAAGTTTGTTCTCATTGAACATCATATCATTTTCCGTTGCCCACCGGAAAATTTGGTTTATATCTACTTGGAGATTTACTGTGTCCTCAATGGATGATAGTCTTATACAGATTCTAGTATCGTCTGCGAAGGAAGATACGGTGCTATGGTTTACATCTCTGTCTCTGTCTGATAAGAGGATGAGGAGCAGGATGGAGGCGAGTATTGTGCCTTTTGGAACAGAGTTTTTCACTGTGGCAGCCTCTGACTTAAATTTCTTTGCCATTACCCTTTGTGTTCGATTGGTTAGAAACTTGAAGATCCATCTACCCATTTTCCATGTCATTCTTGAAGCACGCATTTTATGTGCTATTATACCATGATCGCACTTGTCAAAGACTTTTGCAAAATCTGTGTATACTACATCAGCATTCTCCTCGTCTTCCCCTGCATCCAAAACCACATCATAGTGGTCCAATATTTAAGAAAGGCAGGTACGACCTGCTCTAAACCAATGTTGCCCTAGATTGTACAATTGTTGGGTGTCCAAGTGGCTGGCGATCTTGCTTCTTAGAACTCTTTCTAAGATGTGGGACTTTAGAGCTATTGATCTGTAATTCTTTGCTATTGCTGTACTGCCACCCGAGTCCGTGTTCCCTCTACATAACATACTTAAGGCACGAAGCTGGAAGGTGGACGGTGTTATACTCCCTGTGGAAGGTGGACGGTGTTATACTCCCTGTGGAAGGTGGACGGTGTTACACTCCCTGTGGAAGGTGGACGGTGTTATACTCCCTGTGGAAGGTGGACGGTGTTATACTCCCTGTGGAAGGTGGACGGTGTTATACTCCCTGTGGAAGGTGGACGGTGTTATACTCCCTGTGGAAGGTAGACTGCGTTATACTCTCTGTGGAAGTTAGGCTGTACTCACCTAATTGTGGTTGCAGGGGTCGAAACTCAGCTCCTGGCCCCGCCTCTTCACTGATCGCTTCTAGGTCCTCTCTCTCTCTACTCGCTGAGCTTTGTCATACCTCGTCTTAAAGCTAAATATGGTTCCTGCCTCCACTACATCACTTGCTAGACTATTCCACTTCCTGACAACTCTATGGCTGAAGAAATGCTTCCTAACATCCCTGTGACTCGTCTGAGTCTTCAACTTCCAATTGTGACCCCTTGTTTCTGTGTCCCATCACTGGAACATCCTGTCTCTGTCCACCTCATCTATTCCCCGCAGCATTTTGTATGTCGTTATCATGTCTCCCCTGATCCTCCTGTCTTCCAGTGTCGTCAGGTCGATTTCCCTTAACCTTTCTTCATAGGACATTCCCCTGAGCTACAGAACTAACTTTGTTGCAAACCTTTGCACTTTCTCTAATATGTTGATGTGCTTGAGCAGGTGTGGGTTCCAAACTGGTGATACATACTCCAGTATGGGCCTGACGTACAGTATGCAATGTTTTGAACGATTTCTTACTAAGGTATCGGAACGCTATTCTTAGGTTTGCCAGGCGCCCGTATGCTGCAGCAGTTATCTGGTTGATGTGTGCTTCCGGAGACGTGCTCGGTGTTATGCTCACCCCAAGGTCTTTCTCCTTGAGTGAGGTTTGCAGTCTTTGTCCACCTAGCCTATACTCTGTCTGTGATCTTCTTTTTCCTTCCCCAATCTTCATAACTTTGCATTTGTCGGGGTTGAATTAGGGAAGCCAGTTGCTGGACCAAGTCTCTTTGTAGTTCTGCCTGATCCTCATCTGATTTGATTCTCCTCATTAACTTCACATCATCTGCGAACAGGGACACTTCTGAGTGTATCCCTTCCATCATGTCATTCACATATACCAAAAATAGCACTGGTCCTAGGACTGACCCCTGTGGGATTCCAATCGTCCCACGCGCGCACTGTGATACCTCATCACGTACCATGACTCGTTGTTGCCTCCCTGTCAGGTATTCTCTGATCCATTGCAGTGCCCTTCCTGCTATATGCGCCTTATCCTCCAGCTTCTGCACTAATCTCTTGTGAGGAACTGTGTCGAAGGCCTTCCTGCAGACCAGGAAAATGCAATCAACCCACTCTTCTGTCTCGTATTTTACTTCTGTTACTTTCTCATAAAGCTCCAGACGGTTTGTGACACAGGATTTGCTTTGCATATATCCGTGCTTGTTGTCATTTATAATCTTGTTCCATTCCCAGGTGCTCCACCACTCTCCTCCTGATAATCTTCTCCATGACTTTGCATACTATGCACGTCAGTGACACTCGTCTGTAGTTTAGGGCCTCGTTTCTGTCTCCTTTCTTAAAAATGGGGACTACATTTGCTGTCTTCCATACCTCAGGTAGTTGCTCAGTTTCGAGGGATGTGTTGAAGATTTTGGTTAGTGGGCCAGACTCATGGAACTCTGTGTTCATCAAGAACTGCAAGAAGCCCCTATCACGAGCCTTTTCCATCCTATGGAGAGGGAGCATGGACACGGGGGTCGTCCCTGAGTTACTAAAAACAACAGACATAGCCCCACTCCACAAAGGGGGCAGTAAAGCAACAGCAAAGAACTACAGACCAATAGCACTAACATCCCATATCATAAAAATCTTTGAAAGGGTCCTAAGAAGCAAGATCACCACCCATCTAGAAACCCATCAGTTACACAACCCAGGGCAACATGGGTTTAGAACAGGTCGCTCCTGTCTGTCTCAACTACTGGATCACTACGACAAGGTCCTAAATGCACTAGAAGACAAAAAGAATGCAGATGTAATATATACAGACTTTGCAAAAGCCTTCGACAAGTGTGACCATGGCGTAATAGCGCACAAAATGCGCGCTAAAGGAATAACAGGAAAAGTCGGTCGATGGATCTATAATTTCCTCACTAACAGAACACAGAGAGTAGTCGTCAACAGAGTAAAGTCCGAGGCAGCTACGGTGAAAAGCTCTGTTCCACAAGGCACAGTACTAGCTCCCATCTTGTTCCTCATCCTCATATCCGACATAGACAAGGATGTCAGCCACAGCACCGTGTCTTCCTTTGCAGATGACACCCGAATCTGCATGACAGTGTCTTCCATTGCAGACACTGCAAGGCTCCAGGCGGACATCAACCAAATCTTTCAGTGGGCTGCAGAAAACAATATGAAGTTCAACGATGAGAAATTTCAATTACTCAGATATGGTAAACATGAGGAAATTAAATCTTCATCAGAGTACAAAACAAATTCTGGCCACAAAATAGAGCGATACACCAACGTCAAAGACCTGGGAGTGATTATGTCGGAGGATCTCACCTTCAAGGACCATAACATTGTATCAATCGCATCTGCTAGAAAAATGACAGGATGGATAATGAGAACCTTCAAAACTAGGGAGGCCAAGCCCATGATGACACTCTTCAGGTCACTTGTTCTATCTAGGCTGGAATATTGCTGCACTCTAACAGCACCTTTCAAGGCAGGTGAAATTGCCGACCTAGAAAATGTACAGAGAACTTTCACGGCGCGCATAACGGAGATAAAACACCTCAATTACTGGGAGCGCTTGAGGTTTCTAAACCTGTATTCCCTGGAACGCAGGAGGGAGAGATACATGATTATATACACCTGGAAAATCCTAGAGGGACTAGTACCGAACTTGCACACGAAAATCACTCACTACGAAAGCAAAAGACTTGGCAGACGATGCACCATCCCCCCAATGAAAAGCAGGGGTGTCACTAGCACGTTAAGAGACCATACAATAAGTGTCAGGGGCCCGAGACTGTTCAACTGCCTCCCAGCACACATAAGGGGGATTACCAACAGACCCCTGGCAGTCTTCAAGCTGGCACTGGACAAGCACCTAAAGTCAGTTCCTGATCAGCCGGGCTGTGGCTCGTACGTTGGTTTGCGTGCAACCAGCAGCAACAGCCTGGTTGATCAGGCGCTGATCCACCAGGAGGCCTGGTCACAGACCGGGCCGCAGGGGCATTGACCCCCGAAACTCTCTCCAGGTAAACTCCAGGTAAACGCACAGCATCTCTGCTCCTTCTCTAAAGACACACAGGGAGGTGTTGTCCAGTCCCATCGCGTTTGAGGTATCAAGGTCACTTAGCAGCTTCTGCACCTCCTCCTCAGTATAAGTCATCCAACACTTGATGGTATATTCCCTGTTGGTGTTCCCCTCTGTGTTGTCTTCGCAGAGCCCTTCGTATCTCTACTTTAAATACTTCCTTGAATCTCGTGTTGAGCTCCTCACATAGCTCTTGATCGTTTCTTGTGAGTTCCCCACCTTCTTTCCCGAGCCTGATCACTTGGTCTTTGACTGTTGTCTTCCTCCTAATGTGGCTATACAGCAGTTTCGGGTCAGACTTGACTTTCGATGCTATGTTGTTTTCGTACTTTCACTGGGCCTCCCTCCTAACATGTACATACTCATTTCTGGCTCTTCGACTAATCTCCTTATTTTCCTGGGTTCTTTGCCTTCTGTACTTATTCCATTCTCTAGTGCACTTAGTTTTTGCCTCCCTACACCTTTGGGTAAACTAGGAGCTTGTTCTGGTCTTCCCATTATTTCTGCTGCCCTTGGAAACAAACCTTTTCCCTGCCTCCTAGCATTTTGTTGTTACATCTTCCATCACTTCGTTTACTGACTTTCCTACTAATTTTCTGCCTCACTGAACCTCTTGCAGGAAGTTCCTCATACCTGTGTAGTCCCCCTTCTATAGTTTGGCTTTTCCCTTTGAACTCTTGTTACCCTCTCCACTTGTAGCTCTACTAAGTATTCAATGCACAGAACCACGTGATCACTAGCTCTAAGGGGTCTCTCATGTGATGTCCACAGCATATGAATTGCTCAGGGTGAACACGAGATCCAGTTTTGCTGGTTCATCCTCCCTTAACATGTTGATGCATGAGGTTTTCCAGTACCACATCCATCATCTTGGCTCTCCATGTTTCAGGACCCCCATGTGGTTCCAGGTTTTCACAGTCGATCTACCTGTAGTGGAAATCGCCCATATCCAGTAACTTTGCACTGCTCAAGTGAGCTCCTCTTGCCACCTCAACCAGTGTGTCCACAATTTCTCTGTTGCCCTCTTCATATTCCTCTATTGGCTTCTTGCAGTTCTGTACTGGATTATACATCACTGCAATGACTACCTTATGTTCCCCAGATTGAATTGTACCTACTCTGTAATCCCTTTCTCCAATCTCGTCCATGCCTTCCATTTCCTCAAATCCCCATCGGTTTTTTTTACTAGCAGAGGGAGGGAGAGACAGAGAGTAAGTGATAAAAAGTGATAGAGAGAGAAAGTGATAGAATGGGAGATGTGAGTGTAAAAGGGAGGGGGAAAGGGGAGAGCGGGGGAGAGAGGGGAGAGGGAGAGAGAGAGAGAGAGAGAGAGAGAGAGAGAGAGAGAGAGAGAGAGAGAGAGAGAAAGAGAGAGAGAGAGAGAGAGAGAAAGTGACAGGAAGGGAGATTGGAGTGTAAGAGGGAGGAGAAGAGGGAAGGAGGGGGATAGAGTGACCACTAAAACAGTGTGTGTGTGTGTGTGTGTGTGTGTGTGTGTGTGTGTGTGTGTGTGTGTGTGTGTGTGTGTGTGTGTGTGTGAGTGTGTGTGTGTGTGCATACTCACCTAGCTGTACTCACCTAGTTGAGGATGCAGGGGTCGAGTCCAAGCTCCTGGCCCCGCCTCTTCACTTGTCGCTACTAGGTCACTCTCCCTGAAACGTGAGCTTTATCATACCTCTGATTAAAGCTATGTATGGATCCTGCCTCCACTACATCGCTTCCCAAACTATTCCACTTCCTGACTACTCTGTGGCTGAAGAAATACTTCCTAACATCCCTGTGATTCATCTGTGTCTTCAACTTCCAACTGTGTCCCCTTGTTGCTGTGTCCCATCTCTAGAACATCCTGTCTTTGTCCACCTTGTCAATTCCTCTCAGTATTTTGTATGTCGTTATCATGTCCCCCCTATCTCTCCTGTCCTCCAGTGTCGTGAGGTCGATTTCCCTTAACCTCTCCTAGTAGGACATACCCCTTAGCTCTGAGACTAGCCTTGTTGCAAACCTTTGTACTTTCTCTAGTTTCTTTACGTGCTTGGCTAGGTGTGGGTTCCAAACTGATGCCGCATACTCCAATATGGGCCTAACGTACACGGTGTACAGGGTCCTGAATGATTCCTTATTAAGATGTCGGAATGCTGTTCTGAGGTTTGCCAGGCGCCCATATGCTGCAGCAGTTATTTGGTTGATGTGCGCTTCAGGAGATGTGCCTGGTGTTATACTCACCCCAAGATCTTTTTCCTTGAGTGAGGTTTGTAGTCTCTCGCCCCCCTAGACTGTACTCCGTCTGCTGTCTTCTTTGCCCTTCCCCAATCTTCATGACTTTGCACTTGGTGAGGTTGAACTCCAGGAGCCAATTGCTGGACCAGGTCTGCAGCCTGTCCAGATCCCTTTGTAGTTCTGCCTGGTCATCGACTGAATGAATTCTTCTCATCAACTTCACGTCATCTGCAAACAAGGACACTTCGGAGTCTATTCCTTCCGTCATGTCGTTCACAAATACCAGAAACAGCACTGGTCCAAGGACTGACCCCTGTGGGACCCCGCTGGTCACAGGTGCCCACTCTGACACCTCGCCACGTACCATGACTCGCTGCTGTCTTCCTGACAAGTATTCCCTGATCCATTGCAGTGCCTTCCCTGTTATCCCTGCTTGGTCCTCCAGTTTTTGCACTAATCTCTTGTGTGGTACTGTGTCAAACGCCTTCTTACAGTTCAAAAAATGCAACCTAACCACCCCTCTCTCTGTGTATGTGTGTGTGCGTGTTTGTGTGTGTTTGTGTGTGTTTGTGTGTGTGTGTGTGTGTGTGTGTGTGTGTGTGTGTGTGTGTGTGTGTGTGTGTGTGTGTGTGTGTGTGTGTTCTCTCCTAATTGTGGTTGCAGGGGTCGAGACTCAGCTCCTGGCCCCACCTCTTCACTGATCGCTACTTGGTCCTCTCTCTCTCTCTCTCTGCTTCATGAGCTTTGTCATACCTCGTCTTAAAGCTATGTATGGTTCCCGGCTCCACTACATCAGTTGCTAGGCTATTCCACTTCCTGACGACTCTAGGACTGAAGAAATACTTCCTAACATCCCTCTGACTCGTCTGAGTCTTCAGCTTCCAATTGTGACCCCTTGTTTCTGTGTCCCCTCTCTGGAACAACCTGTCTTTGTCTACCTCATCTAATCCACGTAGTATTTTGCATGTCGTTATCATGTCTCCCCTGACCCTCCTGTCCTCCAATGTCATCAGTCCGATTTTCCTCAACCTTTCTTCATAGGACAAGCTCCTGAGCTCCGGAACTAGCCTTGTTGCAAACCTTTGCACTTCCTCTAATTTCTTGACATGCTTGACCGGGTGTGGGTTCCATACTGGTGCTGCATACTTCAGTATGGGCCCTGACATACCCGGTGTACAGTGTCTTGAAAGATTCCTTACTTAAGTATCGGAACGCTAATCTCAGGTTTGCCAGGCGCCCATATACTGCAGCAGTTATCTGGTTGATGTGTGCTTCCGGAGACGTGCTCGTTGTTATGGTCACCCCAAGATCTTTCTCCTTGAGCGAGGTTTGTAGTCTTTGGCCACCTAGCCTATACTCTGTCTGCGGTCTTCTTTGTCCTTCTTTTCATCTGGCATGGTTGAATTCGAGAAGCCAGTTGTTGGTCCAGGTGTCCAGTCTGTCCAGGTCTCTTTGAAGTCCTGCCTGGTCTTCATATGATTTAATTCTCTTCATTAACTTCACATCATCTGCGAACAGCGACACTTCTGAGTCTATCCCTTCCATCATGTCATTCACATATACCAAAAATAACAATGGTCCTAAAACTGACCCCTGGGGGACCCCGCTCGTCACTGGTGCCCACTGTGATACCTTATCATGTACCATGGCTCGTTGTTGCATGTGTGCGTGTGTAGGTGTGCGTGTTTGTGTATATGTGCGTGTGTGCGTGTGTGCGTGTGTGCGTGTGTGTGTCCGTGTGCGTGTGCTTGTGTGTGTGTGTTCTTGGATGTGGGAGGGGGGACATAGATAGGGGAGAAGGAGGAGAAGAAAGATAAAATCTAAGGTGGAAAGGAAGAGAGAGGGAGAAAGATTGGTAGGTAAATAGATGGAGGGGGAGAGGGAGAAGGAGAGAGAGAGAGAGAGAGAGAGAGAGAGAGAGAGAGAGAGAGAGAGAGAGAGAGAGAGAGAGAGAGAGAGAGAGAGAGAGAAGTAAAGAGGGAACAGGGGGGTCAGGGAGAGAGGGAATTACTGGACCAGGGGGGGTACGGGCGGTCAGTTTCCAAAAGCCGGCTATTGTCGCCTCGCTACCTTGATTTAAATGAAGTCACGCTGTCAGACTTTTTGAGTTATCCTAAATTTTCTACGCATATTTTTCTATGTACAATCACTTATCATTGTACTGATAAATTCCTGAATGATTTTACTTATTTACTGGATGAACTATGTTAGTGTATATGGCTGCCCTTAGTGGCTGCGTGCGCGCTCCTACCACGTGGTGCCCCCACTCAACCCCCTGTCCTTTACTATATGTTAAGTGCTTTAAGTATGATATTCAGCTCTCCAGAGCAGGGTTAATGCCCCCAGCTATTAGTAATTCATGGCCAGACCCAGCTCCCTCGTTGCAATCACAAAAAGGCTTAGTATATTACGTCTGGCAGACAACGTCTGGTCTCCGGTCATACCCTGTACGATACTTCCGATGCTGCTGCTTCTTCCCTGTACTCATCTAATTGTACTCACCTAATTGTGGTTGCAGCTCCTGGCCCCGCCTCTTCATTGACTGCTACTAGGTCCTCCCTCTCCCTGCTCCATAAGCTTTATCATACATCGTCCTAAAGCTATGTATAGTTCCTGCCTCCACTACATCGCTCGCCAGATTATTCCACTTCCTAATTACTCTATGACTGAAGAAATACTTCCTAACATCCTTCTGACTCATCTGAGTCTTCAGCTTCCAATTGTGGCCCCTTATTTCTTGTCCCATCTCTGGAACATCCTGTCTCTGTCCACCTTGTCTATTCCAAGCAGTATTTTGTATGTCATTATCATGTCTCCCCTGACCCTCCTGTCCTCCAGTGTCGTCAGACGATTTCCCTTAACCTTTCTTCGTCGGACATTTCCCTTAGCTCTGGAACCAGCCTTGTTGCAAACCTTTTCACTTTCTCTAATTTCTTGACGTGTTTGATCAAGTGTGGGTTCCAAACTCGAACTGCATACTGGTGCTGCGTACTCCAGTATGGGCCTGACGCAGCCAGTGGCCGCCCATGGCCATCCAGAACTACAACTACTGATGCCAATAACAAAATTCCCCCCAACAAACACAGAATACAACCTCGTTCATATTTGCTAATATACAGGGCCTTAACCCATCCACCAACAACAAAATGCCTTTTATCAGTGGACTTCTAGAGGAGTCTAATGCAATGTTTGCAGCCTTCACAGAGACTCACACAAGATCACTTTGACAGTGAAATATGGATAAGTGGTTACAACCTTTGTAGATGCGACAGAAAGAACAGGCAACAAGGGCGGGGGGGTTGGCCTGTATGTCAAAGAGTCCCTTATCTGCACGGAGTTGCTGAACACCACAAATGAGGTAGTTGAAGTTCTATCAATAAAGATCGAGAACCAAAACCTAGTCATTGTGGTTGTACATAAGCCACCAGATGCAACCTCACAACAGTTCAAGGAACAACTACTGAAAATTGATTACTGTCTGGAAAACCTTCCAGCTCCATCCCCAAACATCTTACTGCTTGGTGATTTCAACCTAAGGCATACAAAATGGAAGAATGTAGCATATAATGTTATAGCTGAAACAATCCCTGGAGGTAGCGCAGATGAAAGGTCACATACACAGGAGCTACTAAGTCTCTGCGAAAAACACACCTAAAACCAGCAGATAGTGGAGCCAACAAGACTAGAAAACACACTTGACCTTATCTTCACAAATAATGAGGACCTGATAAGAGACATAAGAATATCAAAAACAACTAATTCTGATCACAACCTAATCGAAGTCCAGACGTACATGCATAGGGGTCCTGATCAGCAGAATGCATGTACCTGTGAAGGTGTCTTCACAAAATACGATTTCAATAACAAGAACATCAACTGGGACCAGGTAAACCATGTCCTAAATGAAACATGTTGGGAAGATGTCTTAAATGACATGGATCCAAACCAGTGCCTTGAAAGGATCAACTTCCTGGCAGCTGAAGCATGTTCTAGGCATATTCCCCTAAGAAAGAAGAAGAGCAGGAGTAAACTGGAGAGAGAAAGATGCTCCCTCTACAGAAGACGACGAAGAGTCACTGAGCTCCTCAGGAGTGCTAGAATATCTGATACACGAAAGGAGGCGCTGACCAGGGAAGTGGAAGTTATCAAACTTAAGTTAAATGACTCTTACAGGAACCAGGAGAGACAGGAGTAGCTTAAGGCTGTTAGTGAAATTCAAAGAAATTCAAAGTATTTCTTTTCATATGCCAAAAACAAGGCAAATACCACATCTAGTATTGGGCCCTTACTCAGACAGGAAGGGACTTACACAGATGACAACAAGGAAGTGAGTGAAATACTTAAATTCCAGTACGACTCTGTGTTTAGTGAACCACTAATCAGTCTGAGGAACGACGACCCAAATGATTTCTTCATAAATGAGCCTCAAAACTCTATAAACGTATGCCAGATTTCCGACATTACCCTTTCCGATAGACTTCGAAAAAGCCATTGACAACATGCCCATGCACTCAGCCCCAGGCCCAGACTCATGGAACTCTGTATTCATTAAGAACTGCAAGAAACCCCTCTACCGTGCCCTGAGTACACTATGGAGGAGGAGCTTGGACATGGGTGAAATTCCACAGTCACTTAAAAGAACGGATATAGCCCCACTTCATAAAGGTGGCAGCAAAGCATTTGGTAAGAACTATAGACCAATAGTTCTGACGTCCCACATCATAAAAATCTTTGAAAGAGTACTAAGAAGCAGGATTGCAACATGGGTTCAGGGCAGGTCGCTCCTGCCTCTTACAACTACTGGATCACTATGATACGGCCTTGGATGCACTGGAAGAAAATCAGAATGCAGATGTAATATACACAGACTTTGCAAAAGTGTTTGACAAATGCGATCATGGCGTAATAGCCCACAATATACGTGCTAAAGAAATAACTGGGAAAGTGGGGAGATGGATCTTCAACTTTCTAACAAATCGAACACAAAGAGTAGTGGTCAACAGAGTTAAATCGGAGGCTGCCATAGTGAAGAGCTCTGTTCCACAAGGCACAGTACTCGCCCCCATCTTATTCCTCATCCTCATATCAGACATAGACAGAGATATATACCACAGCACCGTATCATCCTTTGCGGATGATACTAGGATCTGCATGAGGCTGTCATCTGCTGAGGACGCGGTTAACCTCCAAGAAGATAAAAACAAAGTTTTCCAGTGGGCAACGGTAAACAATATGATGTTCAATGAGGACTGTTACGGTTGGAATCTTAATCTTTAGCCAGGTTAGTGCACTCCGTAACAATACACTTCGTAGAATGAGAAGATACTTCCAAACTTAGAAATGTAAGGCACAAATAATAGTTACTCAGTCTTTTCAAGTTTCTTTTTATTTAAAAGCTTAAATACTTCTTAGATATTCATAAATATCTATTAAATATCACTGTCAGAAACTTTCATTTACATAAGAAAACACTTAAATAGAATGTACATCATAGACTCCTGGAGTCACTACACTTGTTAATGATCAGAGGAATATTACTGCTTCCTCAATAAGGACATTACTTGTACACAAGTACATACATTGAGAAGGAACACTTTCACTGAGTAACTCGCTGGCATAAGGAATACATCACTTAAAGTTCTAAACTTGACACAGGTCGTCACATCGTAAACTGAAGGTAACAGTATATCACTGTCCGCAGACTTCACTTCAGAACAAACCTCAAGCTGGTTCAGGAGTTTCTACAACACAATCCTCTATCCAAGTGAGAATAAATAACAAAAAGGCACAATACCGTGACTGGAACGATACACAAATAACCCGCACATAAAAGAGAGAAGCTTACAACGACGTTTCGGTCCGACTTGGACCATTGACAAAGTCACACTAACAGAGGTGGAGCAGGACGGCTATATATAGGCAGGAAGAGGTGGAGGTAGTAGTAGTAGTGGTAGTAGTAGTACAAGAATTGTATATAATACCGACAGGATGAAATGACACATGCACAACACCCGGGCATCCCCAACGTAGATGTTTCGCCATCCAGCCAGCCACTGGATGGCGAAACGTCCACAACAAAGACAACCAGACGCCGCACATGTGTCTTAATTTCATCAGTAGTTGTAGTAGAAGAAGAAGAGGTAGTAGTAGTGGTAGTGGTAGAAGTGGGAAATAAGGAAGACGACCCAGTCAAATACAAAGGAAGGGGAGCACTGCAAGAGAGCTAGAAACCCACAGAGGGAGAGCAAGCGCACCGAGGTGCGTGAAAGGGGAAGTGGTGAAATAAAATAAATGAAGAAGGAACAGAAACACGAGACAGGAGAGAGAAAGACAACCCAGAGGAGAAAAGGAGAGAGGAAAGGGGAAGAGGAAGAAGAAAAAGAAGAAGAAGAAGAAGAAGAAGAAGAAGAAGAAGAAGAAGAAGAAGAAGAAGAAGAAGAAGAAGAAGAAGAAGAAGAAGAAGAAGAAGAAGAAGAAATGAGGATTCAGGTTAAGTCACGGGTGTTCTGAAGTTTGGAGCATTTTACAATGTAGTGGGAGAGGAAGGCATCTACAGAGACGAAGCCAGGGTTAAGGTTCATACAAGGAAAGTTGTGTATAAGAGAGGATTCAACTAAACGGCGACTGTTCGAGTTGGAAGTAGGGAAGACAGTTTTAGCAGAAGACCAGTCAATAGGATGGCTATGATCTCTGACGTGACAGAAAAGAGCATTGTTAGTGTCGGCAAGCCTAACACTATTTTTGTGCTCCCTAAGTCTGTCAGAAAGAGATCGACCAGTTTCTCCGAAGTATTGAAGAGGACAGGAGGAGCAAGAAATAGAGTAGACACCAGGAACATCTGTAGAGGGAGGAGAGGTATGAACGAGATTAGTGCGAAGAGTGTTAGTCTGGCGGAAGGTAAGCTTGATGTCTAAGGGAATTGTCTTCCCTACTTCCAACTCGAACAGTCGCCGTTTAGTTGAATCCTCTCTTATACACAACTTTCCTTGTATGAACCTTAGCCCTGGCTTCGTCTCTGTAGATGCCTTCCTCTCCCACTACATTGTAAAATGCTCCAAACTTCAGAACACCCGTGACTTAACCTGAATCCTCATTTCTTCTTCTTCTTCTTCTTCTTTTTCTTCTTCCTCTTCCCCTTTCCTCTCTCCTTTTCTCCTCTGGGTGGTCTTTCTCTCTCCTGTCTCGTGTTTCTGTTCCTTCTTCATTTATTTTATTTCACCACTTCCCCTTTCACGCACCTCGGTGCGCTTGCTCTCCCTCTGTGGGTTTCTAGCTCTCTTGCAGTGCTCCCCTTCCTTTGTATTTGACTGGGTCGTCTTCCTTATTTCCCACTTCTACCACTACCACTACTACTACCTCTTCTTCTTCTACAACTACTGATGAAATTAAGACACATGTGCGGCGTCTGGTTGTCTTTGTTGTGGACGTTTCGCCATCCAGTGGCTGGCTGGATGGCGAAACGTCTACGTTGGGGATGCCCGGGTGTTGTGCATGTGTCATTTCATCCTGTCGGTATTATATACAATTCTTGTACTACTACTACCACTACTACTACTACCTCCACCTCTTCCTGCCTATATATAGCCGTCCTGCTCCACCTCTGTTAGTGTGACTTTGTCAATGGTCCAAGTCGGACCGAAACGTAAGCTTCTCTCTTTTATGTGCGGGTTATTTGTGCAAGTGAGAATAAGGTGGAGTACTGGAGGGGTAGCTCAGTCAATGCACACTGAGTCGGCAGGGAGAGCGAACCGAATTAACACAGTTAATTCCTACATGACATCAACTCGCCAAAAGGGAGAGGGAATAGTAGGCTAAACTACCCTCCAAGGACATACCTTGTTTCAACTCTTAGCCAGCTGTTACCTACCTACCCCACACATTACTCAAAATGCATATATATATATACATATATATATATACACATCATACCCGGGTATATTCCTAAATCAGATAATATTATAAACTAGTGGAATTTTTAATTTAGCTAATATTAAAGAAACCCCGAGTATAATATTAAGTGGATAATACATATATAAATTAATCTCATTATGACCTTGGTCATAACAAGGGCAAATTCCAACTACTCCTTTATGGAAAACCGGAGGAGATAATAGCTAGAACAGAGTATACTACAAACTCTGGCCATACAATAGAGCGGAAAAATAATGTAGGAGACCTGGGAGTAGTAATGTCTGAGGATCTCACTATCAAGGATCACAACAGTGCCACGATCACAAGTGCAAAGAAAATGATAGGATGGATAATGAGAACGTTCAGAACGAGAGATGCCAAGCCAATGATGATCCTTTTCAAATCACTTGTTCTCTCTAGGCTGGAGTACTGCTGTACATTAACATCTCCATTCAAGGTAGGTGAAATTGCAGATCTAGAGAGTGCACAGAGATCCTTTACTGCACGTATAAGTTCTGTCAAGCACTTTAACTACTGGGAACGCTTGGAAGCAGTTGACTTGTACTCGTTGGAACGCAGGAGGGAGATATATATCATAATCTACACTTGGAAAATCCTGGAAGGAATGGTCCCAAATCTGCACACAGAAATCACTCCCTACGAAAGTAAAAGACTGGGCAGGCGATGCAAAATGTCCCCAATTAAAAGTAGGAGCGCCATTGGTACACTAAGAGAAAACACCATAAGTGTCCGGGGCCCAAGACTGTTCAACAGCCTCCCATCAAGCATTAGGGGAATTACCAATAAACCCCTGGCTGCCTTCAAGAGAGAGCTGGACAGATACCTGGATACCTGGAGGTTATTCTGGGGATCAACGCCCCCGCGGCCCGGTCCATGACCAGGTCTCCCTGTGGATCAGGGCCTGATCAACCAGGCTGTTACTGATGGCCGCACGCAGTCCAACGTACGAGCCATAGCACAGTGTCGGATCAGCCGGGCTGTGGCTCGTACGTTGGACTGCATGCAGCCAGCAGTAACAGCCTGGTTGACCAGGCCCTGATCCACTGGGAAGCCTGGTCATGGACCGGGCCGCGGGGGCGTTGATCCCCGGAATAACCTCCAGGTAACCAGGTATATAAAGTCTTGAACGACTCCTTACAGAAGTACAGGAACGCTATTCTCAGGTTTGCCAAGCGCCTGTATGCCGCAGCAGTTATCTGGTTAATGTGTGTTTCTGGCGATGTACTCGGTATTATACTCACTCCTAGGTCTTCCTCCTTGACTGAGGTTTGCAGTCTTTGGCCACCTAGCCTATACTCTGTCTACAGTCTTCTTTGCCCTCCTCCGATCTTCATGACTTTGCATTTGGCGGAGTTAAATTCTAGGAGCCAGTTTCTGGATCATGCATCCAGCCTGTCCAGGTCTCTTTGTAGACCTGTCTGGTCTGCGTCTGATTTAATTCTCCTCATTAACTTCACATCATCTGCAAACAGGGACACTTCTGAATATTCACTACACACTGTAATCACTGTCAACACTAACTGTATTCACTATACAAACTCATCTATCCTTAATCTCTTATCTGCCTGGCCTGGGACGCACTTGTCTTGTTGAATTTTTGGTACTGAGATATGGCAACACTACCTACACCCACACTAGGCCTATGACCTTCCTCTCTCTCTCCTGGCACTGATTCAAATTGTTTTTATGTAACTGTGGTCTTCACCTCCTTTTTCTGATTATGTACATCTGGTGGATCACTTCTCGGGTTGTTCACTCACACTGTCAACTTCCCACGATCCCACTAACGTCTTTGTTAGGCCAAAAATTACTGAAGATTCGCGAGGGCAAACGATCTGTTACTCCCGCGGCGTGTGTAGACTGTTATACTTCCTGTGTAAGGTAGACTGTGTTATACTTCCTGTGTAAGGTAGACTGTGTTATACTTCCTGTGTAAGGTAGACTGTTATACTTCCTGTGTAAGGTAGACTGTGTTGTACTTCTTGTGTAAGGTAGACTGTGTTATACATCATGTGTAAGGTAGACTGTGTTATACTTCCTGTGTAAGGTAGACTGTGTTATACTTCCTGTGTAAGGTAGACTGTGTTATACATCATGTGTAAGGTAGACTGTGTTATACTTCCTGTGTAAGGTAGACTGTTATACTTCCTGTGTAAGGTAGACTGTGTTGTACTTCTTGTGTAAGGTAGACTGTGTTATACTTCCTGTGTAAGGTAGACTGTGTTATACTTCCTGTGTAAGGTAGACTGTGTTATACTTCCTGTGTAAGGTAGACTGTGTTATACTTCCTGTGTAAGGTAGACTGTGTTATACTTCCTGTGTAAGGTAGACTGTTATACTTCCTGTGTCAGGTAGATTGTGTTATACTTCCTGTGTAAGGTAGACTGTGTTATACTTCCTGTGTAAGGTAGACTGTTATACTTCCTGTGTCAGGTAGATTGTGTTATACTTCCTGTGTAAGGTAGACTCGGGAATAAACCTTGGTAATAAATACCGACAAGTTGGTATATATAAGTAGTCGATTTTTCCACTGGGGGAGGAACTTCCGGTTGGGCCTTTCCCTGGGCGAGGAACTTCCGGTTTGGGCCTTCCACAGAGCGAGGAACTTCCGGTTGGGCCTTCCACTGAGCGAGGTATCCGGTCTAGGACCAGCAGCTGGAGGGTCACCTTTTCACACCTAGGTGTTACTTCCGGTTTTGACCTTGACCTCGCCCTCGAGACTACCTCACCCTTGACCCCCCCAACCAGTACCCCCGCCCCACGACCCCCCCTTCGCGACCCCCGCCCCGCGCGCCCGCGCGCCCGCGCGCCCGCCCGCGCGCCCGCGCGCGCCGCCCGCGCGCCCGCTCGCGCGCCCCGCCCCGCCCGCGCGCCCGCCCGCGCCCTTCGCGAGCCCCGCCCGCGCCTTCTGCTGCGCCTTCTGCAGCGTCGTCCGGATCGCCCCCGCGCCTCGAATTTTTTTCCGATTTTTTTCGAATTTTTTTTGAATTTCATTTTCTTATGCTCTCCATCTCCTCGGATCAAGGTTTTTGGATTCCCCCCTATGGGGTTTTTCGAAATTCTCCATCTCCTCAGATCAAATTTTTTGGGTACCCCTCCTTTCACCCCCATCCCCAAACAATTTCTCGAAATCAAATTCTCCATCTCCTTGGATCAAGTTTTTTTTGGGTACCCCTCCTTTCACCCCAAATTTTCTCGACAATACCATGACTCCATCTCCTCGGATCAAGTTTTTTGGATCCCCCCCTATGGGGTTTTCGAAATTCTCCATCTCCTTGGATCAAATTTTTGGATTACCCCTCCCACTTTCACCCCCATCCCAAAATTTCTCGATATTACAAGTTTTTGCATTCCCCCCTATGGGGGTTTTCGAAATTCTCCATCTCCTCAGATCAAATTTTTAAGGTTCCCCCTCCCACTTTCACCCCCCCCAATCCCAAAAATTTCTCGATAATACAAGTTTTTGGATTCCCCCCCCCTATGGGGGTTTTGAATTTCTTATGATCACCTTGGATCAAATTTTTGGATTACCCCTCCCACTTTCACCCACCCCCCAACCTCAAATTTTTCTCGATAATACCAAGTTTTTGGATTCCCTCCTATGGGGTTTTCGAAATTCTCCATCTCCTTGGATCAAGGTTTTTTGGATTGCCCCTCCTTCCACCCCCCATCCCCAAAAAATTTCTCAATATTACCAAGTTTTTGCATTCCCCCCTCTGGGTTTTTTTTCGAAATTCTCCATCTCCTCGGATCAAATTTTTGAGGTTCCCCCTCTCACTTTCACCCCCATCCCAAAATTTCTCAATATTACCAAGTTTTTGGATTCCCCCCTATGGGGGTTTCGAAATTCTCCATCTCCTCGGATCAAGTTTTTTGGATTCCCCCCTATGGGGGTTTTCGAAATTCTTATGATCTCCTCGGATCCCCCCATCCCACTTTCACCCCCACCCCAAAATTTCTCGATATTACCAAGTTTTTGGATTCCCCCCTATGGGGGTTTCGAAAGTCTCCATCTCCTCGGATCAAGTTTTTTGGATTCCCCCCTATGGGGTTTTCGAAATTCCTCGGATCAAGTTTTTGGAATCCCCCCTCTGGGTATAAGCATTCAAATGAACTCCTCCTATGGGGGCATGCTTACTACAGGTCTAAACATGAAGGGTGTTTTTACTCGGCGGTCAGTGACGTCACGTGTTGACCCAGCACACAGGTTGAATCTTGTATACCCTTTTAATTAATAAGGGGACATAGCAGTGACGTCACGCGCACACAGGCTGAATCTTTGTCGATCCTTTTAGTTCATTCAAGTTAATAAGGGGATATAGTACCTACATCATAGGGAAAACATTTTCATCATCAGAAAGACACATTTTTTTCGTTAATACCCACAATTTCTTTACAACACAAGTCTAGACATTTTTTAACTATTTCATCTCAGGTCACTCCCCACGAAGTAACCTCCCAAACCCTCACACTCCAACCATCACCTCACAATTTTCACTCATAACCCCAATTTTTCTCGTTTTAACCCTTTTAGTTCATTAAAGTTAATAAGGGGACACATGCATCAGAAAGTCACCACATCGCTTACATCCACTTTTCGTTAAATTCACTACTCACAATTTTACATATTACGAAGTTAAATACGCACTTTTACTTTGAACATCTTCAAAACACTCATAAATCATTTGAATACTCACAAAAACATCATTCGAACACCCCCAAAATCACCTCTGAATACTCCCAGAACACCTTCATAAGTACTCTTGCACATCATTTGAACACCTTCATAAGTACTCTCTTAATCATTTGTACACCTTCAAAAAACACCTTTGAATACTCACATAAACACCCTTGAACACCTTCAAAACACCTTTGAATAACCTCAAAACACCTTTGAACACCTTCAAAACACCCTTGATCACCTTCAAAACACCCTTGAACACTCTCAAAAACAACATTTGAACACACTCAAAACACCTTTGAACATTTCCAAAACACTATTTGAGTACTCCCAAATAAGATTTGACATCTCTAATTTATCTGCACTTACACATTTCATTAAATTACAACTCATCCCCTCAGTCTCCAGACTAGGCATTTTCTCGTTTTTACCCTTTTAGTTCATTAAAGTTATTAAGGGGACACAATACATCAGAAAAAAGTCACAAAAACTAACTCAAACACTTTACTTTGAACACCCCCAAAGTACTCTCATAATCATTTGAATACTCACATAAACACCCTTGAACACCTTCAAAACACCTTTGAATATCGTTTTAAACTAATTTCATCACAACCCACTTATATCATCTTTTTTCGGTAACTCTAATTCGACTACACTACCCTCATCAATTACCAACAAATTTTACACGTTTTAACTAATGTCATCACTGTAACCAAGATTTTCACAAAAAAAAAAAACTCTATGACACCTAACACACACGCACACACACACCCCACAACACCCACAATTTTTCTCGTTTTAACCCTTTTAGTTCATTAAAGTTAATAAGGGGACACACTACATCAGAAAAAGTCCCAACAACAACCCACTTATAACATCTTTTTTCGGTATCTCTAGTTCGACAACAACACCCACATCCCACAACACCCACGAACATTTCCAAAACACTATTTGAGTACTCCCAATTACACCACTGATTACTACTAAAACACCACTGAATTCAATCAAAAACACCCTTCAACACCTTCAAACACCCTTGAACACCTTCAAAACACTCTTGAACACTTTTCAAAAACACCTTTGAACATTTCCAATCAACACTGAAACACTTCCAAAAAACACAATTTGAGTACTCCCAATTACACCACTGAATACTACTAAAACACCGCTGAATTCAATCAAAACACCCTTCAACACCTTCAAAACACCTTTGAACACCTTCAAAACACCTTTGACACCTTCAAAAACACCTTTGAACATTTCCAATCAACACTGAAACACTTCCAAAAAAAACACAATTTGAGTACTCCCAATTACACCACTGAATACTACTAAAACACCGCTGAATTCAATCAAAACACCCTTCAACACCTTCAAAACACCTTTGAACACCTTTGAACACCTTCAAAAAAACAACATTTGAACACACTCAAAACACCTTTGAACACCTTTGAACATTTCCAAACAACACTGAAACACTTCCAAAAACACCATTTGAGTACTCCCAAATACACCACTGAATACTAAAACACCACTGAATACACTCAAAACACCACCAAAATCACCATAAACTAAGATCAACACCCACATCCCACAACACCCACAACCCACAACACCCACATTTTTTTTCTCGTTTTATCTAATTTCATCAGAAAGTCACAACACCCACACCCCCCATTTTTTTCTCGTTTTAACCCTTTTAGTTCATTAAAGTTAATAAGGGGACACACTACATCAGAAAAAGTCCCAACAACAACCCACTTATAACATTTTTTTTCGGTATCTCTAGTTCGACAACAACACCCACAACACCCACATCCCACAACACCCATGAACATTTCCAAAACACTATTTGAGTACTCCCAATTACACCACTGATTACTACTAAAACACCGCTGAATTCAATCAAAACACCCTTCAACACCTTCAAACACCCTTGAACACCTTCAAAACACTCTTGAACACTTTTCAAAAACACCTTTGAACATTTCCAATCAACACTGAAACACTTCCAAAAACACCATTTGAGTACTCCCAATTACACCACTGATTACTACTAAAACACCGCTGAATTCAATCAAAACACCCTTCAACACCTTCAAACACCCTTGAACACACTCAAAACACCCTTCAACACCTTCAAAACACCTTTGAACACCTTCAAAACACCTTTGAACACATTCAAAACACTCTCATAATCATTTGAACACACTCAAAACACCTTTGAATAACCTCAAAACACCTTCGAACACCTTCAAAACACCCTTGAACACCCTTGATCACCTTCAAAAAAAACAACATTTGAACACACTCAAAACACCTTTGAACACCTTTGAACATTTCCAAACAACACTGAAACACTTCCAAAAACACCATTTGAGTACTCCCAAATACACCACTGAATACTAAAACACCACTGAATACACTCAAAACACCACCAAAATCACCATAAACTAAGATCAACACCCACATCCCACAACACCCACAACCCACAACACCCACAATTTTTTCTCGTTTTATCTAATTTCATCAGAAAGTCACAACACCCACACCCCCCCATTTTTTTCTCGTTTTAACCCTTTTAGTTCATTAAAGTTAATAAGGGGCCACACTACATCAGAAAAAGTCACAAAAACAACCCACTTATAACGTCTTTTCGGTATCTCTAGTTCGACAACAACACCCACATCCCACATCACCCACATCCCACATCCCCCACACACACACACAGACACACACACACACATCCCTAACCTAGCCTAACCTAACCTAACTTATCCTAACCTAACCTAACCTAACCTAACCTAACCTAACCTAACCTAACTTATCCTAACCTAGCCTAACCTAACCTAACCTTACCTAAATTATCCTAACCTAACCTAACCTAGCCTAACCTAACCTAACTTAACCTAACCTAACCTAACCGAACCTACCCTAACCTAACCTTACCTAACCTAACCTAGCCTAACCTAACCTAACCTAACTTAACCTAACCCAACCTAACCTAACCTAACCTAGCCTAACCTAACTTAACCTAACCTAACCTAACCTACCCTAACCTAACCTAACCTAACCTATCTTAACCTTACCTAACCTAACCTAGCCGAACCTATCCTAACCTAACCTAAAATATATTGGAACACTTCCAAAATACATTAGAGTACTCCAGAATTACTTTGAACGACTCCATTTTTGGATATTTCCAAATTAGTTTTGAAAACTTTATCGTAAAATCGAACATTATTTTTCTTGTTGGTAAAACACACTCAATGGTAGAAATATTTACTCGATTTCCGAATAGAAGCACTGTCCTCGCTCTGAGAGACTCATTGTGGGTCACCCCAACACATGGTGTAATGCGCTTCACACCCAAGGTAGAACATAACACCTGCGTCAACTCAGGACAGACAGGCGCCATGTAATGCGGGTAACATCCAAGGTAGAAAATCATCTCTTTCCAGACCAACTGTCTATCCTAACCTAACCTAACCTAACCTAATTCCTAACCTAACCTAACCTCACCTAACCGAACCTAACCTAACTCCATCAATCACCTCTATCCTAACCTAACCTAACCTAACCTAACCCAACCTAACTCCATCAAACACCTCTATCCTAACCTAACCTAACCTATCCTAACCTAACCTAACTCCATCAAACACCTCGAATACTACCTAACTTAACCTAACCTAACCTTACCTAACCTACCGAACCTAACCTAACCTAACCTAACCTATCCTAACCTGTCCCAACCTAACCTAACCTAACCTATCCTAACCTAACCTAACCTAACCTAACCTAACTTATCCTAAGCTAACCTAACCTAACTTATCCTAACCTAACCTATCCTAACCTAACCTAAACACTGACTAACTTTGAACCAACTCTGAACACCACTGATCTTCTTCAAAAAATGCTCTGCACATCATTTGAACACCTTCAAAAAAAAACACCATCAAACACCTCCGAATACTCCCAAAAAAAACACTACTGATTACTACCAAATCACCACTGAATACTACCAATCACCGTCAAAATCACCAGAAACTAAGTTTAACATCACCATCTAACATCCTTTTTATAGAAATCCCCTCAAATCACTATAACCAAGAACTCCCTCCCCATTTGGCGCATAAAAAAAAAGCATGAACACAAACCTAATACGCAAACACTTAGTACATGATCACCATCAACTGAAAACATATCTTATACACACACATAATATAAGACAATCACCAACTACAATCACCCATGTTCACTTACCTCAAAATCACTAATATCACAGAAAACAATCATTTTTATAAACATTTCACACACACACACACACAAAAAAAAAATCATATTTGACAATATCTAAGCGCACTCACCTCACTACCACCAACACACGATGTCTCACCTCACAGGACCGACGAGCTCACCTCCAGTGACGTCACACTCCCATTGTGTTACTTGGTGGTTGGTAACATCACACCTAACCCCCCTTGTTTCAACCTGTTGTACCCTACATTATCTAAGAACACTATATCCAAGACGATTACCAGATTTTATGATCCCCAACACCAAGATCACAGAAAACACACATTTTTATAATTATTCACACAAAAATCACGATCACCAATTCCATATCATGTTTACCGTCATCTATCAACACTAATCACCAAGATCACCAAAAAATCTAAGATCATGCATCTCAAAACTACTATGATCACTGAAAACACTTATTTTTAAACATTCGCACAAAAATAAGACATACACAAAAATACCACAACACTTCCACCAACATCTATAACATAACATGAGCACTATAACATATCACTATCACAAAAAAAATAATACACAAACACCCACATATTATACATTTCAATTGGAAATTTAAGACATGAGACATACACACCAAATCTAAGACATTCACCTCCAACTAAGACATACACATCACCCCTAAAACTTCCTTCCTTATTCATTCCGTATATCTCCTAGAGCTGTTTTAACCCCGACGGATCCATCACGACGTAGGAGCCAGAGGAACCATCACCACTCCAACACCACCTACTACACTCTGGCTCCTACGTCGTGGTGGATCCGTCGGGGTTAAAACAGCTCTAGGAGATATACGGAATGAATAAGGAAGGAAGTTTTAGGGGTGATGTGTATGTCTTAGTTGGAGGTGAATGTCTTAGATTTGGTGTGTATGTCTCATGTCTTAAATTTCCAATTGAAATGTATAATATGTGGGTGTTTGTGTATTATTTTTTTTGTGATAGTGATATGTTATAGTGCTCATGTTATGTTATAGATGTTGGTGGAAGTGTTGTGGTATTTTTGTGTATGTCTTATTTTTGTGCGAATGTTTAAAAATAAGTGTTTTCAGTGATCATAGTAGTTTTGAGATGCATGATCTTAGATTTTTTGGTGATCTTGGTGATTAGTGTTGATAGATGACGGTAAACATGATATGGAATTGGTGATCGTGATTTTTGTGTGAATAATTATAAAAATGTGTGTTTTCTGTGATCTTGGTGTTGGGGATCATAAAATCTGGTAATCGTCTTGGATATAGTGTTCTTAGATAATGTAGGGTACAACAGGTTGAAACAAGGGGGGTTAGGTGTGATGTTACCAACCACCAAGTAACACAATGGGAGTGTGACGTCACTGGAGGTGAGCTCGTCGGTCCTGTGAGGTGAGACATCGTGTGTTGGTGGTAGTGAGGTGAGTGCGCTTAGATATTGTCAAATATGATTTTTTTTTTGTGTGTGTGTGTGTGTGAAATGTTTATAAAAATGATTGTTTTCTGTGATATTAGTGATTTTGAGGTAAGTGAACATGGGTGATTGTAGTTGGTGATTGTCTTATATTATGTGTGTGTATAAGATATGTTTTCAGTTGATGGTGATCATGTACTAAGTGTTTGCGTATTAGGTTTGTGTTCATGCTTTTTTTTTATGCGCCAAATGGGGAGGGAGTTCTTGGTTATAGTGATTTGAGGGGATTTCTATAAAAAGGATGTTAGATGGTGATGTTAAACTTAGTTTCTGGTGATTTTGACGGTGATTGGTAGTATTCAGTGGTGATTTGGTAGTAATCAGTAGTGTTTTTTTTGGGAGTATTCGGAGGTGTTTGATGGTGTTTTTTTTTGAAGGTGTTCAAATGATGTGCAGAGCATTTTTTGAAGAAGATCAGTGGTGTTCAGAGTTGGTTCAAAGTTAGTCAGTGTTTAGGTTAGGTTAGGATAGGTTAGGTTAGGATAAGTTAGGTTAGGTTAGCTTAGGATAAGTTAGGTTAGGTTAGGTTAGGTTAGGTTAGGATAGGTTAGGTTAGGTTAGGTTGGGACAGGTTAGGATAGGTTAGGTTAGGTTAGGTTAGGTTCGGTAGGTTAGGTAAGGTTAGGTTAGGTTAAGTTAGGTAGTATTCGAGGTGTTTGATGGAGTTAGGTTAGGTTAGGATAGGTTAGGTTAGGTTAGGATAGAGGTGTTTGATGGAGTTAGGTTGGGTTAGGTTAGGTTAGGTTAGGTTAGGATAGAGGTGATTGATGGAGTTAGGTTAGGTTCGGTTAGGTGAGGTTAGGTTAGGTTAGGAATTAGGTTAGGTTAGGTTAGGTTAGGATAGACAGTTGGTCTGGAAAGAGATGATTTTCTACCTTGGATGTTACCCGCATTACATGGCGCCTGTCTGTCCTGAGTTGACGCAGGTGTTATGTTCTACCTTGGGTGTGAAGCGCATTACACCATGTGTTGGGGTGACCCACAATGAGTCTCTCAGAGCGAGGACAGTGCTTCTATTCGGAAATCGAGTAAATATTTCTACCATTGAGTGTGTTTTACCAACAAGAAAATAATGTTCGATTTTACGATAAAGTTTTCAAAACTAATTTGGAAATATCCAAAAATGGAGTCGTTCAAAGTAATTCTGGAGTACTCTAATGTATTTTGGAAGTGTTCCAATATATTTTAGGTTAGGTTAGGATAGGTTCGGCTAGGTTAGGTTAGGTAAGGTTAAGATAGGTTAGGTTAGGTTAGGTTAGGGTAGGTTAGGTTAGGTTAGGTTAAGTTAGGTTAGGCTAGGTTAGGTTAGGTTAGGTTGGGTTAGGTTAAGTTAGGTTAGGTTAGGTTAGGCTAGGTTAGGTTAGGTAAGGTTAGGTTAGGGTAGGTTCGGTTAGGTTAGGTTAGGTTAAGTTAGGTTAGGTTAGGCTAGGTTAGGTTAGGTTAGGATAATTTAGGTAAGGTTAGGTTAGGTTAGGCTAGGTTAGGATAAGTTAGGTTAGGTTAGGTTAGGTTAGGTTAGGTTAGGTTAGGTTAGGATAAGTTAGGTTAGGTTAGGCTAGGTTAGGGATGTGTGTGTGTGTGTCTGTGTGTGTGTGTGGGGGATGTGGGATGTGGGTGATGTGGGATGTGGGTGTTGTTGTCGAACTAGAGATACCGAAAAGACGTTATAAGTGGGTTGTTTTTGTGACTTTTTCTGATGTAGTGTGGCCCCTTATTAACTTTAATGAACTAAAAGGGTTAAAACGAGAAAAAAATGGGGGGGGTGTGGGTGTTGTGACTTTCTGATGAAATTAGATAAAACGAGAAAAAATTGTGGGTGTTGTGGGTTGTGGGTGTTGTGGGATGTGGGTGTTGATCTTAGTTTATGGTGATTTTGGTGGTGTTTTGAGTGTATTCAGTGGTGTTTTAGTATTCAGTGGTGTATTTGGGAGTACTCAAATGGTGTTTTTGGAAGTGTTTCAGTGTTGTTTGGAAATGTTCAAAGGTGTTCAAAGGTGTTTTGAGTGTGTTCAAATGTTGTGTTTTTGAAAAGGTGTTCAAGAGTGTTTTGAAGGTGTTCAAGGTGTGTTTGAAGGTGTTGAAGGGTGTTTTGATTGAATTCAGCGGTGTTTTAGTAGTAATCAGTGGTGTAATTGGGAGTACTCAAATAGTGTTTCAGTGTTGAAATGTTCATGGAAAAGTGTTGTGGAAGGTGTTCATGTGGGTGTTGTGGGTGTTGTTGTCGAACTAGAGATACCGAAAAAAAATGTTATAAGTGGGTTGTTGTTGGGACTTTTTCTGATGTAGTGTGTCCCCTTATTAACTTTAATGAACTAAAAGGGTTAAAACGAGAAAAAAATGGGGGGTGTGGGTGTTGTGACTTTCTGATGAAATTAGATAAAACGAGAAAAAAAATGTGGGTGTTGTGGGTTGTGGGTGTTGTGGGATGTGGGTGTTGATCTTAGTTTATGGTGATTTTGGTGGTGTTTTGAGTGTATTCAGTGGTGTTTTAGTATTCAGTGGTGTATTTGGGAGTACTCAAATGGTGTTTTTGGAAGTGTTTCAGTGTTGTTTGGAAATGTTCAAAGGTGTTCAAAGGTGTTTTGAGTGTGTTCAAATGTTGTTTTTTTGAAGGTGTTCAAAGGTGTTCAAAGGTGTTTTGAAGGTGTTGAAGGGTGTTTTGATTGAATTCAGCGGTGTTTTAGTAGTATTCAGTGGTGTAATTGGGAGTACTCAAATTGTGTTTTTTTTGGAAGTGTTTCAGTGTTGATTGGAAATGTTCAAAGGTGTTTTTGAAGGTGTCAAAGGTGTTTTGAAGGTGTTCAAAGGTGTTTTGAAGGTGTTGAAGGGTGTTTTGATTGAATTCAGCGGTGTTTTAGTAGTATTCAGTGGTGTAATTGGGAGTACTCAAATTGTGTTTTTTGGAAGTGTTTCAGTGTTGATTGGAAATGTTCAAAGGTGTTTTTGAAAAGTGTTCAAGAGTGTTTTGAAGGTGTTCAAGGGTGTTTGAAGGTGTTGAAGGGTGTTTTTGATTGAATTCAGTGGTGTTTTAGTAGTAATCAGTGGTGTAATTGGGAGTACTCAAATAGTGTTTTGGAAATGTTCGTGGGTGTTGTGGGATGTGGGTGTTGTTGTCGAACTAGAGATACCGAAAAAAGATGTTATAAGTGGGTTGTTGTTGGGACTTTTTCTGATGTAGAGTGTCCCCTTATTAACTTTAATGAACTAAAAGGGTTAAAACGAGAAAAATTGTGGGTGTTGTGGGGTGTGTGTGTGCGTGTGTGTTAGGTGTCATAGAGTTTTTTTTTTTTTGTGAAAATCTTGGTTACAGTGATGACATTAGTTAAAACGTGTAAAATTTGTTGGTAATTGATGAGGGTAGTGTAGTCGAATTAGAGTTACCGAAAAAAGATGATATAAGTGGGTTGTGATGAAATTAGTTTAAAACGATATTCAAAGGTGTTTTGAAGGTGTTCAAGGGTGTTTATGTGAGTATTCAAATGATTATGAGAGTACTTTGGGGGTGTTCAAAGTAAAGTGTTTGAGTTAGTTTTTGTGACTTTTTTCTGATGTATTGTGTCCCCTTAATAACTTTAATGAACTAAAAGGGTAAAAACGAGAAAATGCCTAGTCTGGAGACTGAGGGGATGAGTTGTAATTTAATGAAATGTGTAAGTGCAGATAAATTAGAGATGTCAAATCTTATTTGGGAGTACTCAAATAGTGTTTTGGAAATGTTCAAAGGTGTTTTGAGTGTGTTCAAATGTTGTTTTTGAGAGTGTTCAAGGGTGTTTTGAAGGTGATCAAGGGTGTTTTGAAGGTGTTCAAAGGTGTTTTGAGGTTATTCAAAGGTGTTTTGAAGGTGTTCAAGGGTGTTTATGTGAGTATTCAAAGGTGTTTTTTGAAGGTGTACAAATGATTAAGAGAGTACTTATGAAGGTGTTCAAATGATGTGCAAGAGTACTTATGAAGGTGTTCTGGGAGTATTCAGAGGTGATTTTGGGGGTGTTCGAATGATGTTTTTGTGAGTATTCAAATGATTTATGAGTGTTTTGAAGATGTTCAAAGTAAAAGTGCGTATTTAACTTCGTAATATGTAAAATTGTGAGTAGTGAATTTAACGAAAAGTGGATGTAAGCGATGTGGTGACTTTCTGATGCATGTGTCCCCTTATTAACTTTAATGAACTAAAAGGGTTAAAACGAGAAAAATTGGGGTTATGAGTGAAAATTGTGAGGTGATGGTTGGAGTGTGAGGGTTTGGGAGGTTACTTCGTGGGGAGTGACCTGAGATGAAATAGTTAAAAAATGTCTAGACTTGTGTTGTAAAGAAATTGTGGGTATTAACGAAAAAAATGTGTCTTTCTGATGATGAAAATGTTTTCCCTATGATGTAGGTACTATATCCCCTTATTAACTTGAATGAACTAAAAGGATCGACAAAGATTCAGCCTGTGTGCGCGTGACGTCACTGCTATGTCCCCTTATTAATTAAAAGGGTATACAAGATTCAACCTGTGTGCTGGGTCAACACGTGACGTCACTGACCGCCGAGTAAACGCTTTTTTTAGTTCATTTAACTTAATGAGAGGAAACTTTTAGTTCATTTAACTTAATGAGAGGAAACTTTTAGTTCATTTTAAAATAATAAGGGGAAGATGTTTAGACCTGTAGTAAGCATGCCCCCATAGGAGGAGTTCATTTGAATGCTTATACCCAGAGGGGGGATTCCAAAAACTTGATCCGAGGAATTTCGAAAACCCCATAGGGGGGAATCCAAAAAACTTGATCCGAGGAGATGGAGACTTTCGAAACCCCCATAGGGGGGAATCCAAAAACTTGGTAATATCGAGAAATTTTGGGGTGGGGGTGAAAGTGGGATGGGGGGATCCGAGGAGATCATAAGAATTTCGAAAACCCCCATAGGGGGGAATCCAAAAAACTTGATCCGAGGAGATGGAGAATTTCGAAACCCCCATAGGGGGGAATCCAAAAACTTGGTAATATTGAGAAATTTTGGGATGGGGGTGAAAGTGAGAGGGGGAACCTCAAAAATTTGATCCGAGGAGATGGAGAATTTCGAAAAAAAACCCAGAGGGGGGAATGCAAAAACTTGGTAATATTGAGAAATTTTTTGGGGATGGGGGGTGGAAGGAGGGGCAATCCAAAAAACCTTGATCCAAGGAGATGGAGAATTTCGAAAACCCCATAGGAGGGAATCCAAAAACTTGGTATTATCGAGAAAAATTTGAGGTTGGGGGGTGGGTGAAAGTGGGAGGGGTAATCCAAAAATTTGATCCAAGGTGATCATAAGAAATTCAAAACCCCCATAGGGGGGGGGAATCCAAAAACTTGTATTATCGAGAAATTTTTGGGATTGGGGGGGGTGAAAGTGGGAGGGGGAACCTTAAAAATTTGATCTGAGGAGATGGAGAATTTCGAAAACCCCCATAGGGGGGAATGCAAAAACTTGTAATATCGAGAAATTTTGGGATGGGGGTGAAAGTGGGAGGGGTAATCCAAAAATTTGATCCAAGGAGATGGAGAATTTCGAAAACCCCATAGGGGGGGATCCAAAAAACTTGATCCGAGGAGATGGAGTCATGGTATTGTCGAGAAAATTTGGGGTGAAAGGAGGGGTACCCAAAAAAAACTTGATCCAAGGAGATGGAGAATTTGATTTCGAGAAATTGTTTGGGGATGGGGGTGAAAGGAGGGGTACCCAAAAAATTTGATCTGAGGAGATGGAGAATTTCGAAAAACCCCATAGGGGGGAATCCAAAAACCTTGATCCGAGGAGATGGAGAGCATAAGAAAATGAAATTCAAAAAAAATTCGAAAAAAATCGGAAAAAAATTCGAGGCGCGGGGGCGATCCGGACGACGCTGCAGAAGGCGCAGCAGAAGGCGCGGGCGGGGCTCGCGAAGGGCGCGGGCGGGCGCGCGGGCGGGGCGGGGCGCGCGGGCGGGCGCGCGGGCGGGCGCGCGGGCGCGCGGGCGCGCGGGGCGGGGGTCGCGAAGGGGGGGTCGTGGGGCGGGGGTACTGGTTGGGGGGGTCAAGGGTGAGGTAGTCTCGAGGGCGAGGTCAAGGTCAAAACCGGAAGTAACACCTAGGTGTGAAAAGGTGACCCTCCAGCTGCTGGTCCTAGACCGGATACCTCGCTCAGTGGAAGGCCCAACCGGAAGTTCCTCGCTCTGTGGAAGGCCCAAACCGGAAGTTCCTCGCCCAGGGAAAGGCCCAACCGGAAGTTCCTCCCCCAGTGGAAAAATCGACTACTTATATATAGGCGGAGAGTGAGGTGTGACGCACGTGACCTGAGGAATGTCATAAGAACATAAGAATGGAGGAACACTGTAGAAGGCCTACTGGCCCATGCGAGGCAGGTCCTTATCAAAAACAACCTCTGCCTATGATGAGGACGGGTAGACGATGAAATCACGTGACTCCTGTGTTGTTGGGTTGGTGCTGCTTAAGTATCATGTATGCCAATGTTTTTGAAATTTTGTAGTTTCCAGTGTTGCGTTCTATAGTGTCGGTGACGGCGATTAGTGAGGCTTCTAGGCACCGTCGGCGTCTGAGGTCTGGTTCGGTGAGAACGACCTGTGCTCCCACAGCAAATGGAGCGAAATGGGAGGGGGAGGTGGAGGGGGAGGTGGAGGATGACGTGCTGGATGAGGTGGAGGGTGACGTGCTGGATGAGGTGGAGGGGGAGGTGGAACGGGAGGTGGAGGGGAGGTATATGAGAGAGTGAAGAGGGAGGTGATGAGAAGGTGGAGGAGGAGGTGGAAGGGGACGTGGAAGGGCACGCTTTTAATGAGGTGGAGAGGGAGGTGGAGAGGGAGGTGGAGGGGAGGTGGAGGGAAGGTGGAGGGAGGTGGAGAGGGAGGTGGAGGGGAGGTGGAGGGGAGGTGGAGAGGGAGGTGGAGAGGGAGGTGGAGAGGGAGGTGGAGAGGGAGGTGGAAAGGGAGGTGGAGGGGAGGTGGAAGAGAGGTGGAGAGGGAGGTGGAGAGGGAGGTGGAGAGGGAGGTGGAGAGGAGGTGGTGGGGAGTTGGAGAGGGAGGTGGAGAGGGAGGTGGAGAGGGAGGTGGAGGGGAGGTGGAGGGGAATTGGAGAGGGAAGTGGAGAGGGAGGTAGAGGGGCGGTGGAAAGGGAGGTGGAGGGGAGGTGGACGAGAGGTGGAGAGGGAGGTGGAGAGGGAGGAGGAGAGGGAGGTGGTGAGGAGGTGGAGGGGAGGTGGAAGGGAGGTGGAGAGGGAGGTGGAGAGGGAGGTGGAGGGGAGGTGGAGGGGAGGTGGAGAGGGAAGTGGAGAGGGAGGTAGAGGGGAGGTGGAAAGGGAGGTGGAGAGGGAGGTGGAGAAGGAGTTGGAGAGGGAGGTGGAGGGGAGGTGGAGAGGGAGGTGGAGAGGGAGGTGGAGAGGGAGGTGGAGAGGGAGGTAGAGGGGAGGTGGAGAGGAGGTGGAGGGGAGGTGGAGAGGGAGGTGGAGAGGGAGGTGATGGGGGAGGTGGGGGGAGGGGGAAGGGGGAAGGGGAGGGGCTTGATTGCTTTCTGCTACAACCAGACGATTCATCATCTCTTCATGTTGGTCAAGAATTATTCTCTCTCGCTTTATATATATATATATATATATATATATATATATATATATATATATATATATATATATATATATATATATATATATATATATATATATATATAATATATAGGGAGGTACCACCTCTAGAACTGTAATAGGGACCCTCATCCTCAGAGGAAAGAATAAACTTGCTTCAGGGAAAACTCAAGGTTCTTCCTGAAGCTGTTTGAGAATTTTCTCCTACCACCCCCTATATGTAATATATATTTTATTTACAGACAAAATACATTGACAAAACATTCACAAAAAATACGATAGAAAGTAAAACAACATAGGTGACTCAGTGCTACATCTCGAATACTTCGTCCAGCTCCTCGGCGGTGGCCGCGTGCCCAGAATGCTGCAGGCATTTCCTCTCTGGATTGCAACACTGAGTCTCTGAAAGAGGAAGCTGATCGCCCTGTGGTCCTTGGTTTCTATGATGAGCTTTTCACCCATGCTCAAAGGGTCTCCGACCCTATTGGGATGAAGTTATAGCAAGGGGGAAGATCTTCATATTTGCGGATCTTCTGGGTCTCCCTGTGGCTGGCAGCTCCATCCCCTTCCACTACAGAGTATGGCAAGTAGGTGTCTGCCAATGTGGCGGCACATGTGTAGTCCCAGGCAATCTGCTTTCCATCCTTCCAAGGTAGCATAGTGGCTCCATCAGGACGCTTTTGACTTCCGTCAGACCTCTGCACTTGGGGTTCCCGTTGAGCTGGGCAACGGGCTGTGGCGAGGCTTCTCTCTATGATGTCATTGACCTCCTCATGCCTGGCATACTTCCCTTCTGCTGTGTGACACACGAGACCATGAAGTCCGAATTGATCAGCTGTCGCCCTGCCGCAAATACACCTATGTTCGGTGAGGATGGGGGCGGCTAGGCGAAGAGCAACACCAATCCGAATGGCCTGTGGGTCTAGTCGAGTGCCCAAGGAGGAATTGGGAACAGCTAACAGGAAATCTCCTGAGTGTTGTGCCTTCACTGCCAGGAGATGAGCTTTGTCCTTTCCTGAGGCATTGGAGAGCATTGTGTTGGCGATTTTTTCCATGATCGGTTTGTCCCAGTGAGACTGTTTGTGTTCTTTGGGAGGAGCTGATCTACTGGAGGAATCTTTAAGGGTGTCCCACCGAATCGCTGCTTCAGTAAACCTGGGATCTTGAGCTCCTACCACGTCTCTCAAGCGTTCAGGAACAATCTTCTTGACTAATGCACTGGAAGCCAAACACAAAGACAGAAAAGCAGGTAAAGCAACATACGTTGCTTTGCGCACCCCTATACCTCCCAGTCGCACTGGGAGGGTTGCCTGATCCCATTGCTGATCCTCTAGTGACAGGTTCAGTGCCTTCTTAAGGGTTGACCTCAGGTGTGCGTCATATTCGTCGAGTGTTGGGTTGTCGAAAGAGGGTGCACACCTCAGGAACTAAGTGAGTCTTGGAATAGTAAGGCACCTTGTGAGGAGATACAGAGCATCATGGGCATCAAGATTGCTTATTCTCTCCTCCATTCTCATCAGGTCATTCAATTTGTCCTTGAGTACTGTGTCGATGGCCTGGTGACCCAGCGGTGCTCCTAGGAGGGTACTGTTGGACGGAGTGGTAGTAGAGACTTCTGGGAGGATTCTTCGCACAGCATTGATTATTTCCTGGTTCGCTGTGATGATTTCACACTTGGAGGGATTGAGGATGAGTCCCAAGTCTTCTCCCTGTGTTTTCACCAGTTGTAGGTCCCCTACCAGGGACTCTTCAGTACCTGCCAGAGTGCCATCATCCAGGTACCAGATGTTGAGCTCACTGCGTAGGCTGGAAGTTAGTTCTCTTACTGCCAAGCAGAAGAGAAGTGGAGCTAGTGGGTCACCCTGCTGAACACCTTCTGATGATTGAATTTCATGTTCTCCAAACAAAAGAATTGAGGGTTTGCTGTAGCCAGCTGAGATGAAGGGAAAAAGACTGGGGAAGCGAACCCGAACAGCTGGCAAGACAGCATCTCTCTTTACCATATTAAAGGCATTTCTAAAATCAAGTTTGACTACAGCCTTGTCTTCTGGTAGGTCCCTGATGTAGGCCCTTGCCGCATGAGCTGCAGCTTCACTGCCTTGAGGGACCCCAAAGCCCAGTTGGTGTGGCTGGAGTAAACTGGCAGCTTCTAGGCGAATGTTTCTTACTGCAGCTTTGGCCACGAGACGGCGAACAGTGTTTCCAACCGCAATGGGTCTGATTCCCCCATCCTTCTTCTTCAACGCACACAGTGAGGCTCCGAAAAAGAAAGGTTTAACTTCTGGGATTCGCCCAGCCAGGCAGTTGTTGACGAAAGTTGTTAACTCGGTGAGAAGAAGTGATGCAGATGCACCGAGTACTGGATTTACCATCTCCTTGAGGTGCTGAGGTCGAATTCCAGTGTAACCTCCTGCAGATTCTGCAGGAAATGACACGATCGCCTTATAGACTTCCGATTCAGGCAAAATTAATTGTTCAATGATGGGGTCTTCCTCAGGGTTGTTGTTGATGGTTATGGTGTCCCTGGTTGGATGCTTGTCTCTTAGTGCTTGGGCTGTGGTCTCATCTTTGGGGGCTACAGTGTCGTCACTTGTAATTATTCGGATTGCTCCCACTGTGTTACCTTCTTCAATTTTTTTGCTAACCTATGCGCAGATTTTCTCGTTTTCAGTGGGGCTTTTCTTGGGTCTACCTTTGTGATTCCTGCGATGATGGGGCAGAGGGACACAATTATCCGTTCTTGGGTAGTTGCACACTGCCTTGATAACTGATGTGGTTAACAGTTTGCCTCGTCTCTCAGGAACTGCAAGACAGACATTGCCGAACAGGAGCAGGTTGCGCCATGCTTGGATGGTGCCTCGGGCTTCTAAGTTGGTGGAACCTCCATTCACCTGCTTAAGAAGGTCTGTGAATTTCCCTGCTGCATATGGGCGAGCCGCTTTAGGGATGTGGGATAGGGTACTGTTAGCAGTGGATTTGAATGCCAACAGAAGGTTATCGCAAGTGAGGAGATTGCCATTGGAATTGTCATCTGCCTGTGGAGGCTGTGGGCTGCTCTCTGCTGGGGGCATATGTGATCCCGCACACCCATTGTGTGCACGAATGCGACCATTCATGTTGCGTGCTCGAAACTCTCCGCACACCTGACATGTGCCTCTTCTTTCATTGTTGGGTGCACTGTTTCCCTGGCTTTGTGGCTGGCTGGCTTCATCATCTGCCATACCTCAAACTGTGTGGTAAGCCCAGGCTGAAGAGAAAATGGCGGATGGCACATACCGCATATAGTTCATGGTGGCGGTAGGGGAAGGAGAAGGGTCTCCCCTCCTTGTGGTGGGCGGTGGAGAAAGGGAGGAGTGGAAGATGTGTGATGAGGCGGAGTAGGGCACTCACTCCCTCCCAGGACAAGTCATTATACACCTCAATGCTCTGTGCACCTGTTACTATATGCCACTATTCTCTGTGCACCTGTTACTATACACCACTATGCTTTGTGCACAGCCCCCACTATAAACGACACGCCGCTGTACACTACACGTGTTATGCGCATACCATGCTCATACTACGCACTACACACTATGTACACTATACACACGGTGAACAAACACTCCATTGTTGTAACACGAGCACACGGTGTATGCGGTGTATGCGCGCCTGTTTGGGGAAGGGGGAGACACAGTATTACCCCTCAACCTGCGCCTCCTCCTCCTCCTCCTCCTCCTCCTCCTCCATTAGGCCTTCCCTCACTGACCTCACCTACCCATGGTGACCGTTATGTTCCCTCACTGAATTCACATACACAACACTTTTCTTGATTCTGAAGGAAGAGACGAAACGCAGAGTCTTCTGGCCCTTTCCAACACGAGTAGCAGATATTCACACACCAGCCTGTTGATAATAATCCTGGTAGGTGTTCTTGATTAGACGATATTGTGCCAAAAACACAGAGCAGGATGCCCACAGCCTCTCTCTGGCAGAGGTGCCAGATATATATATATATATATATATATATATATATATATATATATATATATATATATATATATGTAGGTAGTAGGTTGGTAGACAGCAACCGCCCAGGGAGGTACTACCGTCCTGCCAAGTGAGTGTAAAACGAAAGCCTGTAATTGTTTTACATGATGGTAGGATTGCTGGTGTCTTTTGTCTGTCTCATAAATATGCAAGATTACAGGTAAGTCTTGCTACTTCTACTTACACTTAGATCACACTACACATACATGTACAAGCATATATATACACACCCCTCTGGGTTTTCTTCTATTTTCTTTCTAATTCTTGTTCTTGTTTATTTCCTCTTATCTCCATGGGGAAGTGGAACAGAATTCTTCCTCTGTAAGCCATGCGTGTCGTAAGAGGCAACTAAAATGCCGGGAGCAAGGGGCTAGTAACCCCTTCTCCTGTATATATTACTAAATTTAAAAGGAGAAACTTCAGTTTTTTCTTTTGGCCCACCCCACCTCAGTGGGATACTGCTGGTACGTTGAAAGAAGAAGAATATATATATATATATATATATATATATATATATATATATATATATATATATATATACATAGATACATACACACATATATACAAACATGTATACATACAAACATGCATGCACACATACAAACATGCATACATACATAAATACATTCATACATACATAAATACATGCATACATACATACATACATGCATACATACATACAAATATGCATACATACATGCAAAACAACCACTCTGAAAGAATAGAGAAATTCCAAGCGCTTTCGTGACTACTCACATTATCAAGAAACTATGAAAGTAAAGCATCCAAGGAAGCTATATAAGGGGTCTGGTCAACACCTCACATACATACATACATACATACATACATACGTACATACATACATACATACATACATACATACATACATACATACATACATACATACGTACATACATACATATATATCATGCAATATCTCCTTTCCTCTCGCTCTAACTCCCCTTCTACGTCTCCTTCTTTCTCATCTCTCTTATTCACACTCGCCCTCCCTCCCTCCCTCTCATCTCTCTTATTCACACTCGCCCTCCCTCCCTCCCTCTCATTTCTCTTATTCACACTCGCCCTCCCTCCCTCCCTCTCATCTCTCTTATTCACACTCGCCCTCCCTCCCTCCCTCTCATTTCTCTTATTCACACTCGCCCTCCCTCCCTCCCTCCCTCTCATCTCTCTTATTCACACTCGCCCTCCCTCCCTCCCTCCCTCTCATCTCTCTTATTCACACTCGCCCTCCCTCCCTCCCTCCCTCTCATCTCTCTTATTCACACTCGCCCTCCCTCCCTCCCTCTCATCTCTCTTATTCACACTCGCCCTCCCTCCCTCCCTCTCATCTTCTCTTCTTCCCACTCGCCCTCCCTCTCATCTTCTCTTCTTCCCACTTGCCCTCCCTCTCTCCCTCTCATCTTCTCTTCTTCCCACTCGCATCCCTCCCTCCCTCTCATACAAGGGTGAACAATGATAACCAGAGTGAACAGTCATTACCAGTGTGAACAAGGATAACCAGGGTGAACAATTATAACCAGGGTGAACAATGATAACCAGGGTGAACAATTATAACCAGGGTGAACATTGATAACCAGGGTGAACAATGATTTTCAGGGTGAACAATGATAACCAGGGTGAACAATGATAACCAGGGTGAATAATGACAACAAGGATGAACAATGACAAAAAGGGTGAACAATGATAAGGAGGGTGAACAATGATAACCAGGGTGAATAATGATAACAAGGGTGAACAATGATAACCAGGGTGAACAAGGAAAAGCAGGATGAACAAAATAACCAGGATGAACAAATATAACTAGAGTAAACAATGACAACAAGTGTGAACAATGATAACCTGTGTGAACAGGGAAAACCAGGGTGAATAATGATATCAATGGTGAACAAGAATAACCAAGGTGAACATTCATAAACATGGGTAACAATGATAACCAGGGCGAACAATCATTACCATGGTGAACAAGGATAACCAGGGTGAATAATGATAACCAGGGTGAACAAAATAACCAGGATAAACAAATATAACTAGAGTTAACAAAGATAACCTTTGTGAACAAGGATAACCAGGGTGAACAGGGATAACCAGGGTGAACAAGGATAGCCAGGGTGAGCAATGATGACCAGGATAAACAATGATAACCAAAGTGAACAATGATAACCTAGATGAACAAGAATAACTAGGGTGAACAATGATGTCCACGATAAACAATGATTATCAGGGTGAACAATGATAACCAGGGTGAACAATGATAACCAGGGTGAACAATGATAACCAGGGTGAACAATGATAACCAGGGTGAACAATGATAACCAGGGTGAACAATGATAACCAGGGTGAACAATGATAACCAGGGTGAACAATGATAACCAGGGTGAACAATGATAACCAAGGTGAACAATGATAACCAGGGTGAACAATGATAACCAGGGTGAACAATGATAACCAGGGTGAACAATGATAACCAGGGTGAACAATGATAACCAGTGTGTTAGGTAAGACACATATGCAACAGTTAGGTATCTTTATTATGAAACGTTTCGCCTACACAGTAGGCTTCTTCAGTCGAGTACAGAAAAGTTGATAGAAGCAGAAGATACTTGAAGACGATGTAATCAGTCCATCACCCTTAAAGTTTTGAGGTGGTCAGTCCCTCAGTCTGGAGAAGAGCATTGTTCCGTTGTCTGAAACAATATGTTTCATACTATGGAACAATGCTCTTCTCCAGACTGAGGGACTGACCACCTCAAAACTTTAAGGGTGATGGACTGATTACATCGTCTTCAAGTATCTTCTGCTTCTATCAACTTTTCTGTACTTGACTGAAGAAGCCTACTGTGTAGGCGAAACGTTTCATAATAAAGATACCTAACTGTTGCATATGTGTCTTACCTAACAACCTGTCGGTATTTTATACCATTTTAATGTTCATAACCAGTGTGAACAATGATAATCAGGGTGAACAATGATAATCAGGGTGAACAATGATAACCAGGGTGAACAATGATAATTAGGTTAATAATGATAATCAGGGTGAACAGTGATAATCAGGGTGAACAAGGATAACCAGGGCGAACAATGATGACCAGAATAAACAATGATAACCAGAGTGAACAGTGATAAACAAGTTGAACAAAATAACCAGGATAAACAAATATAATTAGAGTGAACAAAGATAACGATTGTAAACAACTATAACCAGGGTGAACAATGATAACCAGAGTGAACAAGGAAAACCAGGGTGAACATTGATAATCAGAGTGAAAATGGATTGTGAACATGGATAACCAGGGTGAACGAGGATAACGATTGTTAACAACGATAACCAGGGTGAACATGGATATCCAGGATGAAGAATGAAAACCAGGGTGAACAAGAAAAACCATGGTGAACAAGGATAACCAGGGTGAACAAGGATAACCAGGGTGAACAAGGATAACCAGGGTGAACAAGAATAACCAGGGTGAACGAGGATAACCAGGGTGAACAAGGATAACCAGGGTGAACAGTGATAACTAGGGTGAACAATGATAATCAGGGTGAACAAGGATAACCAGGATGAACAAGGATAACCAGGGTGAACAAGGGTAACCAGGGTGAACAGTGATATCCAGGATGTACAGTGATAACCATGGTGAACAATGATAACCAGGGTGAACAATGATAACCAGGGTGAACAAGGACAATCATTTTTAACAAGGGTAACCAGTGTTAATAAGGATAACCAGATTAAATATCGATAACCAGGGTGAACAGTGATAATTTTGAGGAACAATAATAACCATGATGAACCTGGAGTTTACCTGGAGAGAGTTCCGGGGGTCAACGCCCCCGCGGCCCGGTCTGAGACCAGGCCTCCTGGTGGATCAGAGCCTGATCAACCAGGCTGTTGCTGCTGGCTGCACGCAAACCAACATACGAGCCACAACCCGGCTGATCCGGAACTGACTTTAGGTGCTTGTCCAGTGCCAGCTTGAAGACTGCCAGGGGTCTGTTGGTAATCCCCCTTATGTGTGCTGGGAGGCAGCTGAACAGTCTCGGGCCCCTGACACTTATTGTATGGTCTCTTAACGTGCTAGTGACACCCCTGCTTTTCATTGGGGGGATGGTGCATCGTCTGCCAAGTCTTTTGCTTTCGTAGTGGGTGATTTTCGTGTGCAAGTTCGGTACTAGTCCCTCTAGGATTTTCCAGGTGTATATAATCATGTATCTCTCCCTCCTGCGTTCCAGGGAATACAGGTTTAGGAACCTCAAGCGCTCCCAATAATTGAGGTGTTTTATCTCCGTTATGCGCGCCGTGAAAGTTCTCTGTACATTTTCTAGGTCGGCAATTTCACCTGCCTTGAAAGGTGCTGTTAGTGTGCAGCAATATTCCAGCCTAGATAGAACAAGTGACCTGAAGAGTGTCATCATGGGCTTGGCCTCCCTAGTTTTGAAGGTTCTCATTATCCATCCTGTCATTTTTCTAGCAGATGCGATTGATACAATGTTATGGTCCTTGAAGGTGAGATCCTCCGACATGATCACTCCCAGGTCTTTGACGTTGGTGTTTCGCTCTATTTTGTGGCCAGAATTTGTTTTGTACTCTGATGAAGATTTAATTTCCTCATGTTTACCATATCTGAGTAATTGAAATTTCTCATCGTTGAACTTCATATTGTTTTCTGCAGCCCACTGAAAGATTTGGTTGATGTCTGCCTGGAGCTTTGCAGTGTCTGCAATGGAAGACACTGTCATGCAGATTCGGGTGTCATCTGCAAAGGAAGACACGGTGCTGTGGCTGACATCCTTGTCTATGTCGGATATAAGGATGAGGAACAAGATGGGAGCGAGTACTGTGCCTTGTGGAACAGAGCTTTTCACCGTAGCTGCCTCGGACTTTACTCTGTTGACGACTACTCTCTGTGTTCTGTTAGTGAGGAAATTATAGATCCATCGACCGACTTTTCCTGTTATTCCTTTAGCACGCATTTTGTGCGCTATTATGCCATGGTCACACTTGTCGAAGGCTTTTGCAAAGTCTGTATATATTACATCTGCATTCTTTTTGTCTTCTAGTGCATTTAGGACCTTGTCGTAGTGGTCCAATAGCTGAGACAGACAGGAGCGACCTGTTCTAAACCCATGTTGCCCTGGGTTGTGTAACTGATGGGTTTCTAGATGCGTGGTGATCTTGCTTCTTAGGACCCTTTCAAAGATTTTTATGATATGGGATGTTAGTGCTATTGGTCTGTAGTTCTTTGCTGTTGCTTTACTGCCCCCTTTGTGGAGTGGGGCTATGTCTGTTGTTTTTAGTAACTGTGGGACGACCCCCGTGTCCATGCTCCCTCTCCATAGGATGGAAAAGGCTCGTGATAGGGGCTTCTTGCAGTTCTTGATGAACACAGAGTTCCATGAGTCTGGCCCTGGGGCAGAGTGCATGGGCATGTCATTTATCGCCTGTTCGAAGTCATTTGGCGTCAGGATAACATCGGATAGGCTTGTGTTAATCAAATTTTGTGGCTCTCTCATAAAAAATTCATTTTGATCTTCGACTCTCAGTCTGGTTAGCGGCTTGCTAAAAACAATGATAACCAGGGTGAACAAGGATAACCTAGGTGAACAAGGATAACCAAGGTGTACAAGGATAACCAGGGTGAACTTCGATAACCAGGGTGAACAAGGATAACCAGGATGAGCAAGGATAGCCAGGGTGAACAAGGGTAACCAGGGTGAACAATGATAACCAGGATATACAGTGATAACCATGCTGAACAACTATAACCAGGGTGAACAATGATAACCAGGGTGAGCAATGATAACCAGGGTGAACAATGATAACCTGGGTGAACAATGATAACCAGGGTGAACAATGAAAAAAATTGTGAACAATTTTATCCAAGGATAACGAGGGTGAACATGGACAAACAAGGTGAAGAATGATAATCGGGGTGAATAAGGATAACCAGAGTGAACAACGATAACCATGGTGAACAATGATAACCAGGTTGAAGAAGGGTGTGAAGCATGGGTGGTGAATGTTGCAACAAGGAGAAAGCTGGAGGCAGTGAAGATGTCATGTCTGAGGGCAATGTGTGGTGTGAATATAATGCAGTGAATTCGTAGTTTTGAAATTAGGAGGAGGTACAGGATTCATTATTGTCTGTGCAGACGACAATGAAGGAATCCTGCAGAGAGTGGATTGCCGTAAATTTAACTTGCAGGCAGGTCCTAACAGCGGTAGCTAACGCTAGCTTCGAGGAGTCATTGACTACTCCATTCACAGGCTTGATTTTCACACGATGCGACAGATTGTGAGAAAGATGGTGGCGCTTGTAGAATATAAATTACCCACCACACAGTGGCGAAAACGTTTCTTTAATAAAGATTCCCATATGTTGTATAAGTGTCTCAATCTTCAACTTGTCGGTTTTAAACTTTGATCACATCTGTCAGACACTGCAGCATCATGGGATCTTGATACAAAGAATTCTTCAACACTTGTCCAACCTTTGGACGAAGACCTACTTAGACTAGTGGATGGTACCACTATGACCTCGCCTCCTCCTGCTTCACCTCACCTCACTACAGTATATAAGCCACGTCTACGGCCCTATGCTGTACTTTCTACAAAACTGATGGCCTGAACATATCGACTCCTGGCTGAGGGACTGATTACCTCAAACTCCTCCTCTCCTTACACCTTTCTGATTTGTATTAGACTGATGAAGCCACTGTGTGGCGAAACGTTTCTTCAATAAAGATTCCCATATGTTGCTTAAGTGTCTCAATCTTCATTAGTAGTAGACCTCAAAATCCAACGACTAACAGTCCCTCAAGGCTGGGGGACTGATTACCTCAAACTTCTGTTCTTCACCATTCTCCTTTGTACGGACTGATGAAGCCACTGTGTCACCTAACATCTCCTCATTAAAGACACCCAAGTGTTGCACATGTGTCTAATTTATCAACTTGTCGGTTCTCTGAACCATTCGTCTACTAACAGAATTATTTGTCTAACCAATTTTTATGCTACCCAAGTAATAACTTTTATAACCTGTTACTACTGAGCAAGTTGATTGTTCTACAACATTGTATTACTACTACCACAACTACTACTAATATTACTACAACCACAACTACTACTATTACTACTACCACAACTACTACTAATATTACTACTTCCACAACTACTACTAATATTACTACTACCACAACTACTACTAATATTACAACTACCACAACTACTGCTAATATTACTACTACCACAACTACTACTAATATTACTACTACCACAACTACCACTAATATTACTACTACCACAACTCATGCTAATATTACTACTACCACAACTACTGCTAATATTACTACTACCACAACTACTACTAATATTACTACTACCACAACTACTACTAATATTACTACTACCACAACTACTACTAATATTACTACTACCACAACTACTACTAATATTACTACTACCACAACTACTACTAATATTGCTACTACCACAACTACTACTAATATTACTACCACAACTACTACTAATATTACTACTACCACAACTACTACTAATATTACTACTACCACAACTACTACTAATATTACTACTACCACAACTACTACTAATATTGCTACTACCACAACTACTACTAATATTACTACTACCACAACTACTACTAATATTACTACTACCACAACTACTACTAATATTACTACTACCACAACTACTACTAATATTACTACTACCACAACTACTACTAATATTACTACTACCACGACTACTACTAATATTACTACTACCACAACTACTACTAATGTTACTACTACCACAACTACTACTAATATTACTACTACCACAACTACTACTAATATTACTACTACCACCACTAGTATTACACCTCACCCTATTACTACTACCACAACTACTACTAATATTACTACTACCAATATGACTCAGTTTTTAGCAAGCCGCTAACCAGACTGAGAGTCGAAGATCAAAATGAATTTTTTATGAGAGAGCCACAAAATTTGATTAACAGAAGCCTATCCGATGTTATCCTGACGCCAAATGACGTCGAACAGGCGATAAATGACATGCCCATGCACTCTGCCCCAGGGCCAGACTCATGGAACTCTGTGTTCATCAAGAACTGCAAGAAGCCCCTATCACGAGCCTTTTCCATCCTATGGAGAGGGAGCATGGACACGGGGGTCGTCCCTCAGTTACTAAAAACAACAGACATAGCCCCACTCCACAAAGGGGGCAGTAAAGCAACAGCAAAGAACTACAGACCAATAGCACTAACATCCCATATCATAAAAATCTTTGAAAGGGTCCTAAGAAGCAAGATCACCACCCATCTAGAAACCCATCAGTTACACAACCCAGGGCAACATGGGTTTAGAACAGGTCGCTCCTGTCTGTCTCAACTACTGGATCACTACGACAAGGTCCTAAATGCACTAGAAGACAAAAAGAATGCAGATGTAATATATACAGACTTTGCAAAAGCCTTCGACAAGTGTGACCATGGCGTAATAGCGCACAAAATGCGCGCTAAAGGAATAACAGGAAAAGTCGGTCGATGGATCTATAATTTCCTCACTAACAGAACACAGAGAGTAGTCGTCAACAGAGTAAAGTCCGAGGCAGCTACGGTGAAAAGCTCTGTTCCACAAGGCACAGTACTAGCTCCCATCTTGTTCCTCATCCTCATATCCGACATAGACAAGGATGTCAGCCACAGCACCGTGTCTTCCTTTGCAGATGACACCCGAATCTGCATGACAGTGTCTTCCATTGCAGACACTGCAAGGCTCCAGGCGGACATCAACCAAATCTTTCAGTGGGCTGCAGAAAACAATATGAAGTTCAACGATGAGAAATTTCAATTACTCAGATATGGTAAACATGAGGAAATTAAATCTTCATCAGAGTACAAAACAAATTCTGGCCACAAAATAGAGCGAAACACCAACGTCAAAGACCTGGGAGTGATTATGTCGGAGGATCTCACCTTAAAGGACCATAACATTGTATCAATCGCATCTGCTAGAAAAATGACAGGATGGATAATGAGAACCTTCAAAACTAGGGAGGCCAAGCCCATGATGACACTCTTCAGGTCACTTGTTCTATCTAGGCTGGAATATTGCTGCACTCTAACAGCACCTTTCAAAGGCAGGTGAAATTGCCGACCTAGAAAATGTACAGAGAACTTTCACGGCGCGCATAACGGAGATAAAACACCTCAATTACTGGGAGCGCTTGAGGTTTCTAAACCTGTATTCCCTGGAACGCAGGAGGGAGAGATACATGATTATATACACCTGGAAAATCCTAGAGGGACTAGTACCGAACTTGCACACGAAAATCACTCACTACGAAAGCAAAAGACTTGGCAGACGATGCACCATCCCCCCAATGAAAAGCAGGGGTGTCACTAGCACGTTAAGAGACCATACAATAAGTGTCAGGGGCCCGAGACTGTTCAACTGCCTCCCAGCATACATAAGGGGGATTACCAACAGACCCCTGGCAGTCTTCAAGCTGGCACTGGACAAGCACCTAAAGTCAGTTCCTGATCAGCCGGGCTGTGGCTCGTACGTTGGTTTGCGTGCAGCCAGCAGCAACAGCCTGGTTGATCAGGCGCTGATCCACCAGGAGGCCTGGTCACAGACCGGGCCGCGGGGGCGTTGACCCCCGAAACTCTCTCCAGGTAAACTCCAGGTAAACCACAACTACTACTAATATTACTACTGCTACAACTACTACTAATATTGCTACTACCACAACTACTACTAATATTACTACTACCACAACTACTACTAATATTACTACTACCACAACTACTAATATTATTACTACCACAACTACTACTACTAATATTACTACTACCACAACTACTACTAATATTACTACTACCACAACTACTACTAATATTACTACTACCACAACTACTACTAATATTACTACTACCACAACTACTACTAATATTACTACTACCACAACTACTACTAATATTACTACTACCACAACTACTACTACTACTAGTATTACTACTACCACAACTACTACTAATATTACTACTACCACAACTACTACTAATATTACTACTGCTACAACTACTAATAATATTGCTACTACCACAACTACTACTAATATTACTACTACCACAACTACTACTAATATTACTACTACCACAACTACTACTAATATTATTACTACCACAACTACTACTAATATTACTACTACCACAACTACTACTAATATTACTACCACAACTACTACTAATATTACTACTACCACAACTACTACTAATATTACTACTGCTACAACTACTACTAATATTACTACTACCACAACTACTACTAATATTACTACTACCACCACTAGTATTACACCTCTCCCTATTACTACTACCACAACTACTACTAATATTACTACTACCACAACTACTACTAATATTACTACTACCACAACTACTACTAATATTACTACTACCACCACTAGTATTACACCTCTCCCTATTACTACTACCACAACTACTACTAATATTACTACTACCACAACTACTACTAATATTACTACTGCTACAACTACTACTAATATTACTACTACCACAACTACTACTAATATTACTACTACCACCACTAGTATTACACCTCTCCCTATTACTACTACCACAACTACTACTAATATTACTACTACCACAACTACTACTAATATTACTACTGCTACAACTACTAATAATATTGCTACTACCACAACTACTACTAATATTACTACTACCACAACTACTACTAATATTACTACTGCTAAACTACTGCTGATATTACTACTACCACAACTACTACTAATATTACTACTGCTACAACTACTACTAATATTACTACTACCACATCTACTACTAATATTACTACTACCACAACTACTACTAGTATTACTACTACCACAACTACTACTAATATTACTACTGCTACAACTACTACTAATATTACTACTGCTACAACTACTACTAATATTACTACTACCACAACTACTGCTAATATTACTACTACCACAACTACTACTAATATTACTACTACCACAACTACTACTAATATTACTACTACCACAACTACTACTAATATTACTACTGCTACAACTACTACTAATATTACTACTACCACAACTACTACTAATATTACTACTACCACAACTACTACTAATATTACTACTACCACATCTACTACTAATATTACTACTGCTACAACTACTACTAATATTACTACTACCACAACTACTACTAATATTACTACTACCACAACTACTACTAATATTACTACTACCACAACTACTACTAATATTACTACTACCACAACTACTACTAATATTACTACTGCTAAACTACTGCTGATATTACTACTACCACAACTACTACTAATATTACTACTACCACATCTACTACTAATATTACTACTGCTACAACTACTACTAATATTACTACTACCACAACTACTACTAATATTACTACTACCACAACTACTACTAATATTACTACTACCACATCTACTACTAATATTACTACTGCTACAACTACTACTAATATTACTACTACCACATCTACTACTAATATTACTACTGCTACAACTACTACTAATATTACTACTACCACATCTACTACTAATATTACTACTGCTACAACTACTACTAATATTACTACTACCACATCTACTACTAATATTACTACTGCTACAACTACTACTAATATTACTACTACCACAACTACTACTAATATTACTACTACCACAACTACTACTAATATTACTACTACCACATCTACTACTAATATTACTACTGCTACAACTACTACTAATATTACTACTACCACAACTACTACTAATATTACTACTACCACAACTACTACTAATATTACTACTACCACAACTACTACTAATATTACTACTACCACAACTACTACTAATATTACTACTACCACAACTACTACTAATATTACTACTACCACAACTACTACTAATATTACTACTGCTAAACTACTGCTGATATTACTACTACCACAACTACTACTAATATTACTACTGCTACAACTACTACTAATATTACTACTACCACATCTACTACTAATATTACTACTGCTACAACTACTACTAATATTACTACTACCACAACTACTACTAATATTACTACTACCACAACTACTACTAATATTACTACTGCTACAACTACTACTAATATTACTACTACCACATCTACTACTAATATTACTACTGCTACAACTACTACTAATATTACTACTACCACAACTACTGCTAATATTACTACTGCTACAAATACTGCTAATATTACTACTACCACAACTACTACTAATATTACTACTACCACAACTACTGCTAATATTACTACTGCTACAAATACTGCTAATATTACTACTACCACATCTACTACTAATATTACTACTGCTACAAATACTGCTAATATTACTACTACCACAACTACTACTAATATTACTACTACCACAACTACTACTAATATTACTACTACCACAACTACTACTAATATTACTACTACCACAACTACTGCTAATATTACTACTGCTACAAATACTGCTAATATTACTACTACCACATCTACTACTAATATTACTACTGCTACAAATACTGCTAATATTACTACTACCACAACTACTACTAATATTACTACTGCTACAAATACTGCTAATATTACTACTACCACAACTACTACTAATATTACTACTACCACAACTACTACTAATATTACTACTACCACAACTACTACTAATATTACTACTACCACAACTACTACTAATATTACTACTACCACAACTACTACTAATATTACTACTACCACAACTACTACTAATATTACTACTGCTACAACTACTGCTAATATTACTACTACCACAACTACTACTAATATTACTACTACCACAACTACTACTAATATTACTACTGCTACAACTACTGCTAATATTACTACTACCACAACTACTACTAATATTACTACTGCTACAACTACTGCTAATATTACTACTACCACAACTACTACTAATATTACTACTACCACCACTAGTATTACACTTCACCCTGAAACCTACATATACCCTCTGTCTCCGTGTAATGTTTGGTACGAGGTTGACAGCTCCTGGGAAGCCACTCGCTACCACAATAAAATGTCACATTGTTGCATTTGATACAGTCATTAATGTACCGTTGTTGTTATGTATGCTATAGTGTTGTTCACAATAGGGTCATCAATGTACCATGGTATGTATGCTACAGCGTTGTTCATGATACGGTTATCAACGTACCGTTGCAACAGTCATCAATGTTGTGCAAGAATGGTATATAATACCGACAACATGAAATTAAGACATATGTGCAACATCTGGGTATCTTTATTGTAGACGTTTCGCCATCCAGTGGCTTTATCAATACAAATTCTAGGACATAACTTGAAGACAGTAGGACTATGTACAGAAGATGAGGTAATCAGTCCCTCAACCTAGGAGTAGGTGCGAAGAGCACCATAGTCGTGGAGATTCTGAAGCAGAAGAAAGAATCCTGGCGCTTATATAGTAACGTCAGGTGAAGCAGACGAAGGCATAGTCACCGGTAGGCGGGATTCCCCAGTGGAAGTAGGTCCTTCCCAAAGAGATGGGTTAGTTGTAGTAGTAGTTGTCGTAGTCGTGAAGGTTATGTACATGTCCTCAGAATCAAGATTCCATGATGTTGCAGTGTCTGACAAGTTGTGCAAGAATGGTATATAATGCCGACAACTAACCCATCTCTTTGGGAAGGACCTACTTCCACTGGGGAATCCCGCCTACCAGTGACTATGCCTTCGTCTGCTACACCTGACGTTACTATAAAAGCGCCAGGCTCCTTGCTTCTGCTTCAGAATCTCCACGACTACGGTGCTGTTCGCACCTGCTCCTAGGTTGAGGGACTGATTACCTCATCTTCTGTACATAGTCCTACTGTCTTCAAGTTATGTCCTAGAATTTGTATTGATAAAGCCACTGGATGGCGAAACGTCTACAATAAAGATACCCAGATGTTGCACATGTGTCTTAATTTCATCAGTCATCAATGTACCGTTGCTGTTATGAATGCTACAATGTTACTCAAGATAGTCATCAATGAACATTTATGTACACTAGAATGTTACTGTACAGACATCAGTGTACCGTTGTTATCTATGCCACAGTGTTACGGTACAGCTGTTGTTATGCATGTTACAGTGTTACGGTACAGTCATCAGTGTACCGTTGCTATACATGCTACAGTGCTGCTCACGGTACAGTCATCACTGTACCGTTGCTATACTTGCTACAGTGCTGCTCACGGCAGTCATCACTGTACCGTTGCTATACATGCTACAGTACTGCTCACGGTACAGTCATCACTGTACCGTTGTTATGCATGCTACAGTGCTGCTCACGGTACAGTCATCAATGTACCGTTGTTATGCATGCTACAGTGATGATCACGGTACAGTCATCAACGTACCATTGCTGTTATGTATGTTAGTGTTGCTTACAGTACAGTCATCAATGTACCCTTATGTATGCTACAGTGTTGCTCACGGCACAGTCATCAGTGTACCGTTGTTATGTATGCTACAGTGTTGCTCACGGTACAGTCATCAGTGTGCCGTTATGTATGCTACAGTGTTGCTCACGGTACAGTCATCACTATACCGTTATGTATGCTTCAGTGATGATCACGATACAGTCATCAATGAACCGTTATGTATGCTACAGTGATGTTCACGGTCCAGCCATCAACGAACCGTTGTTATGCATGCTACAGTGATGATCACAGTACAGTCATCAACGAACCGTTGTTATGCATGCTACAGTGATGATCACAGTACAGTCATCAACGAACCGTTGTTATGCATGCTACAGTGATGATCATAGTACAGTCATCAACGAACCGTTGTTATGCATGCTACAGTGATGATCACGGTACAGTCATTAATGTACCGTTATGAATGCTACAGTGATGTTCACGGTCCAGCCATCAAACTACCGTTGCTGTTATGTATGATACAGTGATGCTCACGGTTTAATCATCAATATACCGTTGTTATGCACGCTACAGTGATGATCACGGTACAGTCATCAACAAACCGTTGTTATGCATGCTACAGTGATGATCACGGTACAGTCATCAACAAACCGTTGTTATGCATGCTACAGTGATGATCACGGTACAGTCATCAACGAACCGTTCTTATGCATGCTACAGTGATGATCACGGTACAGTCATTAATGTACCGTTATGAATGCTATAGTGATGATCACGGTACAGTCATTAATGAACCGTTATGTATGCTACAGTGATGTTCACAGTCCAGCCATCAAACTACCGTTGCTGTTATGTATGATACAGTGATGCTCGCGATTCAGTCATCAATATACCGTTGTTATGCATGCTACAGTGATGATCACGGTACAGTGATCAATGTACCGTTATGAATGGTACAGTGATGATCACGGTACAGTCATTAATGTACCGTTATGAATGCTACAGTGATGATCACGGTACAGTCATCAACGAACCGTTGTTATGAATGCTACAGTGATGTTCACGGTACAGTGATCAATGTACCGTTATGAATGCTGCAGTGATGATCACGGTACAGTCATTAATGTACCGTTATGAATGCTACAGTGATGTTCACGGTACAGTCATCAATGTACCATTGCAGTTATGTATGATACAGTGATGCTCATGATTCAGTCATCAAACTACCGTTGCAGTTATGCATGCTACAGTGATGCTCACGGTTCAAACAACAGTATACCGTTGTTATGCATGCTATAATGATGATCACGGTGCAGTCATCAATGTACCGTTATGTATGCTACAGTGTTGCTCACGGTACAGTCATCAATGTGCCGTTATGTATGCTACAGTGATTCTCACGGTACCATCATCAATGTACCGCTATGTATGCTACAATGTTGCTCACGGTACAGTCGTCAATGTACCGTTATGTATGCTACAGTGCTGCTCACGGTACAGTCGTCAATATGCCGTTTACATGCTTCTGTGGTGCTCACGGTACAGTCGTCAATGTACCGTTTATATGCTACAGTGATGCTCACGGTACAGTATCAATGTACCGTTATGTGTGCTACAGTGATGCTCATCGTATAGTAATCAATGTACCGTTATATATGCTACAGTATTGCTCACCGGACAGTCATAAATGTACCGTTATGTATGGTACAGTGATGCTCACGGTACAGTCATCAATGTACCGTCATTATTAGTACCAGCTGACTCCGTGACACTCTTGTGTCCTCAGCTCTGATTGGCTCAATTTCCTCAGCCAGTCACAGCCTGGCTTACATCAGCGCATCAATATTGATGACCACCAAGTCTCTGCACAAGGCTGGTGCAGGGTTCTTGATCCAACGACCTTCCCTGCCTCTGGTCATACCTAGTACCCTCCCAGTCCCCAGGTGCCAGCACGTGCGGTTTTGGTGCTTAGACGTTGTTGGTAGATAGTGCACTGTGTACTCGTAGACTGTGCACTGATTGGTAGATTGTGCACTTGTATACTGGTAGACAGTGCAGTGCGTAGTGGTAGATTAATGATTGGTAGATTGTGCACTGTGTACTGGTAGACAGTGCACTGCGTAGTGGTAGATTAATGATTGGTACACAAATAACCCGCACATAAAAGAGAGAAGCTTACGACGACGTTTCGGTCCGACTTGGACCATTGACAAAGTCACACTAACCAGAGGTGGAGCAGGACGGCTATATATAGGCAGGAAGAGGTGGTGGTGGTAGTAGTAGTAGTAGTAGTAGTAGTAGTAGTAGTAGTAGCAGTAGTAGCAGTAGTAGTAGTAGTAGTAGTAGTAGTAGTAGCAGTAGTAGTAGTAGTAGTAGTAGCAGTAGTAGTAGTACAAGAATGGTATATAATACCGACAAGATGAAATTAAGACATGCACAACACCCGGGCATCCCCATTGTAGACGTTTCGCCATCCAGCCAGCCACTGGATGGCGAAACGTCCACAACAAAGACAACCAGACGCCGCACATGTGTCCCACTACATTGTAAAATGCTCCAAACTTCAGAACACCAGTGACTTAACCTGAATCCTCATTTTTTCTTTTTCTTTTTCTTCTTCCTCTTCCCCTTTACTCTTTCCTTTTCTCCTCTGGGTTGTCTTTCTCTCTCCTGTCTCGTGTTTCTGTTCCTTCTTCATTTATTTCACCACTTCCCCTTTCACGCACCTCTGTGCGCTTGCTCTCCCTCTGTGGGTTTCTAGCTCTCTTGCAGTGCTCCCCTTCCTTTGTATTTGACTGGCTCGTCTTCCTTATTCCCCACTTCTACCACTACCCCTACTACTACTTCTTCTTCTACTACTACTACTACAACTACTGATGAAATTATGACACATGTGCGGCGTCTGGTTGTCTTTGTTGTGGACGTTTCGCCATCCAGTGGCTGGCTGGATGGCGAAACGTCTACGATGGGGATGCCCGGGTGTTGTGCATGTGTCTTAATTTCATCTTGTCGGTATTATATACCATTCTTGTACTACTACTAGTACTACTACTACTACTACTACTACTACTACTACTACTACTACTACTACTACTACTACCACCACCACCTCTTCCTGCCTATAAATAGCCGTCCTGCTCCACCTCTGGTTAGTGTGACTTTGTCAATGGTCCAAGTCGGACCGAAACGTCGTCGTAAGCTTCTCTCTTTTATGTGCGGGTTATTTGTGTATCGTTCCAGTCACGGTATTGTGCCTTTTTGTCATTAATGATTGGTAGATTGTGCACTGTGTACTGGCAGACTGTGCACTGTGTACTGGCAGACTGTGCACTGTGTAGTGGTAGATTAATGATTGGTAGATTGTGCACTGTGTACTAGTAGACTGTGCACTGTGTAGTGGTAGATTAATGATTGGTAGATTGTGCACTGTGTACTGGTAGACTGTGCAGTGCGTAGTGGTAAATTAGTGGCTGGTAGATTGTGCACTGTGTACTGGTAAATTAGTGGTTGGTAGAGTGTTCATTGTCTAGTGGTGGATTAGTAGTTAGTAGGTTGTGGTAGATTACTGTTAACCGTTTTAGAAAACTGTTAACAGTGGCAGATTACTGTTAACAGTGGTAGACTACTGTTAACAATGGTAGATTACTGTTAATAGTGGTAGATTACTGTTAACAGTAGTAGACTACTGTTAAAAGTGGTAGATTACTGTTAATAGTGGTAGATTACTGTTAACAGCTATAGATTGCTGGTAACAGTGGTAGAGTACTGTTAACAGTGGTAGATTACTGTTAACAGTGGCAGATTACTGGTAACAGTGGTAGATTACTGTTAACAGTGGTAGATTACTGTTAACAGTGGTAGATTACTGGTAACAGCGGTAGATTACTGGTAATAGTGGTAGATTACTGTTAACAGTGGTAGATTACTGTTAACTGTGGTAGACTACTGTTAACAGTGGTAGATTAGTGTCAACAGTGGTAGATTACTGTTAACAGTAGTAGATTACTGTTAAAGTGGTAGACCACTGTTAACAGTGGCAGATTACTGTTAACAGTGGTGGACTACTGTTAACAGTGGTAGATTACTGTTAACAGTGGTAGACTATTGTTAGCAGTGGTAGATTACTGTTAACAGTGGTAGATTACTGTTAAAGTGGTAGACCACTGTTAACAGTGGCAGATTATTGTTAACAGTGGTAGCCAACTGTTAGCAGTGTTAGATTACTGTTAACAGTGGTAGGCCACTGTTAACAGTGGTAGATTACTAGTAACAGTGGTAGACTATTGTTAACAGTGGTAGATCACTGTTAACAGTGGTAGACTATTGTTAACAGTGATAGATTACTGTTAACAGTGGTAGACTATTGTTAACACTGGTAGATTACTGTTACAGTGGTAGACTATTGTTAACAGTGGTAGATTACTACTAACAGTGGTAGACTATTGTTAACAGTTGTAGATTACTGTTAACAGTGGTAGACTATTGTTAACAGTGGTAGATTACTGTTAACAGTGGTAGACTATTGTTAACAGTTGTAGATTACTGTTAACAGTGGTAGACTATTGTTAACAGTGGTAGATTACTGTTAACAGTGGTAGACTATTGTTAACAGTGGTAGACTATTGTTAACAGTGGTAGACTATTGTTAACAGTGGTAGGCTATTGTTAACAGTGGTAGATTACTGTTAACAGTGGTAGATTACTGTTAACAGTGGTAGACTATTGTTAACAGTGGTAGATCATTGTTAACAGTGGTAGACTATTGTTAACAGTGGTAGATTACTGTTAACAGTGGTAGACTATTGTTAACAGTGGTAGATTACTCTTAACAGTGGTAGACTATTGTTAACAGTGGTAGATCATTGTTAACAGTGGTAGACTATTGTTAACAGTGGTAGATTACTGTTAACAGTGGTAGACTATTGTTAACAGTGGTAGATTACTGTTAACAGTGGTAGACAAGTTCTAGGAATAATTGGGAACAAAGTCTAAAGAAACAATGTTAATAGAGACGAATTTGCTCCTTATAATTAATATGAATTTCGCTTCTACGTAATTAATCATAGCTGTTGTGTTTGCTTAATTAACAAGTACCTGGAAGCCGGAGTTATGGTGGTGTTAGTGTGGTGCTAGGGTGGTGTTAGCATGGTGCTAGGGTGGTGTTAGCATGGTGCTAGGGTGGTGTTAGCATGGTGCTAGGGTGGTGTTAGCATGGTGCTAGGGTGGTGTTAGTGTGGTGCTAGGGTGGTGTTAGTGTGGTGCTAGGGTGGTGTTAGCATGGTGCTAGGGTGGTGTTAGCATGGTGCTAGGGTGGTGTTAGCATGGTGCTAGGGTGGTGTTAGTGTGGTGCTAGGGTGGTGTTAGCATGGTGCTAGGGTGGTGTTAGCATGGTGCTAGGGTGGTGTTAGCATGGTGCTAGGGTGGTGTTAGTGTGGTGCTAGGGTGGTGTTAGCATGGTGCTAGGGTGGTGTTAGCATGGTGCTAGGGTGGTGTTAGCATGGTGCTAGGGTGGTGTTAGTGTGGTGCTAGGGTGGTGTTAGTGTGGTGCTAGGGTGGTGTTAGCATGGTGCTAGGGTGGTGTTAGCATGGTGCTAGGGTGGTGTTAGCATGGTGCTAGGGTGGTGTTAGCATGGTGCTAGGGTGGTGTTAGTGTGGTGCTAGGGTGGTGTTAGTGTGGTGCTAGGGTGGTGTTAGCATGGTGCTAGGGTGGTGTTAGCATGGTGCTAGGGTGGTGTTAGCATGGTGCTAGGGTGGTGTTAGTGTGGTGCTAGGGTGGTGTTAGCATGGTGCTAGGGTGGTGTTAGCATGGTGCTAGGGTGGTGTTAGCATGGTGCTAGGGTGGTGTTAGCATGGTGCTAGGGTGGTGTTAGTGTGGTGCTAGGGTGGTGTTAGCATGGTGCTAGGGTGGTGTTAGCATGGTGCCAGGGTGGTGTTAGCATGGTGCTAGGGTGGTGTTAGCATGGTGCTAGGGTGGTGTTAGTGTGGTGCTAGGGTGGTGTTAGCATGGTGCTAGGGTTGTGTTAGCATGGTGCTAGGGTGGTGTTAGCATGGTGCTAGGGTGGTGTTAGTGTGGTGCTAGGGTGGTGCTAGCATGGTGGTGTTAGTGTGGTGCTAGGGTGGTGCTAGCATGGTGCTAGGGTGGTGTTAGCATGGTGCTAGGGTGGTGTTAGCATGGTGCTAGGGTGGTGTTAGCATGGTGCTAGGGTGGTGTTAGCATGGTGCTAGGGTGGTGTTAGCATGGTGTTAGGGTGGTGTTAGTGTGGTGCTAGGGTGGTGTTAACATGGTGCTAGGGTGGTGTTAGTGTGGTGCTAGGGTGGTGTTAGCATGGTGCTAGGGTGGTGTTAGTGTGGTGCTAGGGTGGTGTTAGCATGGTGCTAGGGTGGTGTTAGCATGGTGCTAGGGTGGTGTTAGCATGGTGCTAGGGTGGTGTTAGCATGGTGCTAGGGTGGTGTTAGTGTGGTGCTAGGGTGGTGTTAGCATGGTGCTAGGGTGGTGTTAGTGCGGTGCTAGGGTGGTGTTAGCATGGTGCTAGGGTGGTGTTAGCATGGTGCTAGGGTGGTGTTAGCATGGTGCTATGGTGGTGTTAGTGTGGTGCTAGGGTGGTGTTAGCATGGTGCTAGGGTGGTGTTAGTGTGGTGCTAGGGTGGTGTTAGTGTGGTGCTAGGGTGGTGTTAGCATGGTGCTAGGGTGGTGTTAGCATGGTGCTAGGGTGGTGTTAGCATGGTGCTAGGGTGGTGTTAGCATGGTGCTAGGGTGGTGTTAGCATGGTGCTAGGGTGGTGTTAGTGTGGTGCTAGGGTGGTGTTAACATGGTGCTAGGGTGGTGTTAGTGTGGTGCTAGGGTGGTGTTAGCATGGTGCTAGGGTGGTGTTAGTGTGGTGCTAGGGTGGTGTTAGCATGGTGCTAGGGTGGTGTTAGCATGGTGCTAGGGTGGTGTTAGCATGGTGCTAGGGTGGTGTTAGCATGGTACTAGGGTGGTGTTAGTGTGGTGCTAGGGTGGTGTTAGCATGGTGCTAGGGTGGTGTTAGTGCGGTGCTAGGGTGGTGTTAGCATGGTGCTAGGGTGGTGTTAGCATGGTGCTAGGGTGGTGTTAGCATGGTGCTATGGTGGTGTTAGCATGGTGCTAGGGTGGTGTTAGTGTGGTGCTAGGGTGGTGTTAGTGTGGTGCTAGGGTGGTGTTAGCATGGTGCTAGGGTGGTGTTAGTGTGGTGCTAGGGTGGTGTTAGCATGGTGCTAGGGTTGTGTGAGCATGGTGCTAGGGTGGTGTTAGCATGGTGCTAGGGTGGTGTTAGTGCGGTGCTAGGGTGGTGTTAGCATGGTGCTAGGGTGGTGTTAGTGTGGTGCTAGGGTGGTGTTAGCATGGTGCTAGGGTGGTGTTAGCATGGTGCTAGGGTGGTGTTAGCATGGTGCTAGGGTGGTGTTAGCATGGTGCTAGGGTGGTGTTAGCATGGTGCTAGGGTGGTGTTAGTGTGGTGCTAGGGTGGTGTTAGCATGGTGCTAGGGTGGTGTTAGCATGGTGCTAGGGTGGTGTTAGCATGGTGCTAGCGTGGTGTTAGCATGGTGCTAGGGTGGTGCTAGCATGGTGCTATGGTGGTGTTAGCATGGTGCTAGGGTGGTTCTAACATAGTGCAAGGGTGGTGCTAGCGTGGTTCTAGTGTGGTGCTAGAGTAGTTCTAGCGTGGTGTTAGGGTGGTGCTAGCGTAGTGCTAGAGTGGTGCTAGCCTGGTGCTAGTCGTACTATGGTGGCGCTAGTGTGGTGCTAGGGTTGTGCAGGTGTGGTGCTAATGTGGTGCTAGGGTGATGCTAGGGTGGTGCTAGGGCAGTGCTAGGGTGGTCTTAGGGTTGTGCTAGCGTGGTGCTAGAGTGGCCCTAATGGTGCTAGTGGTGCTAGAGTGTCACTAGCGTGGTGCTAGGGTGCTACTAGTGGTGCTAGTGTTGTTAGAGTGGTGCTAGTGTTGCTAATGTGGTACTAGAATGGTCCTAATGATGCTAGTGGTGCTAGGGTGGTGTTAGTGTGGTGCAGGTGTGGTGCTAATGTGGTGCTAGAGTGAGGCTAGTGTGGTGCTAGGGTGGTACTAGGGTGGGGCTAGGGTGATGCTAGTGTGGTGCTTGTGTGGTAGTGCTAGGTTAGAACTAATGTGGTGGTAGTTTGGTGCTAGTGAAGTGCTAGGGTGCCGCTAGTGGTGTTAAAGTGGTGCTAAAGTGGTGCTAGGGTGAGGTTAGAGTGATGCTAGCGTGGTCCTGGGTTGTACTAATGTGGTGCTAGTGTGGTGCTAAGGTGGTGCTAGTCCGGTGCTAAGGTGGTGCTAGTGTGGTGATAATGTGGTGCTAGGGTGATGCTAACGTGGTCCTAGGGTGGTACTAGAGTGGTGCTTGCATGGTGTTATGGTGGTGCTAGTGTGGTGCTAGGGTGGTGCCAGTGTGGTACTAGGGTGCTGCTTGCGTGGTGCTAGGGTGGTGCTAGTGTGACGCTAGAATTGTGCTTGCGTGGTGCTAGTGTGGTGCTAGGGTGGTACCAGTGTGGCACTAGGGTGCTGCTTGCGTGGTGCAAGGGTGGTGCTAGGGTGGTACCAGTGTGGCACTAGGGTGGTGCTAGGGTGGTGCTAGTGTGGTGCTAGGGTGACCAGAGAACAACCTTAAAGGTACACCGGAGTATCATCTTAGAGTGACCAGAGTATCATCTTAGAGGTAGACTAGAGTACCATCTTAGAGGTAGACCAGAGTATCATCTTAGAGGTAGACTAGAGTACCATCGAAGAGATAGACCAGAGTATCATCTTAGAGGTAGACCAGAGTACCATCGAAGAGGTAGACCAGAGTATCATCTTAGAGGTAGACTAGAGTACCATCTTAGAGGTAGACCAGAGTATCATCTTAGAGGTAGACTAGAGTACCATCTTAGAGGTAGACCAGAGTATCATCTTAGAGGTAGACTAGAGTACCATCTTAGAGGTAGACCAGAGTATCATCTTAGAGGTAGACTAGAGTACCATCTTAGAGGTAGACCAGAGTATCATCTTAGAGGTAGACTAGAGTACCATCGAAGAGATAGACCAGAGTATCATCTTAGAGGTAGACCAGAGTACCATCGAAGAGGTAGACCAAAGTATCATCTTAGAGGTAGACTAGAGTACCATAAAGAGGTAGACCAGAGTATCATCTTAGAGGTAGACTAGAGTACCATCTCAGAGGTAGAACAGTATACCATCGCAGAGGTAGACCAGAGTACCATAGCAGAGGTAGATCAGAGTACCATCGAAGAGGTAGACAAGAGCTTCACCTTAGAGGTAGACCAAAGTACCATCTTGGAAGTAGACCAGAGTACCATCTTAGAGGTAGACCAGAGTACCATCGAAGAGGTAGACTAGAGTACCATTTTAGAGGTAAACCACAGTACCATCGAAGAGATAGACCAGATTAACATCGAAGAGGTAGGCCAGAGTACCATTTTAGAGGTAGACAAGAATACCATAGTAGAAGTAGACCAGATTACAATCGAAGAGGTAGACCAGAGTATGTATATATGTTTGGTTCAAGACCTGTGGCTCAAGACCTGTGGCTCAAGACATGTAGCTCAAGACCTGTGGCTCTAAATCTGTGGCTCAAGACTTGTGGCTCATTACCTGTGGCTCAAGACTTGTGTCTCAAGACCTGTGGTTCAAGACCTGTAGCTTAAGACCTGTGTCTCAAAACCTGTGGCTCAAAACCTGTGGCTCAAGACCTATGGCTCAAGACTTGTATCTCAAGACCTGTGGCTCAAGACCTGTGTCTCAAGACCTATGTCTCAAGACCTGTGTCTCAAGACCTGTGGCTCTAAACCTGTGTCTCAAGACCTGTGGCTCAAGACCTGTGTCTCAAGACCTGTGGCTCTAAACCTGTGTCTCAAGACCTGTGACTCAAGACCTGTGACTCAAGACCTGTGGCTCAAAACCTGTGGCTCAAGACCTGTGTCTCAAGACCTGTGGCTCTAAACCTGTGTCTCAAGACCTGTGACTCAAGACCTGTGACTCAAGACCTGTGGCTCAAAACCTGTGGCTCAAGACCTGTGTCTCAAGACCTGTGGCTCTAAACCTGTGTCTCAAGACCTGTGACTCAAGACCTGTGACTCAAGACCTGTGGCTCAAAACCTGTGGCTCAAGACCTGTGTCTCAAGACCTGTGGCTCAAGATCTGTGTCTGAAGACCTATGTGTGAAGACCTGTGTCTCAAGACCTGTGGCTCTAAACCTAAGCTTCAAGACCTGTGGCTGAAGACCTGTGGCTGAAGACCTGTGGCTCAAGACTTGTGTCTCAAAACCTGTGGCTCAAGACATGAGTCTCAAGACCTGTGGCTCAAGACCTGTGTCTCAAGACCTGCGTCTCAAGACCTGTGTCTCAAGACCTGTGGCTCTAAACCTGTGGTTCAACACCTGTGGCTCAAGACCTGTGGCTCAAGACCTGTGTCTCAAGGCCTGCGTCTCAAGACCTGTGTCTCAAGACCTGTGGGTCTAAACCTGTGGGTCTAAACCTGTGTCTCAAGACCTGTGGCTGAAGACCTGTGGCTGAAGACCTGTGGCTGAAGACCTGTGGCTCAAGACCTGTGGCTCAAGACCTGTGGCTCAAGACATGAGTCTCAAGACCTGTGGCTCAAGACCTGTGTCTCAAGACCTGCGTCTCAAGACCTGTGTCTCAAGACCTGTGGCTCTAAACCTGTGGTTCAACACCTGTGGCTCAAGACCTGTGGCTCAAGACCTGTGTCTCAAGACCTGTGGCTCAAGACCTGTGGCTCAAGACCTGTGTCTCTAGACCTGTGTCTCAAGACCTGTGGCTCAAGACCTGTGTCTCAAGACCTGTGGTTCAGTCCCTGTGGCTCAAGACCTGTGTCTCAAGACCTATGGTTCAAGACCTGTGGCTCAAGACCTGTGGCTCAAGACCTGTGGCTCAAGACCTGTGTCTCAAGACCTGTGTCTCAAGACCTGTGGCTCAAGACCTGTGTCTCAAGACCTGTGGTTCAGTCCCTGTGGCTCTAGACCTGTGTCTCAAGACCTATGGTTCAAGACCTGTGGCTCAAGACCTGTGGCTCAAGACCTGTGTCTCAAGACATGTGGTTCAAGACCTGTGGCTCAAGACTTGTGGCTCAAGACCTGTGGCTCAAGACCTGTGTCTCAAGACCTGTGGCTCAAGACCTGTGGCTCAAGACCTGTGGCTCAAGACCTGTGACTCAAGACCTGTGGCTCAAAACCTGTGGCTCAAGACCTGTGTCTCAAGACCTGTGGCTCTAAACCTGTGTCTCAAGACCTGTGACTCAAGACCTGTGACTCAAGACCTGTGGCTCAAAACCTGTGGCTCAAGACCTGTGTCTCAAGACCTGTGGCTCAAGATCTGTGTCTGAAGACCTATGTGTGAAGACCTGTGTCTCAAGACCTGTGGCTCTAAACCTAAGCTTCAAGACCTGTGGCTGAAGACCTGTGGCTGAAGACCTGTGGCTCAAGACTTGTGTCTCAAAACCTGTGGCTCAAGACATGAGTCTCAAGACCTGTGGCTCAAGACCTGTGTCTCAAGGCCTGCGTCTCAAGACCTGTGTCTCAAGACCTGTGGGTCTAAACCTGTGGGTCTAAACCTGTGTCTCAAGACCTGTGGCTGAAGACCTGTGGCTGAAGACCTGTGGCTGAAGACCTGTGGCTGAAGACCTGTGGCTCAAGACCTGTGGCTCAAGACATGAGTCTCAAGACCTGTGGCTCAAGACCTGTGTCTCAAGACCTGCGTCTCAAGACCTGTGTCTCAAGACCTGTGGCTCTAAACCTGTGGTTCAACACCTGTGGCTCAAGACCTGTGGCTCAAGACCTGTGTCTCAAGACCTGTGGCTCAAGACCTGTGGCTCAAGACCTGTGTCTCAAGACCTGTGTCTCAAGACCTGTGGCTCAAGACCTGTGTCTCAAGACCTGTGGTTCAGTCCCTGTGGCTCAAGACCTGTGTCTCAAGACCTATGGTTCAAGACCTGTGGCTCAAGACCTGTGGCTCAAGACCTGTGGCTCAAGACCTGTGTCTCAAGACCTGTGTCTCAAGACCTGTGGCTCAAGACCTGTGTCTCAAGACCTGTGGTTCAGTCCCTGTGGCTCTAGACCTGTGTCTCAAGACCTATGGTTCAAGACCTGTGGCTCAAGACCTGTGGCTCAAGACCTGTGTCTCAAGACATGTGGTTCAAGACCTGTGGCTCAAGACTTGTGGCTCAAGACCTGTGGCTCAAGACCTGTGTCTCAAGACCTGTGGCTCAAGACCTGTGGCTCAAGACCTGTGGCTCAAGACTAGGCTCCACACAAACAATTATAAACACAGGGGAGGCATTTTTTCTTTACCCATATATTCCCTTCACCAAATTATTTAAGTTATATACTGTATCAGAACAGTGACCAGAAAGCAATGAGCGACTCGTAACAGTCTTGTGTTACACCTCAGAGTAGACAGGAGAGTATGAGTGTCCACGACCAGCTTGTGTGAGTGTCTGACACACAGTCGGGTGGTAAAGCACACGTCTCCTCGGCTGAGGGGGAGAAGACAGCTCTCACGCTGTTGTTAGCTGGACTAGACAGTTAATAGAGCAGTGGGTCCAATAAATAATCCTGCTTCATTCTTAATTGTCAGTTGGCCGTTCGAGAGAGCATGATAACGGGTGTGTGAGGAGTGACGAATTAGTTGTAACGCACTCGGCGTACCCCACAGCAAGACTTGAAAGAAAGTTGAGTCTTCTTAGGATTAGCTTGGTCCTAGACCCATGAGGGCGAGAAGTAAGAGCCTGGTTGATCAGTGATCAGGTCCTGATCCACGGGGAGGCCTGGTCATGGACTGGGCCATGGGGGGCGTTGACCCCAGAACACCCTCCAGGTAGGCTCCAGGTAATCCTGGTCCCAGGCCCACGAAGACGCGGCTATGAAGACATCAGTGGGTTTTGTCGTGGTTGTTGTCGTAGGTATTGCTTGTTAAAGGTGTTGTCGCGGTTGCTACTTGTCGTGGTTGTTGCTTGTCGTGGGTGTTGTCGTGGATGTTGTCTTGGATGTTTCCGTGATAGTTTGCCGTGTTAGTTGTCGTGGGTGTTGTCGTGGTTGGTGCTTGTCGTGGTTGTTGCTTGTCGTGGGTGTTGTCGTAGTTGTTGAATGTCGTGTTAAATGCCGTGGTTATTGCTTGTCGTGGGTGTTGTCGTGGTTGTTGTCGTGGTTGCTGCTTGTCGTGGGTGTTGTCGTGGTTGTTGTAGTGGTTGTTGCTTGTCGTGGGTGTTGTCGTGGTTGTTGTAGTGGTTGATACTTGTCGTGGGTGTTGTCGTGGTTGTTGTAGTGGTTGTTGCTTGTCGTGGGTGTTGTCGTGGTTGTTGTAGTGGTTGTTGCTTGTCGTGGGTGTTGTCGTGGTTGTTGTAGTGGTTGTTGCTTGTCGTGGGTGTTGTCGTGGTTGTTGTAGTGATTGTTGCTTGTCGTGGGTGTTGTCGTGGTTGTTGTAGTGGTTGTTGCTTGTCGTGGGTGTTGTCGTGGTTGTTGTCGTGGTTGTTGTAGTGGTTGTTGTAGTGGTTGCTGTCGTGCATGTTGCTTGTCTTGGTTACTGTCTTGGTTGTTGCTTGTCTCGGGTGTTGTCGTGGATGTTGTTAGTCGTGGTTGTTGTCGTGGTTGGTGTCGTGGTTGTTGCTTGTCGTGAATGTTGTCGTGGTTGTTGCTTGTCGTGGTTGTTGTCGTGGTTGTTGCTGTCGTGGTTGTTGCTTGTCGTGGTTGCTGTTGTTGTAGTTGTTGCTGTCGTGGTTGTTGCTTGTCGTGGTTGTTGTCGTGGTTGTTGCTGTCGTGGTTCATGCTTGTCGTGGTTGTTGCTGTCGTGGTTGTTGCTGTTGTGGTTGTTGCTGTCGTGGTTGTTGCTGTCGTGGTTGTTGCTGTCGTGGTTGTTGCTTGTCTTGGTTGTTGTTGTCGTGGTTGTTGCTGTCGTGGTTGTTGCTTGTCGTGGGTGTTGCTGTCGTGGTTGTTGCTGTTGTGGGTGTTGCTGTCGTGGTTGTTGCTGTTGTGGTTGTTGCTGTCGTGGTTGTTGCTTGTCGTGGTTGCTGTTGTTGTGGTTGTTGCTGTCGAGGTTGTTGCTTGTCGTGGTTGTTGTTATCGTGGTTGTTGCCGTCGTGGTTGATGCTTGTCGTGGGTCTTGTCGTGGTTGTTGCTTGTCGTGGGTGTTGTCGTAGTTGGTGTCGTGGTTGTTGCTTGTCGTGAATGTTGTCGTGGTTGTTGCTTCTCGTGGTTGTTGTCGTGGTTGTTGCTGTCGTGGTTGTTGCTTGTCGTGGTTGTTGTCGTGGTTGTTGCTGTCGTGGTTGTTGCTTGTCGTGGTTGCTGTTGTTGTGGTTGTTGCTGTCGTGGTTGTTGCTTGTCGTGGTTGTTGTTGTCGTGGTTGTTGCTGTCGTGGTTGATGCTTGTCGTGGTTGTTGCTGTCGTGGTTGTTGCTGTTGTGGTTGTTGCTGTCGTGGTTGTTGCTGTCGTAGTTGTTGCTTGTCTTGGTTGTTGTTGTCGTGGTTGTTGCTGTCGTGGTTGTTGCTTGTCGTGGGTGTTGCTGTCGTGGTTGTTGCTGTTGTGGTTGTTGCTGTCGTGGTTGTTGCTGTCGTGGTTGTTGCTTGTCTTGGTTGTTGCTGTCGTGGTTGTTGCTGTCGTGGTTGTTGCTGTTGTGGTTGTTGCTGTCGTGGTTGTTGCTGTCGTGGTTGTTGCTTGTCTTGGTTGTTGCTGTCGTGGTTGTTGCTGTTGTGGTTGTTGCTGTCGTGGTTGTTGCTTGTCTTGGTTGTTGCTGTCGTGGTTGTTGTTGTCGTGGTTGTTGCTTGTCGTGGTTGTTGTTGTCGTGGTTGTTGCTACCGTGGTTGTTTGCTGTGTTAGTTGTCGTGGGTGTTGTCGTCGTTGGTGCTTGTCGTGGTTGTTGCTTGTCGTAGGTGTTGTCGAAGTAGTTGATTGTCGTGTTAAATGCCGTGGTTGTTGCTTGTCGTGGGTGTTGTCGTGGTTGTTGTCGTGGTTGCTGCTTGTCGTGGGTGTTGTCGTGGTTGTTGTAGTGGTTGTTGCTTGTCATGGTTGTTGTCGAGGTTGTTGCTTGTCGAAGGTGTTGTCGTGGTTGTCGTAGTTATTGCTTGTCGTGTTGCTTGTTGCTTGTCGTGAATGTTGTCGTGGTTGTTGCTTGTCGTGGTTGTTGTTGTCGTGGTTGTTGTCGTGGTTGTTGCTGTCGTGATTGTTGCTTGTCGTGGTAGCTGTTGTTTTGGTTGTTGCAGTCGTGGTTGTTGCTTGTCGTGGTTGTTGCTGTCGTGGTTGTTGCTGTCGTAGTTCTTGCTGTCGTGGTTCTTGCTGTCGTGGTTCTTGCTGTCGTGGTTGTTGCTTGTCTTGGTTGTTGCTGTCGTAGTTGTTGCTGTCGTGGTTGTTGCTTGTCGTAGTTGTTGTTGTTGTTGTTGTTGTCGTGGTTGTTGCTTGTTGTGGTTGTTGTTGTCGTGGTTGTTGCTGCTGTGGATGTTGCTGTCGTGGTTGTTGCTGTCGTGGTTGTTGCTGTCGTGGTTGTTGCTGTCGTGGTTGTTGCTGTCGTGGTTGTTGCTGTCGTGGTTGTTGCTGTCGTAGTTGTTGTTGTCGTGGTTGCTGCTGTCGTGGTTGTTATCGTGGTTGTTGCTGTCGTGGCTGTTGTTGTCGTGGTTGTTGCTGTCGTGGTTGTTGCTGTCGTGGTTGTTGCTGTCGTGGTTGTTGCTGTCGTGGTTGTTGTTGTTGTCGTGGTTGTTGTTGTCGTGGTTGTTGTCGTGGTTGTTGCTGTCGTGGTTGTTGCTGTCGTGGTTATTGTTGTCGTGGTTGTTGCTGTCGTGGTTGTTGCTGTCGTGGTTGCTGTCGTGGTTGTTGCTGTCGTGGTTGTTGTTGTCGTGGTTATTGCTGTCGTGGTTGTTGCTACCGTGGTTGTTGCTGTCGTGGTTGTTGCTGTCGTGGTTGTTGCTGTCGTGATTGTTGTCGTGGTTGTTGTTGTCGTGGTTGTTATCGTGGTTGTTGCTGTCGTGGCTGTTGTTGTCGTGGTTGTTGCTGTCGTGGTTGTTGCTGTCGTTTTTGTTGCTGTCGTGGTTGTTGCTGTCGTGTTTGTTGCTATCGTGGTTGTTGCTGTCGTGGTAGTTGCTGTCGTGGTTGTTGGTATCGTGGTTGTTGCTGTCGTGGTTGTTGCTGTCGTGGTTGTTGTTTTCGTGGTTGTTGCTGTCGTGGTTGTTGCTGTCGTGGTTGTTGCTGTCGTGGTTGTTGCTGTCGTGGTTATTGCTGTCGTGGTTGTTGCTACCGTGGTTGTTGCTGTCGTGGTTGTTGCTGTCGTGGTTGTTGCTGTCGTGGTTGTTGTTGTCGTGGTTGTTGTTGTCGTGGTTGTTGTCGTGGTTGTTGCTGTCGTGGTTGTTGCTGTCGTGGTTGTTGTTGCCGTGGTTGTTGCTGTCGTGGTTGTTGCTGTCGTGGTTGTTGTTGTCGTGGTTGTTGCTGTCGTGGTTGTTGTTGTCGTGGTTGTTGCTATCGTGGTTGTTGTCGTGGTTGTTGCTGTCGTGGTTGTTGCTGTCGTGGTTGTTGCTGTCGTGGTTGTTGCTGTCATGGTTGTTGTTGTCGTGGTTGTTGCTGACGTGGTTGTTGCTGTCGTGGTTGTTGCAGTCGTGGTTGTTGCTGTCGTGGTTGTTGCTGTCGTGGTTGTTGCTGTCGTGGTTGTTGTCGTGGTTGTTGCTGTCGTGATTGTTGCTTGTCGCGGTAGCTGTTGTTTTGGTTGTTGCAGTCGTGGTTCTTGCTTGTCGTGGTTGTTGCTGTCGTGGTTGTTGCTGTCGTGGTTCTTGCTGTCGTGGTTCTTGCTGTCGTGGTTGTTGCTTGTCTTGGTTGTTGCTGTCGTAGTTGTTGCTGTCGTGGTTGTTGCTTGCCGTAGTTGTTGTTGTTGTTGTTGTTGTTGTCGTGGTTGTTGCTTGTTGTGGTTGTTGTTGTCGTGGTTGTTGCTGCCGTGGATGTTGCTGTCGTGGTTGTTGCTGTCGTGGTTGTTGCTGTCGTGGTTGTTGCTGTCGTGGTTATTGCTGTCGTGGTTGTTGCTGTCGTGGTTGTTGCTGTCGTGGTTGTTGCTGTCGTAGTTGTTGTTGTCGTGGTTGCTGCTGTCGTGGTTGTTATCGTGGTTGTTGCTGTAGTGGCTGTTGTTGTCGTGGATGTTGCTGTCGTGGTTGTTGCTGTCGTGGTTGTTGCTGTCGTGGTTGTTGCTGTCGTGGTTGTTGTTGTTGTCGTGGTTGTTGTTGTCGTGGTTGCTGTCGTGGTTGTTGCTGTCGTGGTTATTGTTGTCGTGGTTGTTGCTGTCGTGGTTGTTGCTGTCGTGGTTGTTGTCGTGGTTGTTGCTGTCGTGGTTGTTGTTGTCGTGGTTATTGCTGTCGTGGTTGTTGCTACCGTGGTTGTTGCTGTCGTGGTTGTTGCTGTCGTGGTTGTTGCTGTCGTGGTTGTTGTTGTCGTGGTTGTTGTTGTCGTGGTTGGTATCGTGGTTGTTGCTGTCGTGGCTGTTGTTGTCGTGGTTGTTGCTGTCGTGGTTGTTGCTGTCGTGGTTGTTGCTGTCGTGGTTGTTGCTGTCGTGGTTGTTGCTGTCGTGGTTGTTGCTGTCGTGGTAGTTGCTGTCGTGGTTGTTGCTATCGTGGTTGTTGCTGTCGTGGTTGTTGCTGTCGTGGTTGTTGTTTTCGTGGTTATTGCTGTCGTGGTTGTTGCTGTCGTGGTTGTTGCTGTCGTGGTTGTTGCTGTCGTGGTTATTGCTGTCGTGGTTGTTGCTACCGTGGTTGTTGCTGTCGTGGTTGTTGCTGTCGTGGTTGTTGCTGTCGTGGTTGTTGTCGTGGTTGTTGTCGTGGTTGTTGTCGTGGTTGTTGCTGTCGTGGTTGTTGCTGTCGTGGTTGTTGTTGCCGTGGTTGTTGCTGTCGTGGTTGTTGCTGTCGTGGTTGTTGTCGTGGTTGTTGCTGTCGTGGTTGTTGTTGTCGTGGTTGTTGCTATCGTGGTTGTTGTCGTGGTTGCTGCTGTCGTGGTTGTTGCTGTCGTAGTTGTTGCTGTCGTGGTTGTTGCTGTCATGGGTGTTGTTGTCTTGGTTGTTGCTGACGTGGTTGTTGCTGTCGTGGTTGTTGCAGTCGTGGTTGTTGCTGTCGTGGTTGTTGCTGTCGTGGTTGTTGCTGTCGTGGTTGTTGTCGTGGTTGTTGCTCTCGTGGTTGTTGTCGTGGTTGTTGCTGTCATGGTTGTTGCTGACGTGGTTGTTGCTGTCGTGGTTGTTGCTGTCGTGGTTGTTGCTGTCGTGGTTGTTGCTGTCGTGGTTGTTGCTGTCGTGGTTGTTGCTGTCGTGGTTGTTGCTGTCGTAGTTGTTGCTGTCGTGGTTGTTGCTGTCGTGGTTGTTGCTGTCGTGGTTGTTGCTGTCGTGGTTGTTGCTGTCGTAGTTGTTGCTGTCGTGGTTGTTGCTGTCGTGGTTGTTGCTGTCGTGGTTGTTGCTGTCGTAGTTGTTGCTGTCGTGGTTGTTGCTGTCGTGGTTGTTGCTGTCGTGGTTGTTGCTGTCGTGGTTGTTGCTGTCGTGGTTGTTGCTGTCGTGGTTGTTGCTGTCGTGGTTGTTGCTGTCGTGGTTGTTGCTGTCATGGTTGTTGTTGTCGTGGTTGTTGCTGTCGTGGTTGTTGCTGTCATGGTTGTTGTCGTGGTTGTTGCTGTCGTGGTTGTTGCTGTCATGGTTGTTGCTGTCGTGGTTGTTGCTGTCGTGGTTGTTACTGTCGTGGTTGTTGCTGTTCTCACCTAACAAACGAGGTAATCAACATTGCTTTATCAGATGTTCATCTCTCACACTGTTCTCATATAACACTTTAGAACACTGTTCATTTCACATCAAGTGTTCTGGTCAATTGCAACACTCACTGAGACACATTCAGTCTCGCAAATTATAACTCTCACTGAGACACATTCAGTCTCACACATTATAACTCTCACTGAGACACATTCAGTCTCACACATTATAACTCTCACTGAGACACATTCAGTCTCACACATTATAACTCTCACAAAGACACATTCAGTCTCACACATTATAACTCTCACTAAGACACATTCAGTCTCACACATTATAACTCTCACTAAGACACATTCAGTCTCACACATTACAACTCTCACTAAGACACATTCAGACTCACACATTATAACTCTCACTAAGACACATTCAGTCTCACACATTATAACTCTCACTAAGACACATTCAGTCTCACACATTATAACTCTCACTAAGACACATTCAGTCTCGCACATTACAACTCTCACTAAGACACATTCAGACTCACACATTGTTGCTGTCGTGGTTGTTGCTTGCCGTAGTTGTTGTTGTTGTTGTTGTTGTCGTGGTTGTTGCTTGTTGTGGTTGTTGTTGTCGTGGTTGTTGCTGCCGTGGATGTTGCTGTCGTGGTTGTTGCTGTCGTGGTTGTTGCTGTCGTGGTTGTTGCTGTCGTGGTTATTGCTGTCGTGGTTGTTGCTGTCGTGGTTGTTGCTGTCGTGGTTGTTGCTGTCGTAGTTGTTGTTGTCGTGGTTGCTGCTGTCGTGGTTGTTATCGTGGTTGTTGCTGTAGTGGCTGTTGTTGTCGTGGATGTTGCTGTCGTGGTTGTTGCTGTCGTGGTTGTTGCTGTCGTGGTTGTTGCTGTCGTGGTTGTTGTTGTTGTCGTGGTTGTTGTTGTCGTGGTTGCTGTCGTGGTTGTTGCTGTCGTGGTTATTGTTGTCGTGGTTGTTGCTGTCGTGGTTGTTGCTGTCGTGGTTGTTGTCGTGGTTGTTGCTGTCGTGGTTGTTGTTGTCGTGGTTATTGCTGTCGTGGTTGTTGCTACCGTGGTTGTTGCTGTCGTGGTTGTTGCTGTCGTGGTTGTTGCTGTCGTGGTTGTTGTTGTCGTGGTTGTTGTTGTCGTGGTTGGTATCGTGGTTGTTGCTGTCGTGGCTGTTGTTGTCGTGGTTGTTGCTGTCGTGGTTGTTGCTGTCGTGGTTGTTGCTGTCGTGGTTGTTGCTGTCGTGGTTGTTGCTGTCGTGGTTGTTGCTGTCGTGGTAGTTGCTGTCGTGGTTGTTGCTATCGTGGTTGTTGCTGTCGTGGTTGTTGCTGTCGTGGTTGTTGTTTTCGTGGTTATTGCTGTCGTGGTTGTTGCTGTCGTGGTTGTTGCTGTCGTGGTTGTTGCTGTCGTGGTTATTGCTGTCGTGGTTGTTGCTACCGTGGTTGTTGCTGTCGTGGTTGTTGCTGTCGTGGTTGTTGCTGTCGTGGTTGTTGTCGTGGTTGTTGTCGTGGTTGTTGTCGTGGTTGTTGCTGTCGTGGTTGTTGCTGTCGTGGTTGTTGTTGCCGTGGTTGTTGCTGTCGTGGTTGTTGCTGTCGTGGTTGTTGTCGTGGTTGTTGCTGTCGTGGTTGTTGTTGTCGTGGTTGTTGCTATCGTGGTTGTTGTCGTGGTTGCTGCTGTCGTGGTTGTTGCTGTCGTAGTTGTTGCTGTCGTGGTTGTTGCTGTCATGGGTGTTGTTGTCTTGGTTGTTGCTGACGTGGTTGTTGCTGTCGTGGTTGTTGCAGTCGTGGTTGTTGCTGTCGTGGTTGTTGCTGTCGTGGTTGTTGCTGTCGTGGTTGTTGTCGTGGTTGTTGCTCTCGTGGTTGTTGTCGTGGTTGTTGCTGTCATGGTTGTTGCTGACGTGGTTGTTGCTGTCGTGGTTGTTGCTGTCGTGGTTGTTGCTGTCGTGGTTGTTGCTGTCGTGGTTGTTGCTGTCGTGGTTGTTGCTGTCGTAGTTGTTGCTGTCGTGGTTGTTGCTGTCGTGGTTGTTGCTGTCGTGGTTGTTGCTGTCGTGGTTGTTGCTGTCGTAGTTGTTGCTGTCGTGGTTGTTGCCGTCGTGGTTGTTGCTGTCGTGGTTGTTGCTGTCGTAGTTGTTGCTGTCGTGGTTGTTGCTGTCGTGGTTGTTGCTGTCGTGGTTGTTGCTGTCGTGGTTGTTGCTGTCGTGGTTGTTGCTGTCGTGGTTGTTGCTGTCGTGGTTGTTGCTGTCGTGGTTGTTGCTGTCATGGTTGTTGTTGTCGTGGTTGTTGCTGTCGTGGTTGTTGCTGTCATGGTTGTTGTCGTGGTTGTTGCTGTCGTGGTTGTTGCTGTCATGGTTGTTGCTGTCGTGGTTGTTGCTGTCGTGGTTGTTACTGTCGTGGTTGTTGCTGTTCTCACCTAACAAACGAGGTAATCAACATTGCTTTATCAGATGTTCATCTCTCACACTGTTCTCATATAACACTTTAGAACACTGTTCATTTCACATCAAGTGTTCTGGTCAATTGCAACACTCACTGAGACACATTCAGTCTCGCAAATTATAACTCTCACTGAGACACATTCAGTCTCACACATTATAACTCTCACTGAGACACATTCAGTCTCACACATTATAACTCTCACTGAGACACATTCAGTCTCACACATTATAACTCTCACAAAGACACATTCAGTCTCACACATTATAACTCTCACTAAGACACATTCAGTCTCACACATTATAACTCTCACTAAGACACATTCAGTCTCACACATTACAACTCTCACTAAGACACATTCAGACTCACACATTATAACTCTCACTAAGACACATTCAGTCTCACACATTATAACTCTCACTAAGACACATTCAGTCTCACACATTATAACTCTCACTAAGACACATTCAGTCTCGCACATTACAACTCTCACTAAGACACATTCAGACTCACACATTGTTGCTGTCGTGGTTGTTGCTTGCCGTAGTTGTTGTTGTTGTTGTTGTTGTCGTGGTTGTTGCTTGTTGTGGTTGTTGTTGTCGTGGTTGTTGCTGCCGTGGATGTTGCTGTCGTGGTTGTTGCTGTCGTGGTTGTTGCTGTCGTGGTTGTTGCTGTCGTGGTTATTGCTGTCGTGGTTGTTGCTGTCGTGGTTGTTGCTGTCGTGGTTGTTGCTGTCGTAGTTGTTGTTGTCGTGGTTGCTGCTGTCGTGGTTGTTATCGTGGTTGTTGCTGTAGTGGCTGTTGTTGTCGTGGATGTTGCTGTCGTGGTTGTTGCTGTCGTGGTTGTTGCTGTCGTGGTTGTTGCTGTCGTGGTTGTTGTTGTTGTCGTGGTTGTTGTTGTCGTGGTTGCTGTCGTGGTTGTTGCTGTCGTGGTTATTGTTGTCGTGGTTGTTGCTGTCGTGGTTGTTGCTGTCGTGGTTGTTGTCGTGGTTGTTGCTGTCGTGGTTGTTGTCGTGGTTATTGCTGTCGTGGTTGTTGCTACCGTGGTTGTTGCTGTCGTGGTTGTTGTTGTCGTGGTTGTTGCTGTCGTGGTTGTTGTTGTCGTGGTTGTTGTTGTCGTGATTGGTATCGTGGTTGTTGCTGTCGTGGCTGTTGTTGTCGTGGTTGTTGCTGTCGTGGTTGTTGCTGTCGTGGTTGTTGCTGTCGTGGTTGTTGCTGTCGTGGTTGTTGCTGTCGTGGTTGTTGCTGTCGTGGTAGTTGCTGTCGTGGTTGTTGCTATCGTGGTTGTTGCTGTCGTGGTTGTTGCTGTCGTGGTTGTTGTTTTCGTGGTTGTTGCTGTCGTGGTTGTTGCTGTCGTGGTTGTTGCTGTCGTGGTTATTGCTGTCGTGGTTGTTGCTACCGTGGTTGTTGCTGTCGTGGTTGTTGCTGTCGTGGTTGTTGCTGTCGTGGTTGTTGTCGTGGTTGTTGTCGTGGTTGTTGTCGTGGTTGTTGCTGTCGTGGTTGTTGCTGTCGTGGTTGTTGTTGCCGTGGTTGTTGCTGTCGTGGTTGTTGCTGTCGTGGTTGTTGTCGTGGTTGTTGCTGTCGTGGTTGTTGTTGTCGTGGTTGTTGCTATCGTGGTTGCTGTCGTGGTTGTTGCTGTCGTGGTTGTTGCAGTCGTGGTTGTTGCTGTCGTGGTTGTTGCTGTCGTGGTTGTTGCAGTCGTGGTTGTTGCTGTCGTGGTTGTTGCTGTCGTGGTTGTTGCTGTCGTGGTTGTTGTCGTGGTTGTTGCTGTCGTGATTGTTGCTTGTCGCGGTAGCTGTTGTTTTGGTTGTTGCAGTCGTGGTTCTTGCTTGTCGTGGTTGTTGCTGTCGTGGTTGTTGCTGTCGTGGTTCTTGCTGTCGTGGTTCTTGCTGTCGTGGTTGTTGCTTGTCTTGGTTGTTGCTGTCGTAGTTGTTGCTGTCGTGGTTGTTGCTTGCCGTAGTTGTTGTTGTTGTTGTTGTCGTGGTTGTTGCTTGTTGTGGTTGTTGTTGTCGTGGTTGTTGCTGCCGTGGATGTTGCTGTCGTGGTTGTTGCTGTCGTGGTTGTTGCTGTCGTGGTTGTTGCTGTCGTGGTTATTGCTGTCGTGGTTGTTGCTGTCGTGGTTGTTGCTGTCGTGGTTGTTGCTGTCGTAGTTGTTGTTGTCGTGGTTGCTGCTGTCGTGGTTGTTATCGTGGTTGTTGCTGTAGTGGCTGTTGTTGTCGTGGATGTTGCTGTCGTGGTTGTTGCTGTCGTGGTTGTTGCTGTCGTGGTTGTTGCTGTCGTGGTTGTTGTTGTTGTCGTGGTTGTTGTTGTCGTGGTTGCTGTCGTGGTTGTTGCTGTCGTGGTTATTGTTGTCGTGGTTGTTGCTGTCGTGGTTGTTGCTGTCGTGGTTGTTGTCGTGGTTGTTGCTGTCGTGGTTGTTGTTGTCGTGGTTATTGCTGTCGTGGTTGTTGCTACCGTGGTTGTTGCTGTCGTGGTTGTTGCTGTCGTGGTTGTTGCTGTCGTGGTTGTTGTCGTGGTTGTTGTCGTGGTTGTTGTCGTGGTTGTTGCTGTCGTGGTTGTTGCTGTCGTGGTTGTTGTTGCCGTGGTTGTTGCTGTCGTGGTTGTTGCTGTCGTGGTTGTTGTCGTGGTTGTTGCTGTCGTGGTTGTTGTTGTCGTGGTTGTTGCTATCGTGGTTGTTGTCGTGGTTGTTGCTGTCGTGGTTGTTGCAGTCGTGGTTGTTGCTGTCGTGGTTGTTGCTGTCGTGGTTGTTGCAGTCGTGGTTGTTGCTGTCGTGGTTGTTGCTGTCGTGGTTGTTGCTGTCGTGGTTGTTGTCGTGGTTGTTGCTGTCGTGATTGTTGCTTGTCGCGGTAGCTGTTGTTTTGGTTGTTGCAGTCGTGGTTCTTGCTTGTCGTGGTTGTTGCTGTCGTGGTTGTTGCTGTCGTGGTTCTTGCTGTCGTGGTTCTTGCTGTCGTGGTTGTTGCTTGTCTTGGTTGTTGCTGTCGTAGTTGTTGCTGTCGTGGTTGTTGCTTGCCGTAGTTGTTGTTGTTGTTGTTGTTGTCGTGGTTGTTGCTTGTTGTGGTTGTTGTTGTCGTGGTTGTTGCTGCCGTGGATGTTGCTGTCGTGGTTGTTGCTGTCGTGGTTGTTGCTGTCGTGGTTGTTGCTGTCGTGGTTATTGCTGTCGTGGTTGTTGCTGTCGTGGTTGTTGCTGTCGTGGTTGTTGCTGTCGTAGTTGTTGTTGTCGTGGTTGCTGCTGTCGTGGTTGTTATCGTGGTTGTTGCTGTAGTGGCTGTTGTTGTCGTGGATGTTGCTGTCGTGGTTGTTGCTGTCGTGGTTGTTGCTGTCGTGGTTGTTGCTGTCGTGGTTGTTGTTGTTGTCGTGGTTGTTGTTGTCGTGGTTGCTGTCGTGGTTGTTGCTGTCGTGGTTATTGTTGTCGTGGTTGTTGCTGTCGTGGTTGTTGCTGTCGTGGTTGTTGTCGTGGTTGTTGCTGTCGTGGTTGTTGTTGTCGTGGTTATTGCTGTCGTGGTTGTTGCTACCGTGGTTGTTGCTGTCGTGGTTGTTGCTGTCGTGGTTGTTGCTGTCGTGGTTGTTGTTGTCGTGGTTGTTGTTGTCGTGGTTGGTATCGTGGTTGTTGCTGTCGTGGCTGTTGTTGTCGTGGTTGTTGCTGTCGTGGTTGTTGCTGTCGTGGTTGTTGCTGTCGTGGTTGTTGCTGTCGTGGTTGTTGCTGTCGTGGTTGTTGCTGTCGTGGTAGTTGCTGTCGTGGTTGTTGCTATCGTGGTTGTTGCTGTCGTGGTTGTTGCTGTCGTGGTTGTTGTTTTCGTGGTTGTTGCTGTCGTGGTTGTTGCTGTCGTGGTTGTTGCTGTCGTGGTTGTTGCTGTCGTGGTTATTGCTGTCGTGGTTGTTGCTACCGTGGTTGTTGCTGTCGTGGTTGTTGCTGTCGTGGTTGTTGCTGTCGTGGTTGTTGTCGTGGTTGTTGTCGTGGTTGTTGTCGTGGTTGTTGCTGTCGTGGTTGTTGCTGTCGTGGTTGTTGTTGCCGTGGTTGTTGCTGTCGTGGTTGTTGCTGTCGTGGTTGTTGTCGTGGTTGTTGCTGTCGTGGTTGTTGTTGTCGTGGTTGTTGCTATCGTGGTTGTTGTCGTGGTTGTTGCTGTCGTGGTTGTTGCTGTCGTAGTTGTTGCTGTCGTGGTTGTTGCTGTCATGGGTGTTGTTGTCTTGGTTGTTGCTGACGTGGTTGTCGCTGTCGTGGTTGTTGCAGTCGTGGTTGTTGCTGTCGTGGTTGTTGCTGTCGTGGTTGTTGCTGTCGTGGTTGTTGTCGTGGTTGTTGCTCTCGTGGTTGTTGTCGTGGTTGTTGCTGTCATGGTTGTTGCTGACGTGGTTGTTGCTGTCGTGGTTGTTGCTGTCGTGGTTGTTGCTGTCGTGGTTGTTGCTGTCGTGGTTGTTGCTGTCGTGGTTGTTGCTGTCGTGGTTGTTGCTGTCGTAGTTGTTGCTGTCGTGGTTGTTGCTGTCGTGGTTGTTGCTGTCGTGGTTGTTGCTGTCGTGGTTGTTGCTGTCGTAGTTGTTGCTGTCGTGGTTGTTGCTGTCGTGGTTGTTGCTGTCGTGGTTGTTGCTGTCGTAGTTGTTGCTGTCGTGGTTGTTGCTGTCGTGGTTGTTGCTGTCGTGGTTGTTGCTGTCGTGGTTGTTGCTGTCGTGGTTGTTGCTGTCGTGGTTGTTGCTGTCGTGGTTGTTGCTGTCGTGGTTGTTGCTGTCATGGTTGTTGTTGTCGTGGTTGTTGCTGTCGTGGTTGTTGCTGTCATGGTTGTTGTCGTGGTTGTTGCTGTCGTGGTTGTTGCTGTCATGGTTGTTGCTGTCGTGGTTGTTGCTGTCGTGGTTGTTACTGTCGTGGTTGTTGCTGTTCTCACCTAACAAACGAGGTAATCAACATTGCTTTATCAGATGTTCATCTCTCACACTGTTCTCATATAACACTTTAGAACACTGTTCATTTCACATCAAGTGTTCTGGTCAATTGCAACACTCACTGAGACACATTCAGTCTCGCAAATTATAACTCTCACTGAGACACATTCAGTCTCACACATTATAACTCTCACTGAGACACATTCAGTCTCACACATTATAACTCTCACTGAGACACATTCAGTCTCACACATTATAACTCTCACAAAGACACATTCAGTCTCACACATTATAACTCTCACTAAGACACATTCAGTCTCACACATTATAACTCTCACTAAGACACATTCAGTCTCACACATTACAACTCTCACTAAGACACATTCAGACTCACACATTATAACTCTCACTAAGACACATTCAGTCTCACACATTATAACTCTCACTAAGACACATTCAGTCTCACACATTATAACTCTCACTAAGACACATTCAGTCTCGCACATTACAACTCTCACTAAGACACATTCAGACTCACACATTGTTGCTGTCGTGGTTGTTGCTTGCCGTAGTTGTTGTTGTTGTTGTTGTTGTCGTGGTTGTTGCTTGTTGTGGTTGTTGTTGTCGTGGTTGTTGCTGCCGTGGATGTTGCTGTCGTGGTTGTTCCTGTCGTGGTTGTTGCTGTCGTGGTTGTTGCTGTCGTGGTTATTGCTGTCGTGGTTGTTGCTGTCGTGGTTGTTGCTGTCGTGGTTGTTGCTGTCGTAGTTGTTGTTGTCGTGGTTGCTGCTGTCGTGGTTGTTATCGTGGTTGTTGCTGTAGTGGCTGTTGTTGTCGTGGATGTTGCTGTCGTGGTTGTTGCTGTCGTGGTTGTTGCTGTCGTGGTTGTTGCTGTCGTGGTTGTTGTTGTTGTCGTGGTTGTTGTTGTCGTGGTTGCTGTCGTGGTTGTTGCTGTCGTGGTTATTGTTGTCGTGGTTGTTGCTGTCGTGGTTGTTGCTGTCGTGGTTGTTGTCGTGGTTGTTGCTGTCGTGGTTGTTGTTGTCGTGGTTATTGCTGTCGTGGTTGTTGCTACCGTGGTTGTTGCTGTCGTGGTTGTTGCTGTCGTGGTTGTTGCTGTCGTGGTTGTTGTTGTCGTGGTTGTTGTTGTCGTGATTGGTATCGTGGTTGTTGCTGTCGTGGCTGTTGTTGTCGTGGTTGTTGCTGTCGTGGTTGTTGCTGTCGTGGTTGTTGCTGTCGTGGTTGTTGCTGTCGTGGTTGTTGCTGTCGTGGTTGTTGCTGTCGTGGTAGTTGCTGTCGTGGTTGTTGCTATCGTGGTTGTTGCTGTCGTGGTTGTTGCTGTCGTGGTTGTTGTTTTCGTGGTTGTTGCTGTCGTGGTTGTTGCTGTCGTGGTTGTTGCTGTCGTGGTTGTTGCTGTCGTGGTTATTGCTGTCGTGGTTGTTGCTACCGTGGTTGTTGCTGTCGTGGTTGTTGCTGTCGTGGTTGTTGCTGTCGTGGTTGTTGTCGTGGTTGTTGTCGTGGTTGTTGTCGTGGTTGTTGCTGTCGTGGTTGTTGCTGTCGTGGTTGTTGTTGCAGTGGTTGTTGCTGTCGTGGTTGTTGCTGTCGTGGTTGTTGTCGTGGTTGTTGCTGTCGTGGTTGTTGTTGTCGTGGTTGTTGCTATCGTGGTTGTTGTCGTGGTTGTTGCTGTCGTGGTTGTTGCTGTCGTAGTTGTTGCTGTCGTGGTTGTTGCTGTCATGGGTGTTGTTGTCTTGGTTGTTGCTGACGTGGTTGTTGCTGTCGTGGTTGTTGCAGTCGTGGTTGTTGCTGTCGTGGTTGTTGCTGTCGTGGTTGTTGCTGTCGTGGTTGTTGTCGTGGTTGTTGCTCTCGTGGTTGTTGTCGTGGTTGTTGCTGTCATGGTTGTTGCTGACGTGGTTGTTGCTGTCGTGGTTGTTGCTGTCGTGGTTGTTGCTGTCGTGGTTGTTGCTGTCGTGGTTGTTGCTGTCGTGGTTGTTGCTGTCGTGGTTGTTGCTGTCGTAGTTGTTGCTGTCGTGGTTGTTGCTGTCGTGGTTGTTGCTGTCGTGGTTGTTGCTGTCGTGGTTGTTGCTGTCGTGGTTGTTGCTGTCGTAGTTGTTGCTGTCGTGGTTGTTGCTGTCGTGGTTGTTGCTGTCGTGGTTGTTGCTGTCGTAGTTGTTGCTGTCGTGGTTGTTGCTGTCGTGGTTGTTGCTGTCGTGGTTGTTGCTGTCGTGGTTGTTGCTGTCGTGCTTGTTGCTGTCGTGGTTGTTGCTGTCGTGGTTGTTGCTGTCGTGGTTGTTGCTGTCATGGTTGTTGTTGTCGTGGTTGTTGCTGTCGTGGTTGTTGCTGTCATGGTTGTTGTCGTGGTTGTTGCTGTCGTGGTTGTTGCTGTCATGGTTGTTGCTGTCGTGGTTGTTGCTGTCGTGGTTGTTACTGTCGTGGTTGTTGCTGTTCTCACCTAACAAACGAGGTAATCAACATTGCTTTATCAGATGTTCATCTCTCACACTGTTCTCATATAACACTTTAGAACACTGTTCATTTCACATCAAGTGTTCTGGTCAATTGCAACACTCACTGAGACACATTCAGTCTCGCAAATTATAACTCTCACTGAGACACATTCAGTCTCACACATTATAACTCTCACTGAGACACATTCAGTCTCACACATTATAACTCTCACTGAGACACATTCAGTCTCACACATTATAACTCTCACAAAGACACATTCAGTCTCACACATTATAACTCTCACTAAGACACATTCAGTCTCACACATTATAACTCTCACTAAGACACATTCAGTCTCACACATTACAACTCTCACTAAGACACATTCAGACTCACACATTATAACTCTCACTAAGACACATTCAGTCTCACACATTATAACTCTCACTAAGACACATTCAGTCTCACACATTATAACTCTCACTAAGACACATTCAGTCTCGCACATTACAACTCTCACTAAGACACATTCAGACTCACACATTATAACTCTCACTAAGACGCATTCAGTTTCACACATTACAACTCTCACTAAGACACATTCAGACTCACACATTATAACTCTCACTAAGACACATTCAGTTTCACACATTACAACTCTCACTAAGACACATTCAGTCTCACACATTACAACTCTCACTGAGACACATTCAGTCTCACACATTACAACTCTCACTGAGACACATTCAGTTTCACACATTACAACTCTCACTGAGACACATTCAGACTCACACATTATAACTCTCACTAAGACGCATTCAGTCTCACACATTACAACTCTCACTAAGACACATTCAGTCTCACACATTACAACTCTCACTAAGACACATTCAGTCTCACACATTATAACTCTCACAAAGACGCATTCAGTCTCACACATTATAACTCTCACTGAGACACATTGTCTCACACATTATAACTCTCACTGAGACACATTCAGTCTCACACATTAAAACTCTCACTAAGACACATTCAGTCTCACACATTACAACTCTCACTGAGACACATTCAGTCTCACACATTATAACTCTCACTGAGACACATTCAGTCTCACACATTATAACTCTCACTAAGACACAATCAGTCTCACACATTATAACTCTCACTAAGACGCATTCAGTCTCACACATTATACCTCTCACTGAGACACATTCAGTCTCACACATTATAACTCTCACTAAGACACATTCAGTCTCACACATTATAACTCTCACTAAGACATAATCAGTCTCACAGATTATAACTCTCACTAAGACGCATTCAGTCTCACACATTATAATTCTCACTGAGACACATTCAGTCTCACACATTACAACTCTCACTAAGACACATTCAGTCTCACACATTATAACTCTCACTAAGACACATTCAGTCTCACACATTATAACTCTCACTAAGACACATTCAGTCTCACACATTATAACTCTCACTAAGACACATTCAGTCTCACACATTATAACTCTCACTGAGACACATTCAGTCTCACACATTATAACTCTGAGACACATTCAGTCTCACACATTACAACTCTCACTAAGACACATTCAGTCTCACACATTATAACTCTCTCTGAGACACATTCAGTCTCACACATTACAACTCTCGCTGAGACACATTCAGTCTCACACATTACAACTCTCACTGAGACACATTCAGTCTCACACATTACAACTCTCACTAAGACACATTCAGTCTCGCACATTACAACTCTCACTGAGACACATTCAGTCTCACACATTATAACTCTCACTGAGACACATTCAGTCTCACACATTATAACTCTCACTAAGACACATTCAGTCTCACACATTATAACTCTCACTGAGACACATTCAGTCTCACACACTACAACTCTCACTGAGACACATTCAGTCTCACACATTACAACTCTCACTGAGATACATTCAGTCTCACACATTACAACTCTCGCTGAGACACATTCAGTCTCACACATTACAACTCTCACTGAGACACATTCAGTCTCACACATAACTCTCACTAAGACACATTCAGTCTTACACATTACAACTCTCACTTAGACACATTCAGTCTCACACATTTAACTCTCACTGATACACATTCAGTCTCACGCATTACAACTCTCACTGAGACACATTCAGTCTCACACATTACAACTCTCACTGAGACACATTCAGTCTCACACCTTACAACTCTCACTGAGACACATTCAGTCTCACACATTACAACTCTCACTGAGACACATTCAGTCTCACACATTACAACTCTCACTGAGACACATTTAGTCTCACACATTATAACTCTCACTAAGACACATTCAGTATCACACATTACAACTCTCACTGAGACACATTCAGTCTCACACATTATAACTCTCACTAAGACACATTCAGTCTCACACATTATAACTCTCACTGAGACACATTCAGTCTCACACATTATAACTCTCACTAAGACACATTCAGTCTCACACATTATAACTCTCACTAAGACACATTCAGTCTCACACATTATAACTCTCACTAAGACACATTCAGTCTCACACATTATAACTCTCACTAAGACACATTCAGTCTCACACATTACAACTCTCACTAAGACACATTCAGTCTCACACATTATAACTCTCACTAAGACACATTCAGTCTCACACATTATAACTCTCACTAAGACACATTCAGTCTCGCACATTACAACTCTCACTAAGACACATTCAGACTCACACATTATAACTCTCACTAAGACGCATTCAGTTTCACACATTACAACTCTCACTGAGACACATTCAGTCTCACACATTATAACTCTCACTAAGACACATTCAGTCTCACACATTATAACTCTCACTAAGACACAATCAGTCTCACAGATTATAACTCTCACTAAGACGCATTCAGTCTCACACATTATAATTCTCACTGAGACACATTCAGTCTCACACATTACAACTCTCACTAAGACACATTCAGTCTCACACATTATAACTCTCACTAAGACACATTCAGTCTCACACATTATAACTCTCACTAAGACACATTCAGTCTCACACATTATAACTCTCACTAAGACACATTCAGTCTCACACATTATAACTCTCACTGAGACACATTCAGTCTCACACATTATAACTCTGAGACACATTCAGTCTCACACATTACAACTCTCACTAAGACACATTCAGTCTCACACATTATAACTCTCTCTGAGACACATTCAGTCTCACACATTACAACTCTCGCTGAGACACATTCAGTCTCACACATTACAACTCTCACTGAGACACATTCAGTCTCACACATTACAACTCTCACTAAGACACATTCAGTCTCGCACATTACAACTCTCACTGAGACACATTCAGTCTCACACATTATAACTCTCACTAAGACACATTCAGTCTCGCACATTACAACTCTCACTGAGACACATTCAGTCTCACACATTATAACTCTCACTGAGACACATTCAGTCTCACACATTATAACTCTCACTAAGACACAATCAGTCTCACAGATTATAACTCTCACTAAGACGCATTCAGTCTCACACATTATAATTCTCACTGAGACACATTCAGTCTCACACATTACAACTCTCACTAAGACACATTCAGTCTCACACATTATAACTCTCACTAAGACACATTCAGTCTCACACATTATAACTCTCACTAAGACACATTCAGTCTCACACATTATAACTCTCACTAAGACACATTCAGTCTCACACATTATAACTCTCACTGAGACACATTCAGTCTCACACATTATAACTCTGAGACACATTCAGTCTCACACATTACAACTCTCACTAAGACACATTCAGTCTCACACATTATAACTCTCTCTGAGACACATTCAGTCTCACACATTACAACTCTCGCTGAGACACATTCAGTCTCACACATTACAACTCTCACTGAGACACATTCAGTCTCACACATTACAACTCTCACTAAGACACATTCAGTCTCGCACATTACAACTCTCACCGAGACACATTCAGTCTCACACATTATAACTCTCACTAAGACACATTCAGTCTCGCACATTACAACTCTCACTGAGACACATTCAGTCTCACACATTATAACTCTCACTGAGACACATTCAGTCTCACACATTATAACTCTCACTAAGACACATTCAGTCTCACACATTATAACTCTCACTGAGACACATTCAGTCTCACACACTACAACTCTCACTGAGACACATTCAGTCTCACACATTACAACTCTCACTGAGATACATTCAGTCTCACACATTACAACTCTCGCTGAGACACATTCAGTCTCACACATTACAACTCTCACTGAGACACATTCAGTCTCACACATAACTCTCACTAAGACACATTCAGTCTTACACATTACAACTCTCACTTAGACACATTCAGTCTCACACATTTAACTCTCACTGATACACATTCAGTCTCACGCATTACAACTCTCACTGAGACACATTCAGTCTCACACATTACAACTCTCACTGAGACACATTCAGTCTCACACCTTACAACTCTCACTGAGACACATTCAGTCTCACACATTACAACTCTCACTGATACACATTCAGTCTCACACATTACAACTCTCACTGAGACACATTTAGTCTCACACATTATAACTCTCACTAAGACACATTCAGTATCACACATTACAACTCTCACTGAGACACATTCAGTCTCACACATTATAACTCTCACTAAGACACATTCAGTCTCACACATTATAACTCTCACTGAGACACATTCAGTCTCACACATTATAACTCTCACTAAGACACATTCAGTCTCACACATTATAACTCTCACTAAGACACATTCAGTCTCGCACATTACAACTCTCACTGAGACACATTCAGTTTCACACATTTCAACTCTCACTGAGACACATTCAGTCTCACACATTATAACTCTCACTAAGACACATTCAGTCTCACACATTACAACTCTCTCTAAGACACATTCAGTCTCACACATTATAACTCTCATTAAGACGCATTCAGTCTCACACATTACAACTCTCACTGAGACACATTCAGTCTCACACATTATAACTCTCGCTAAGACACATTCAGTCTCGCACATTACAACTCTCACTGAGACACATTCAGTTTCACACATTATAACTCTCACTAAGACACATTCAGTCTCACACATTACAACTCTCGCTGAGACACATTCAGTCTCACACATTACAACTCTCACTGAGACACATTCAGTCTCACACATTATAACTCTCACTAAGACACATTCAGTCTCACACATTACAACTCTCACTAAGACACATTCAGTCTCACACATTACAACTCTCACTAAGACACATTCAGTCTCACACATTACAACTCTCACTAAGACACATTCAGTCTCACACATTATAACTCTCACTAAGACACATTCAGTCTCGCACATTACAACTCTCACTGAGACGCATTCAGTTTCACACATTTCAACTCTCACTGAGACACATTCAGTCTCACACATTACAACTCTCACTGAGACACATTCAGTCTCACACATTACAACTCTCACTGAGACACATTCAGTCTCACACATTACAACTCTCACTAAGACACATTCAGTCTCACACATTACAACTCTCACTGAGACACATTCAGTCTCACACATTACAACTCTCACTAAGATACATTCAGTCTCACACATTACAACTCTCGCTAAGACACATTCAGTCTCGCACATTACAACTCTCACTGAGACACATTCAGTCTCACACATTACAACTCTCACTGAGACACATTCAGTCTCACACATTACAACTCTCACTAAGACACATTCAGTCTCACACATTACAACTCTCACTGAGACACATTCAGTCTCACACATTACAACTCTCACTGAGACACATTCAGTCTCACACATTACAACTCTCGCTAAGACACATTCAGTCTCGCACATTACAACTCTCACTGAGACACATTCAGTCTCACACATTACAACTCTCACTGAGACACATTCAGTCTCGCACATTACAACTCTCACTGAGACACATTCAGTCACACACATTACAACTGTCACTGAGACACATTCAGTCTCACACATTATAACTCTCACTGAGACACATTCAGTCTCACACATTATAACTCTCACTAAGACACATTCAGTCTCACACATTTCAACTCTCACTGAGACACATTCAGTCTCACACATTACAACTCTGACTGAGACACATTCAGTCTCACACATTACAACTCTCACTGAGACACATTCAGTCTCACACATTACAACTCTCACTGAGACACATTCAGTCTCACACATTACAACTCTCACTGAGACACATTCAGTCTCACACATTACAACTCTCACTGAGACACATTCAGTCTCACACATTACAACTCTCACTGAGACACATTCAGTCTCACACATTACAACTCTGAGACACATTCAGTCTCACACATTACAACTCTCACTGAGACACATTCAGTCTCACACATTACAACTCTCACTGAGACACATTCAGTCTCACACATTACAACTCTCACTGAGACACATTCAGTCTCACACATTACAACTCTCACTGAGACACATTCAGTCTCACACATTACAACTCTCACTGAGACACATTCAGTCTCACACATTATAACTCTCACTAAGACACATTCAGTCTCGCACATTACAACTCTCACTGAGACACATTCAGTTTCACACATTTCAACTCTCACTGAGACACATTCAGTCTCACACATTATAACTCTCACTAAGACACATTCAGTCTCACACATTACAACTCTCACTAAGACACAGTCAGTCTCACACATTATAACTCTCATTAAGACGCATTCAGTCTCACAGATTACAACTCTCACTGAGACACATTCAGTCTCACACATTATAACTCTCGCTAAGACACATTCAGTCTCGCACATTACAACTCTCACTGAGACACATTCAGTTTCACACATTATAACTCTCACTAAGACACATTCAGTCTCACACATTACAACTCTCGCTGAGACACATTCAGTCTCACACATTACAACTCTCACTGAGACACATTCAGTCTCACACATTATAACTCTCACTAAGACACATTCAGTCTCACACATTACAACTCTCACTAAGACACATTCAGTCTCACACATTACAACTCTCACTAAGACACATTCAGTCTCACACATTATAACTCTCACTAAGACACATTCAGTCTCACACATTACAACTCTCACTGAGACACATTCAGTCTCACACATTACAACTCTCACTAAGACACATTCAGTCTCACACATTATAACTCTCACTAAGACACATTCAGTCTCACACATTACAACTCTCACTAAGATACATTCAGTCTCACACATTACAACTCTCGCTAAGACACATTCAGTCTCGCACATTACAACTCTCACTGAGACACATTCAGTCTCACACATTACAACTCTCACTGAGACACATTCAGTCTCACACATTACAACTCTCACTAAGACACATTCAGTCTCACACATTACAACTCTCACTGAGACACATTCAGTCTCACACATTACAACTCTCACTGAGACACATTCAGTCTCACACATTACAACTCTCGCTAAGACACATTCAGTCTCGCACATTACAACTCTCACTGAGACACATTCAGTCTCACACATTACAACTCTCACTGAGACACATTCAGTCTCGCACATTACAACTCTCACTGAGACACATTCAGTCACACACATTACAACTGTCACTGAGACACATTCAGTCTCACACATTATAACTCTCACTGAGACACATTCAGTCTCACACATTATAACTCTCACTAAGACACATTCAGTCTCACACATTACAACTCTCACTGAGACACATTCAGTCTCACACATTACAACTCTCACTGAGACACATTCAGTCTCACACATTACAACTCTCACTGAGACACATTCAGTCTCACACATTACAACTCTCACTGAGACACATTCAGTCTCACACATTACAACTCTCACTGAGACACATTCAGTCTCACACATTACAACTCTCACTGAGACACATTCAGTCTCACACATTACAACTCTCACTGAGACACATTCAGTCTCACACATTACAACTCTGAGACACATTCAGTCTCACACATTACAACTCTCACTGAGACACATTCAGTCTCACACATTACAACTCTCACTGAGACACATTCAGTCTCACACATTACAACTCTCACTGAGACACATTCAGTCTCACACATTACAACTCTCACTGAGACACATTCAGTCTCACACATTACAACTCTCACTGAGACACATTCAGTCTCACACATTACAACTCTCACTGAGACACATTCAGTCTCACACATTACAACTCTCACTAAGACTCATTCAGTCTCACACATTATAACTCTCACTGAGACACATTCAGTCTCACACATTATAACTCTCACTAAGACACATTCAGTCTCGCACATTACAACTCTCACTGAGACACATTCAGTCTCACACATGACAACTCTCACTGAGACACATTCAGTCTCACACATTACAACTCTCACTGAGACACATTCAGTCTCACACATTACAACTCTCACTGAGACACATTCAGTCCCACACATTACAACTCTCACTGAGACACATTCAGTCTCACACATTACAACTCTCACTGAGACACATTCAGCCTCACACATTATAACTCTCACTGAGACACATTCAGTCTCACACATTACAACTCTGAGACACATTCAGCCTCACACATTATAACTCTCACTAAGACACATTCAGTCTCACACATTACAACTCTCACTGAGACACATTCAGCCTCACACATTATAACTCTCACTAAGACACATTCAGTCTCACACATTACAACTCTCACTGAGACACATTCAGCCTCACACATTATAACTCTCACTAAGACACATTCAGTCTCACACATTACAACTCTCACTGAGACACATTCAGTCTCACACATTATAACTCTCACTAAGACACATTCAGTCTCGCACATTATAACTCTCACTGAGACACATTGAGCCTCACACATTATAACTCTCACTGAGACACATTCAGCCTCACACATTATAACTCTCACTGAGACACATTCAGCCTCACACATTACAACTCTCACTAAGACACATTCAGTCTCACACATTACAACTCTCACTAAGACACATTCAGTCTCACACATTACAACTCTCACTAAGACACATTCAGTCTCACACATTATAACTCTCACTGAGACACATTTAGTCTCACACATTACAACTCTCACTGAGACACATTCAGTCTCACACATTACAACTCTCACTGAGACACATTCAGTCTCACACATTACAACTCTCACTAAGACACATTCAGTCTCGCACATTACAACCCTCACTGAGACACGTTCAGCCTCACACATTACAACTGTCACTGAGACACATTCAGTCTCACACATTACAACTCTCACTAAGACACATTCAGTCTCACACATTACAACTCTCACTGAGACACATTCAGTCTCACACATTACAACTCTCACTAAGACACATTCAGTCTCGCACATTACAACTCTCACTGAGACACATTCAGTCTCACACATTACAACTCTCACTAAGACACATTCAGTCTCACACATTACAACTCTCACTAAGACACATTCAGTCTCACACATTACAACTCTCACTAAGACACATTCAGTCTCACACATTATAACTCTCACTGAGACACATTCAGTCTCACACATTACAACTCTCACTGAGACACATTCAGTCTCACACATTACAACTCTCACTAAGACACATTCAGTCTCACACATTACAACTCTCACTAAGACACATTCAGTCTCACACATTACAACTCTCACTAAGACACATTCAGTCTCACACATTACAACTCTCACTGAGACACATTCAGTCTCACACATTACAACTCTCACTGAGACACATTCAGTCTCACACATTATAACTCTCACTGAGACACATTCAGTGTCTAATTATCATCTTCCACTGAAGATTACTTTCTTACAACGTCCCATAAAGGGTTTAACTTCACATTCTCTATCTTCCCTTGTTCAAGGTCACACTATCATTCCTCCTTAAAGCTACATATCGGCTTCTGCTCCACTGGTCAGAGGCCGGCCAGCCATTACTGGGCGGAGGATCAAGCCTTCAACATACCCTGTGTTCAGTGACCCACACGGGTTTACTGCTTTATGAAATACACTAGCTAATTCTGGCATGTTTGAATTGTACTTAATTGTCTTTGATGGCACAATGCCTATACTGGCACTATGTGTTGGTACACTGCTTATACTGGCACTCTGTGTTGAAACACTGCCTATACTGGCACTGTGTTGGTACACTGCCTATACTGGCACTCTGTGTTCGTACACTGCATATACTGGCACTCTGTGTTCGTACTCTGCCTATATTGGCACTCTGTGTTCGTACACTGCCTATACTGGCACTCTGTGTTCGTACACTTCCTATATTGGCACTCTGTGTTCGTACACTGCATATACTGGCACTTTGTGTTCGTTCACTGCCTATACTGGCACTCTGTGTTCGTGCACTGCATATACTGGCACTCTGGGTTCGTACACTGCCTATACTGGCACTCTGTGTTGGTACACTGCCTTTATTGGCACTCTGTGTTCGTACACTGCCTATACTGGCACTCTGTGTTCGTACACTGCCTATATTGGCACTCTGTGTTCGTACACTGCCTATATTGGCACTCTGTGTTCGTACACTGCCTATACTGGCACTCTGTGTTCGTACACTGCCTATACTAGCACTCTGTGTTCGTACACTGCCTATATTGGCACTCTGTGTTCGTACACTGCCTATATTGGCACTATGTGTTCGTACACTGCCTATTCTGACACTCTATGTTCGTACACTGCCTATACTGGCACTCTGTGTTCGTACACTGCCTATACTGGCACTCTGTGTTCGTACACTGCCTATATTGGCACTCTGTGTTCGTACACTGCCTATACTAGCACTCTGTGTTCGTACACTGCCTATATTGGCACTCTGTGTTCGTACACTGCCTATATTGGCACTATGTGTTCGTACACTGCCTATTCTGACACTCTATGTTCGTACACTGCCTATACTGGCACTCTGTGTTCGTACACTGCCTATACTGGCACTCTGTGTTCGTACACTGCCTATACTGGCACTCTGTGTTCGTACACTGCCTATACTGGCACTCTGTGTTCGTACACTGCCTATACTGGCACTCTGTGTTCGTACACTGCCTATACTGGCACTCTGTGTTCGTACACTGCCTATACTGGCACTCTGTGTTCGTACACTGCCTATACTGGCACTCTGTGTTCGTACACTGCCTATACTGGCACTCTGTGTTCGTACACTGCCTATACTGGCACTCTGTGTTCGTACACTGCCTATATTGGCACTCTGTGTTCGTACACTGCCTATACTAGCACTCTGTGTTCGTACACTGCCTATATTGGCACTCTGTGTTCGTACACTGCCTATATTGGCACTATGTGTTCGTACACTGCCTATTCTGACACTCTATGTTCGTACACTGCCTATACTGGCACTCTGTGTTCGTACACTGCCTATACTGGCACTCTGTGTTCGTACACTGCCTATATTGGCACTCTGTGTTCGTACACTGCCTATACTAGCACTCTGTGTTCGTACACTGCCTATATTGGCACTCTGTGTTCGTACACTGCCTATATTGGCACTATGTGTTCGTACACTGCCTATTCTGACACTCTATGTTCGTACACTGCCTATACTGGCACTCTGTGTTCGTACACTGCCTATACTGGCACTCTGTGTTCGTACACTGCCTATACTGGCACTCTGTGTTCGTACACTGCCTATACTGGCACTCTGTGTTCGTACACTGCCTATACTGGCACTCTGTGTTCGTACACTGCCTATACTGGCACTCTGTGTTCGTACACTGCCTATACTGGCACTCTGTGTTCGTACACTGCCTATACTGGCACTCTGTGTTCGTACACTGCCTATACTGGCACTCTGTGTTCGTACACTGCCTATACTGGCACTCTGTGTTCGTACACTGCCTATACTGGCACTCTGTGTTCGTACACTGCCTATACTGGCACTCTGTGTTGTGTGAAACGTAACTTTGCTAGTAACCTGAAAGTGGGGTTCAATGATAAGTCTTCGGAGGCTTCTTACTTTATTTGCGATGTCGTTGTGGGTACACACGCTTGTGTGTTTGTGCCCATGGCCCGGGAGGGCCATGCCCGTGAGGGAGAGAGGAATGGACACTTCTTGACTGAGTGACGGGTGTCGACAAAGTGAGAGCGAGTGGGACCAGCGTCCCACTGACCTGAGCTGGCCTAGAGAGGGCAGCACCTGAGTGAAAATATGAACTAAGCTGGTAGAGAGCATAGGCTGTCTGTGCTGACAGTACAGGATGTCTACAGTTGGTACACTTCCTACACTTGCACTCTGTGTTGGTACACTGCTTATACTGGAACTCTGTTGGTACACTGCCTATACTGGCACTCTGTGTTGGTACATTGCCGGTACTGGCACTGTGTTGGTACACTGCCTATACTTTCAGAGTGTTGGTACACTGCCTATACTAGCACTGTGTGTTGGTACACTTCCTATACTGCCACTGTGTTGGTATACTGCCTATACTGGTACTGTTTTGATACACTGCCTGTGCTGGCACTGTGTTGGGACACATCCTATACTGGCACTGTGTGTTGGTACATTGCCTATACTGCCACTGTGTTGATACACTGCCTATACTGGCACTGTGTTGGCCCACTGCCTATACTGGTACTGTTTTGATACACTGCCTGTGCTGGCACTGTGTTGGGACACATCCTATACTGGCACTGTGTTGGTACACTGCCTATACTGGCACTGTGTTGGTACACTGCCTATTCTGGCACTGTGCTGATACACTGCCTATACTTGCACTGTGTTGGCACACTGCCTATACTGGAACTGTGATGGTACACTGCCTATACTGACACTGTGTGTTGGTACACTGTCTATACTGGCACTCTGTGTTAGTACACTGCCTATACTGGCACGTTGTTGGGTCCACTGGCTATAAGAAAACAAGAAGGAACACTGCAACAGGCCTACTGGGCTATGCGAAGCAGGTCCAATTCTCCCACCGGCTTAAGCTCACTGACACTGTGTTGGCACACTGCCTATACCGGCACTTTCTTGGTACACTGCCTATACTAGCACTCTGGGTTGGCACTCTTCATATACTGGCACTCTGGGTTGACACTCTTCATATACTAGCACTCCACTTTCGTATTCTTCATGTATTGGCACTCTTCATATACTGGCACTCTGGGTTGGCACTCTTCATATACTGGCACTCTGGGCTGCAATCTTCATATACTGGCACTCTGGTTGACACTATTCCTATACTACACTCTTCATATACTGGCACTCTTTGTTGACACTTCACATACTGGTACTCTGGATTGACACTATTCATTTATTGGCGCTCTGGATTGGCACTCTTTATATACTAACACTCTTGATTGGCACCCTTCATATACTGGTACTCTGGGTTTACCTGGAGTTTACCTGGAGAGGGTTTCGGGGGTCAACGGCCCCGCTTCCCGGTCTGAGACCAGGTCTCATGGTGGATCAGGGTCTGATCAATTAGGCTGTTACTGCTGGCCGCTCGCAAGTTGACGTACGAATCACAACCCGGTTGGTCAGATACTGACTCTAGGTGCCTTTCCAGTGCCTTCTTGAAGACAGTCAGGGGTCTATTGGTAATCCTCCTTATGTATGCTGAGAGGCAATTGAACAGTCTTGGACCCCGGACACTTATTGTGTTGTCTCTCAGTGTACTCGTGGCGCCCCTGCTGTTCATCGTTGGAATGTTGCATCTCCTGCCGAGTCTTTTGCTTTCATATGAAGTGATTTTCGTGTGAAGGTTCGGTACCAATCCCTCCAGGACCTTCCAAGTGTATATTATCATGTATCTCTTTCGCCTGCGTTCCAGGGAATACAGATCAAGGACCTTCAACCGTTCCCAGTAATTTAGGTGCCTTATCGTACTTATGTGCACCGTGAAAGTTCTTTGTGCACTCTCCAGGTCTGCAATGTCGCCAGCATTGAAGGGGGTCGTTAGTGTACAGCAGTATTCCAGCCTAGAGAGCACAAGCGATTCGAAGAGAATCATCATGGGCTTGGCGTCCTTAATTTTGAAGGTTCTCGTTATCCATCCTATCATTTTTCTAACGAATGAGGTAGATACATTGTTGTGGTCTTTGAAGGCGAGATCCTCTGACATTATCACTCCCAGGTCCTTCACACCACTTTTCTGCTCTATTGTATGGTTAGAATTTGTGGTATACCCTGACACATTTTTAATATCTTCAAGTTTTCCATATCTGAGTAGTTGAAGTTTCTCCTCGTTGAACTTCATATTGTTTTGAGTGGCCCATTCGAAGATTTGGTTAAAGTCCGCTTGGAGTCTCGCGGTGTCTTCGATGGAGGTCACTGCCATGGTAATCCGGGTGTCATCCACAAAGGAAGACACGGAGCTATGGCTTACACCTCTGTCTATGTCAGAAATGAGGATGAGGAATGGAATGGGAGCGAGTACTGTGCCTTGTGGAACATAGCTTGTCACCATAGCTGCCTGGGACTTTACTCTGTTTACTATTACTCTTTGTGTTCTATTTGTCAGGAAGTTATAGATCCATCTACCAACTTTTCCTGTTATTCCTTTATCACGCATTTTGTGTGCTATTACACCATGGTTACACTTGTCGAAAGCTTTTGCAAAAGTCTGTGTATACTACATCTGTATTTTGTTTATCCTCTACAGTATCCAGGACCTTGTCATAGTGGTCCAGTAGCTGGGACAGGCAGGAGCGACCTGCTCTAAACCCGTGTTGCCCTGGGTTGTGTAACTGATGGGTATCTAGGTGGTTGGCCATCTTGCTTCTTAGAACCCTCTCAAAGATTTTTACGATATAGGATGTTAGTGCTATTGGTCTGTAGTTCTTTGCAATTGCTTTACTGCCACTTTGTGGAGTGGGGCTATGTCTGTTGTTTTTAGTGTGTGTGGGATGACCCCTGTGTCCATGCTCTCTCTCCATAAAATGCTGAAGGCACGCAATAGATTGGCACTCTTCATATGCAGCACTCCGCATTGGCACTGTTCATATACTGGCACTTTGGACTGGCACCCTTCATATACTGGCACTCTTGGTTGCACTCTTTATATATTGGCTCTATGGGCTGGCACTCTTCATATACTGGCACTCTGGGTTGACACTTCACATACTGGTACTCTGGGTTGACACTCTGCACATACTGGCACTCTGGATTGGCACTCTTCGTATACTGACACTCTGGGTTGGCACTCTTCATATACTGACCCTCTGGATAGGCACTTTTCATATACTGGCCCTCTGGATCGGCACTCTTCATATACTGGCGCTCTAGGTTGGCACTCTTCATATACTGACACTCTTTGTTGAAACTCTTCACATACTGGCCCTTTAGATCGGCACTTTTCATATACTGGCCCTCTGGATCGGCACTCTGGATTGGCACTCTTCATATACTGGCACTTTTGACTGGCCCTCTTCATATGCTGGCACTCTTTATTGAAACTCTTCATATACTGGCACTCTGGACTGGCCCTCTTCATATACTGGCACTCTTTGTTGAAACTCTTCATATACTGGCACTCTGGACTGGCCCTCTTCATATACTGGCACTCTTTGTTGAAACTCTTCATATACTGGCACTCTGTGTCGATATTCTTCATATATAACTTATTCAGATGCGACAGACTAACAGGTAACAACGGGGGGGGGGGGGTCACCTGTATGTCCCAGGAGAACCTCCACCAGTGATGTAGTTGAAGTTTTTGGCAGTAAAGTTTGAAAACCGAAACCTTGTCATTGTGGTTGTATACAAGCCTCCTGATGCAACCTCCCAACAGTTCCAGGAACAGTTTTTGAAAATTGACCAGTGTCTGGAAAATCTCCCAACTCTTGCCCCAAACATCTTGCTGCTGGGGGATTTCAACTTGAGACACCTAAAATGAAGGAATGTAGAAAATAATGTTTAAGCAGACATAACACAAGGAGGCAGCTCGGATGAAAATTCACACACACATGAGCTAATTTAATCTCTGCAACAAATTTACCTTGAGCCAGCAAATCCTCTAACCAACAAGACTGGAAAATACACTTATTAATAATAATTATAATATAATAATACATTTATTTCAAGTAAATGTACAAGGTATACAGTCCTAGCTGACATCAATTACATACTAATGTATAGAAAGCCGTTTGTTATGCTGAGCATTTCGGGCAAATTAGGTCAGTTTTGTCCCAGGATGCGACCCACACCAGTCAACTAACACCTAGGTACCCATTTTACTGATGGTTGAAAATGGACAGCAGGTGTCTTATAGAAACACGTCCCTAATGTTTTCCAGCCGTACCAAAGATTGGAACTCCAGACCTCAGCGTGTGAGCCGAGTGCGCTAGCGATCTTCACTAATATGATGGCCTGGTATGAAATAAAATAGTATCAAAGACAATACACTCAGATCATAACATAACAGAAGTACAGAGATGTATGTGCAGGGCTCCTGACCAGCATAAGGAAATCAGTTATGAAGGTGCCTTCACCAGCTTCAGTAACAAAAACTTACAGTGGGATCAAACCAACCATGTCCTAAACGACATGGATCCGAAACTTTGCCTAGTGAGAAGTAACTCTGTGGCACTTGAAGTATGCTCATGGCACATTCCTTTAAGAAAAAAAAGATGTAAACTAAAAAGAGAGAGATGTTCCCTATACAGGCAAAGGCGAAGAATCACAGAGTTGCTGAAAGTGGTCAGTATATCTGAAATACAAGAGGAGGAACTCTTCAGAGAAAAAGTAAATATCGAACTTAAGTTTAAAGAATCATACAGAAGACAAGAAACACAGGAAGATCTTAAAGCCATAAATGAAATTAAAGAAAAATATATATTTCTTTTTTTATGCCAAATCTAAGGCAAAAACAACACCCAGTATTGGACCCCTGCTTAAACGAGATAGTACTTACACAGATGACAGCAATGAAATGAGTGAGATGCTGAAGATGAATGGTTCTAATTTATCGAGTGAGATGCTGAAGTCCCAGTATGACTCACCGTTCAGTGAGTCGTTAATCAGACCAAGTGTCGACAATCTATTTGAATTTTTTATGACCGAAACTTAAAATATGGCTAATTTAAAAATTTCTGATATTATCTTAACACCACAAGACTTTGAGAAAGTAATAAATGACATGGCCATGCACTCTGCCCCAGGCCCAGACTCGTGGAACTCCGTGTTCATCAAGAACTGCAAGAAGCCCCTTTCACGTGCCTTAAGTATTCTATGGAGAGGGAGCATGGACACAGAGGCCATCCCACAGTCACTACAAGCAACAGACAGAGCCCCACTCCACAATGGTGGCAGTAAAGCTATTGCAAAGAAATACAGACCGATGGGACTAACGTCCCACATCATAAAATTTTTTGAAAGGGTTCTAAGCAGCAAGTCGCTCCTGCCTGTCCCAACTACTAAACCACTATGACATGGTCTTGGATGCTCCGGAGGAAAAACAAAATGCAGATGTAGTATACACAAACTTCGCGAAAGCCTTCGACAAGTGCGATCGATCATGGTATAATATCACACAAAATGCGTGATAAAGGAATAACAGGAAATAAAACACAAAGAGTAATAGTAGCCGCCAGTGACTTTTCATTGGCGGCTTCAGTGAAAAGCTCTGTTCCACAAGTTACAATACTCGCTCCCATTCTGTGTCTCATCCTCATATATGACATAAGTCAGAGATGTGTCCCGTAGTTCGATCGCTAGCGCACTCAGCTCACACTGAGGTCCAGGGATCGAATCTCCTCCGGTACGGCTGGAAAACATTCGCCCGAAATACTCAGCATAACAAGGGGCTTTCTATATATTAGTATGTCATTGATGTCAGCTAGGACTGTATACCTTGTACATGTACGTGTAGTAAATAAATATATTATTATATTATTATTCAAATCAAATCAAATCAAGTTTATTCTTTATAAGAGTTACAATGTGGGGTTTACAGGATTTGGATACTGTGGTTTACATGTTATAAAATACTAATTACAGAGGGGACCACTAGGACACCTAGCATGGCTAGGCATTTCGGGCAGACTTAGATTAATTCTTAACATTAAATCCTTACAGATTATGGTATTAAGGCTAGGTGACTACATTATAATTTGTGAGTTTAGCAATGTGAATGCTTTTGCTTTAGCACAATACAAAGTGTCTATATTGGAGTATTATAGGCAAACTTATGACTAGTTAGGATTCATTATTTTAAGATTAAGATTAGTATTTCTATGTTTATAGTCAGTGGGTGAGTGAGTGTAATTGTGAACCACCAGGTGGTTATCATGTAGTTAGTTGTCGGGGTGGATCAGGGAGATAATATGTTTTCTAACTGTACTTTTGAAAGTGATGAGTGTGTCTGCAGTTCTAGAGTTTTCAGGTAGGGTGTTCCAGATTTTAGGTCCTTTGAAATACATTTAATTTTTGTAAAGATTTAGTCGGACACGGGGAATGTCATAGAGATGTTTGTGTCTGGTGTTATGCCTGTGGATCCTGTCACAACTATCAAGAAAGCGTTTTAGGTCAAGGTTAATATTGGAATTTAAGGTCCTGTAGATATAGATTGCACAGTAGTAAGTATGGATGTTCTGAACAGGGAGTAAGTTTAGATCTATGAAGAGTGGGGGGGGGGTGTTGCCAGGGATGGGATTTAGTGATTATTCTTACTGCGGCTTTTTGTTGGGTTATTATTGGCTTTAGGTGTGTTGCTGCAGTTGAACCCCAAGCACAGATAGCATAGGTGAGGTATGGATATATAAGTGAATGGTATAGTGTGAGAAGGGCAGTTTACGGCACGTAGTATCGTATCTTGGAGAGGATCCCCAGCGTTTTGGATACTTTTTTTGTTATGCGTTGGATATGGGGCTGAAATTTAGGTTGTTGTCGAGGTATAGGCCAAGGAATTTGCCCTCATTATGTCTGGAAATTAGAGTGTTGTCGATCTTAATGTTAAGTTGCGCAACACCTGCTCTGCTACCAAACATAATATAGTAGGTTTTGCCAGTGTTAAGTGTAAGTTTATTGGCTGTCATCCAAGTCGATATTTTGAGCAGCTCCTCGTTAACAATGGTGTTGAGGGTGGCAAGATTAGGGTAGGAGATGACATAAGTCGTGTCGTCAGCATGTTGGGATATGTTTGGAAGATTATTGATGTCAATGAGGAAGAGCAGGGGTCCAAGGACACTTCCCTGCGGAACTCCAGTATCAAGTGGCCGTACTGATGAGGCTGTGTCTTTAATGGTGACATACTGATACCTATTAGAAAGGTAGGATTTGAAATATGCAAGCGCATGGCCTCTTATACCATAGTGGTCAAGTTTGTGGAGTAGGATGCCGTGGTCAACTGTGTCAAACGCTTTTCTTAGGTCAATAAAAATTCCTAGCGGATATTCCTTATGTTCCAATGCTGTGTAAAGCAGGTCTAGCATTTTTATAATTGCATCATTAGTGCTTTTATTTTTCCTGAATCCAAATTGGCAAGGGTTGAGTATGTTTTGTGCCGTTATAAATGAATATAGTCGCCTGTGCACGAGTTTCTCGAATATTTTGGATAGCAATGGTAAGTTTGATATTGGCCTATAGTTGTTTACATCTGTAGAGTCACCACCTTTATGTATTGGTGTAACCCTTGCTGTCTTGAGTAGTGTCGGGAAAGTGCTAGTTTCTAGTTAAGAAGTAATGTAATAGCATGCGAAAGGACTTGGGCCGCTCGCTTGTACAATAATGGTGGGACATGAGACAGATTCCCCAAGTTATTTTTAAGCAACTTTATGATCGCGGTGACTTCCGTTGGCTCAGTTGGTACAAGATAGAAGGAATTTGGGAAATTCCCATCTAGGTAGTCCCCGGCACGGGGATTGGTACTTGGGATTTTACTGGCGAGATTAGATCCTATGTTTGACAAGAAGTCGTTTATCTTGTTAGCTGTGTCAGTGGGATGCAGTGGTGTTTCATGAGGTTTAGTTAGGACAATATTCTTGTTTTTTGCAGTTTGTGAGTCCCCAGAATCTGGGAAAGTGTTTTCCAGGTCTTTTTTATATCTCCTCTTGTGTCAGTGAATCTACTGGAGTAGTATAGTTGTTTGGCTTTCTTTATTACTTTGGTGAGAACTGATGAATAGTGTTTAAGAATATCTTTGTGTATTAAGCCCTGTCTATATTGCTTTTCATATTGGTGTTTCTTGTCAATAGATTTCAGAATGCTACTGGTTAGCCATTGACAACCAAGCCGTTTGTTTGTGATCTGTTTCGTTTTTATGGGACAATGTTTGTTGTATAGTCTAAGCATTTTGTTAAGAAAAATGTCTGTCCAATCGTCAATACCATTGGCCTTGGAGAATTCTGTAGGTCAGTCAACAGTCTCTAGGTCTGCTGTGAACTTCCTTATTGAGGCCTCGTCATGGAGTCTAAATGAAACTTTGTTGTATTCAAGTGGTGGTTTACTAATGTTTGTTAAGAGGAAGGTTGGGTAGTGGTCTGTAGTGCTATCTGTGATTATCCCTGATTTAAGGGGGGCTAGTATATTGGTCCATATGTGGTCTATTATGGTTGCACTTGTCTCAGTCAGCCTGGTTGGTTTAGTTATTGTTGGTATGAGAAGTGTGTTGTTCATATTGTTGATTAAATCAGTTACAGGCTGATCATCTAGTAGGCCAAAGTTGATATTGAAGTCTCCAGCTAAGAGAAGGTGGTGCTTGTTCATTTGTCTGTTTGCTATTAGTGCCTTGAGCTTCTCACTGTTTGTGTGGGGTATCCGGTAAATGGCACCGATTGTTATAGGCGTCTTGAGGTTTTTTACAGTAAAATTAGGAAAAATATATGTATTATGTATTATGTTAAGCTATAGTACCGTGTCCTCCTTTACGGATGACACCCGAATTTGCATGATAGTGTCATCCATCGAAGACACTGAAAGACTCTAAGCGGACATCAACCAAATCTTTAAATGAGCCGCAGAAAACAAATGAAGTTCAATGAAGACAAATTTCAATTCCTCCGATACGAAAAACTCAAAGGAAATTAGAACTGCATCAGAGTATAACACAAATTCCAACCACACAATAGAGCTAAAATCTAATGCGAAGGACCTGGAAATGACAATGTAAGAGAATCTTATTTTCAAGATCACAATAATGTATCTAACACATCTGCTAGGAAAGTGATAGGATGAATAATAAGAACCTTCAAAATTAGAGATGCCAATCCTATGATGATATTCTTCAAATCGGTTGTTCTCTCTAGGCTGGAATATTACTGATAAATTAGACACATGTGCAATTCTTGGGTATCTTTATTGAGGAAACGTTTCGCCACACAGTGGCTTCATCAGTCCATACAAAGGAGAATCTTGAAGAACAGGAGGAGAATGAGGTAATCAGTCCCTCAACCTTGAGTCGATGTGGTCAGTCCATCAATCATTCTATTCAAGATTGATGGACTGACCACATCGACTCAAGGTTGAGGGACTGATTACCTCATTCTCCTCCTGTTCTTCAAGATTCTCCTTTGTATGGACTGATGAAGCCACTGTGTGGCGAAACGTTTCCTCAATAAAGATACCCAAGAGTTGCACATGTGTCTAATTTATCATGTTGGAATATTACTGTACACTAACGACATCTTTCGAGGCAGGCGACACTCTGAGAAAGAATATGCAAAGAACTTTCACGGCACTTATAAGTACAATAAAACACCTAAATTACTGGTAACGTTTGAAGTCCCTTGATTTGTACTCCCTGGAACGCAGGCTAAAAAGACACATGATAATATACACTTGGAAAATCCTAGAGAGACTAGTCCCAAGCCTGCACACCAAAATCACTTCTGTCGAAAGCAAAAGACCTGGCAGGCAGTGCAACATTTCCCCAGTGAAAAGCAGGGGCGCCATGAGTATACTGAGATTACACAATAAGTGTCAGAGGCCCAAGACTGTTCAACTGCCTCCCAGCAGACTTAAGGGGAGATTTCCAATAGACCCCTGGCTGTCGTGAAGAGGGAACTGGACAGACACTTGCGGGCTGTGGCTCGTACATCGGTTTGTGCGACCAGCAGTAACAGCCTGGTTGATCAGACCCTGATCCACCACGCAGGCCGGGCCCTGCGAGCGTTGACCCCCAAAATCCCCTCCAGGTATACTCCAGGTATACTCCAGGTATACTCCAGGTATATACTGGCACTCTGGGTTTGCTTCGAAAGAACCTTCTCATCCTCTGAAATTTTCCACCTGTCTATCTCTTTGTGTTTTTTTTTTTTAATTCTCCTGATGATATATATAACCTCACTGTCCTCAAGTTCTAATTTCTTACCTCCTGATCATCCTTCAGCCTCCTGGAGGCCATACATCATTAGCGACTTCCCTCTCTCTTCTTCTCAGCTCTTTAAAATCCATATTTTTTTTGTCTGTATTTATCATGTCCCTGGCTGTCTCTCTTATCAGTTCCTTAGCCCCACTCTCTTCAGAGAACAACTCTGCTACTGACTTTCCATCTTTATTCTCTCTGTGTTATTCTCTCTCTCTCTCTCTCTCTCTCTCTCTCTCTCTCTCTCTCTCTCTCTCTCTGTGATGGAAGAGTGAGGGAGGTGCGGGTACAAGAAGTGCGGTGGTTAGAGCTTGGGGAGGGAGGGTAGCTTACTACAGGTGGTCAATCAATGATGAGAGACGAGGAGGGTGTCAGGCGATCACGGCTGCCTCTACCCTCACACACACACACACACACACACACACACACACACACACACACACACACACATCGTAATACAGGTATTGACCATGACGTGCTCACCGCCTGTGTTAACACTAGTGACTTACAAACATGTATTATCTTTGTTATGACCTACGTTTTCTCAGTGGCTCCACACATTCACTCATCATATGTTCTAAGGTATCAGAACAAACAAAAGTTTATTAAGAGGAAGGTAAGAGTGAGGTAGGAATGAGGGCAGTGACATAGTGGGAAGACCAGCCAGATATGTTACCCTCTCATACTGCGTCATATATAATGAGTTCCCCTCAACGGTAATGAGATGTGTCAGCCTCAGGTGAGTAACTTCAGTAGGTCCATGAGGATATCTGCACACACACACACACACACACACACACACACACACACACACACACACACTTCAGTCACAGGGTTGTTAGGAAATGGAATAGCCTGAGAAGTGATGTAGTGGAGGCAGGATCCATACATAGCTTTAAGAAGAGATATGATAAAGCTCATGGAGCAGGGAGAGTGATCTAGTATTGACCAGTGAAGAGGCGGGGCCAGGAGCTGTGAATCGACTCCTGCAACCACAACTAGGTGAGTACACACACATACACACGTCACCTACTCCAATGTTCTTGACAGACTATTTCATAAAGCAGGCTACCAATAGTTCAATGCACTCGTATTGAGTTTCATTCGTTGACACTTCCCTCATCACCACAGCTTGTGGAAGGAACCTTTTAAAGTTGTACCTACTGAACCCCTAGTGGAACACCTAAGAATAATGGACCTACTGAACGCATAGTGCAGTGTGTGGAGATATCCTCATTCATTACTGGACACATAAAGAAGCATCGTGTGCTAGGCAGCATGAGAGTGTAACATATCTGGCTGGTTGTCCCGCCATGTAACTGCCATCATTCCTACCTCACTCTTCCTTTACTCTTAATGAATCTTTGTTTGCTCTGATATTTTGGAGCATATAAAGAGTGAAAGTGTGTTGCCACTGAGAAAACGCTGTTCATAACAAAGTTAATGAATGTTGGCAAGTCATTAGAGTGATGACACAGGTGGTGAGCTCTTCACGGTCAATATTTGCATATATGAATATATTCAATATCTCGTAAGCAATAAATGTTTACAAGTTAATGGATATTTTATGCTTATTTTTTCAATATAAAAAGTTTTCTTTCCTGTACATGCCTTGTCAGGAGGTGGATGTGGAGGGCTCGCCCCACACCCGCTCCATCAAGTGGCTCTAACAAATAATTTGATTTACTTCAGTTGGTTTGAGTTTTCTTTAATTAAATCTGATGCAACCAAAATAAATGAACAGTATACATTTTTGAAGTCAAAGGATAAATTAAATATAATTTGTAATTCAACATAACGGAACCGCGATGGCTTCTCCTGGATCAAACCTGGAACGTGGGAGGTGAGTCTTAAGACTCACAGGCCAATGCGTTAACAACTCGGCCAGGTGACTCTAATGAAATTCATCCAGATAGGTACGTTTCTATATTCGCTGGCCGTGAGTTCAGGCCTTTCCTCTCCCATAATTTGTAGTCTTGCCATTACGATTTCGTGAATGGAGAGTTATCCCTGACCATTTTCAAGTTGTCAGTCCTGGAGTATACTTGGAGTATACCTGGAGAGGGTTTCGGGGCTCAACGCCCCCGTGGCCCGGGCTATAACCAGGCCTCGCAGTGTGTATTACAGAGAGTCAACGCCCTCGCGGCCCGGACTGTGACCAATCCTCGCAGTGTGTATCACAGAAAATAACTTACGTAATTTACACTTTACCAATTTTATTAATATTGATGTTGATTCCATTCAGTAAATGAGAATATGTGGTATTTTCTGCCTCAGAATATTACCACTGACACATCCCAGCACAAGAAACATGACCTCTAACTTTATACTCTTTACCCGGGCAGGGGTGGGAATAGAGTTTTGAATGAAATTTGCTGGATTGGGATCAGTTACTGGAGAATGCGTCATCTGATAGACTTCAAACTTCCGGTGTTGATGTAAACTTTTAAATTGTCAGGTGGGGGTGAATCGCAGCCCCACTACCACCCCATCAGGTGGCAGGTGTGGGAGACTCACCTCCCACACCCACGCCATCATGTGGCAGGTGTGGGAGACTCACCTCCCACACCCACGCCATCAGGTGGCAGGTGTGGGAGACTCACCTCCCACACCCACGCCATCATGTGGCAGGTGTGGGAGACTCACCTCCCACACCCACGCCATCATGTGGCAGGTGTGGGAGACTCACCTCCCACACCCACGCCATCAGGTGGCAGGTGTGGGAGACTCACCTCCCACACCCACGCCATCAGGTGGTAGGTGTGAGTGACTCACCTCCCACACCCACACCATCAGGTGGCAGGTGTGAGTGACTCACCCCCCCCCCCCCACTCTTCTGGCAATACATTTGATCAAACTGATCTTCATAATGTATGTTATAAGGCGAATACAAATAGGAAACACATCTGTCCGTCTCCAGCACATCTTGCACTGAATGAGCCCACATGGGTTTATCGCTTACATATAATAATAATAATAATAATAATAATAATAATAATAATAATAATAATAATAGGGATATCTTGCTACTCCTACTTACACTTTGGTCACACTTCACAGACACGCACATGCATATATATATACATACATCTAGGTTTTTCTCCTTTTTCTAAATAGCTCTTGTTCTTCTTTATTTCTTCTATTGTCCATGGGGAAGTGGAAAAGAATCTTTCCTCCGTAAGCCATGCGTGCCGTATGAGGCGACTAAAATGCCGGGAGCAATGGGCTAGTAACCCCTTCTCCTGTAGACATTTACTAAAAAAGAGAAGAAGAAAAACTTTATAAAACTGGGATGCTTAAATGTGCGTGGATGTAGTGCGGATGACAAGAAACAGATGATTGCTGATGTTACGAATGAAAAGAAGTTGGATGTCCTGGCCCTAAGCGAAACAAAGCTGAAGGGGGTAGGGGAGTTTCGGTGAGGGGAAATAAATGGGATTAAATCTGGAGTATCTGAGAGAGTTAGAGCAAAGGAAGGGGTAGCAGTAATGTTGAAGGATCAGTTATGGAAGGAGAAAAGAGAATATGAATGTGTAAATTCAAGAATTATGTGGATTAAAGTAAAGGTTGGATGCGAAAAGTGGGTCATAATAAGCGTGTATGCACCTGGAGAAGAGAGGAATGTAGAGGAGAGAGAGAGATTTTGGGAGATGTTAAGTGAATGTATAGGAACCTTTGAACCAAGTGAGAGAGTAATTGTGGCAGGGGACCTGAATGCTAAAGTAGGAGAAACTTTTAGAGGGGGTGTGGTAGGTAAGTTTGGGGTGCCAGGTGTAAATGATAATGGGAGCCCTTTGATTGAACTTTGTATAGAAAGGGGTTTAGTTATAGGTAATACATGTTTTAAGAAAAAAGAGGATAAATAAGTATACAAGATATGATGTAGGGCGAAATGACAGTAGTTTTTTGGATTATGTATTGGTAGATAAAAGACTGTTGAGTAGACTTCAGGATGTACATGTTTATAGAGGGGCCACAGATATATCAGATCACTTTCTAGTTGTAGCTACACTGAGAGTAAAAGGTAGATGGGATACAAGGAGAATAGAAGCATCAGGGAAGAGAGAGGTGAAGGTTTATAAACTAAAAGAGGAGGCAGTTACGGTAAGATATAAACAGCTATTGGAGGATAGATGGGCTAATGAGAGCATAGGCAATGGGGTCGAAGAGGTATGGGGTAGGTTTAAAAATGTAGTGTTGGAGTGTTCAGCAGAAGTTTGTGGTTACAGGAAGGTGGGTGTGGGAGGGAAGAGGAGCGATTGGTGGAATGATGATGTAAAGAGAGTAGTAAGGGAGAAAAAGTTAGCATATGAGAAGTTTTTACAAAGTAGAAGTGATGCAAGGAGGGAAGAGTATATGGAGAAAAAGAGAGAGGTTAAGAGAGTGGTGAAGCAATGTAAAAAGAGAGCAAATGAGAGAGTGGGTGAGATGTTATCAACAAATTTTGTTGAAAATAAGAAAAAGTTTTGGAGTGAGATTAACAAGTTAAGGACGCCTAGAGAACAAATGGATTTGTCAGTTAAAAATAGGAGAAGAGAGTTATTAAATGGAGAGTTAGAGGTATTGGGAAGATGGAGGGAATATTTTGAGGAATTGTTAAATGTTGATGAAGATAGGGAAGCTGTGATTTCGTGTATAGGGCAAGGAGGAATATCATCTTGTAGGAGTGGGGAAGAGCCAGTTGTGAGTGTGGGGAAGTTCGTGAGGCAGTAGGTAAAATGAAAGGGGGTAAGGAAGCCGGGATTGATGGGATAAAGATAGAAATGTTAAAAGCAGGTGGGGATATAGTTTTGGAGTGGTTGGTGCAATTATTTAATAAATGTATGGAAGAGGGTAAGGTACCTAGGGATTGGCAGAGAGCATGCATAGTTCCTTTGTATAAAGGCAAAGGGGACAAAAGAGAGTGCAAAAATTATTGGGGGATAAGTTTGTTGAGTATACCTGGTAAAGTGTATGGTAGAGTTATTATTGAAAGAATTAAGAGTAAGACGGAGAATAGGATAGCAGATGAACAAGGAGGCTTTAGGAAAGGTAGGGAGTGTGTGGACCAGGTGTTTACAGTGAAACACATAAGTGAACAGTATTCAGATAAGGCTAAAGAGGTCTTTGTGGCATTTATGGATTTGGAAAAGGCGTATGACAGGGTGGATAGGGGGGCAATGTGGCAGATGTTGCAGGTGTATGGTGTAGGAGGTAGGTTACTGAAAGCAGTGAAGATTTTTTACTAGGATAGTGAGGCTCAAGTTAGAATATGTAGGAAAGAGGGAAATTATTTCCCAGTAAAAGTAGGTCTTAGACAAGGATGTGTGATGTCACCGTGGTTGTTTAATATATTTATAGATGGGGTTGTAAGAGAAGTAAATGCGAGGGTCTTTGCAAGAGGCGTGGAGTTAAATCACACATAAAGGGGGAGTTGTCACAGTTGCTCTTTCCTGATGACACTGTGCTCTTGAGAGATTCTGAAGAGAAGTTGCAGAGATTGGTGGATGAATTTTGTAGGGTATGCAAAAGAAGAAAATTAAAAGTGAATACAGGAAAGAGTAAGGTTATGAGAATAACAAAAAGATTAGGTGATGAAAGATTGGATATCAGATTGGAGGGAGAGAGTATGGAGGAGGTGAATGTATTCAGATATTTGGGAGTGGACGTGTCAGCGGATGGGTCTATGAAAGATGAGGTGAATCATAGAATTGATGAGGGGAAAAGGGTGAGTGGTGCACTTAGGAGTCTGTGGAGACAAAGAACTTTGTCCTTGGAGGCAAAGAGGGGAATGTATGAGAGTATAGTTTTACCAACGCTCTTATATGGGTGTGAAGCATGGTTGATGAATGTTGCAGCGAGGAGAAGGCTGGAGGCAGTGGAGATGTCATGTCTGAGAGCAATGTGTGGTGTGAATATAATGCAGAGAATTCGTAGTTTGGAAGTTAGGAGGAGGTGCGGGATTACCAAAACTGTTGTCCAGAGGGCTGAGGAAGGGTTGTTGAGGTGGTTCGGACATGTAGAGAGATGTAGCAAAACAGAATGACTTCAAGAGTGTATCAGTCTGTAGTGGAAGGAAGGCGGGGTAGGGGTCGGCCTAGGAAAGGTTGGAGGGAGGGGGTAAAGGAGGTTTTGTGTGCGAGGGGCTTGGACTTCCAGCAGGCATGCGTGAGCGTGTTTGATAGGAGTGAATGGAGACAAATGGTTTTTAATACTTGACGTGCTGTTGGAGTGTGAGCAAAGTAACATTTATGAAGGGGTTCAGGGAAACCGGCAGGCCGGACTTGAGTCCTGGAGATGGGAAGTACAGTGTCTGCACTCTGAAGGAGGGGTGTTAATGTTGCAGTTTAAAAACTGTAGTGTAAAGCACCCTTCTGGCAAGACAGTGATGGAGTGAATGATGGTGAAAGTTTTTCTTTTTCGGGCCACCCTGCCTTGGTGGGAATCGGCCAGTGTGATAATAAAAAAAAATAATATATAATAATAATAATAATAATAATAATAATAATGGTAATAATAATAATAATAATAATAATAATAATAATAATAATAATAATAATAATAATAATTAAATACACCTGCCTATTTATCAATTTTATAGAATTTTTTCGTCAAGATCAACTTTCTTATCAAACACAGAATCAAATATATATTTTTAGAGCTTCGTAGAGAAGTGTAGGAAGAACCAAATTATAAAAGTAAGAATTATAAAAGTAAGAATTATTAAAGTAAGAATTATAAAAGTAAGAATTATAAAAGTAAGAATTATAAAAGTAAGAATTATAAAAGTAAGAATTATAAAAGTAAGAATTATAAAAGTAAGAATTATAAAAGTAAGAATTATAAAAGTAAGAATTATAAAAGTAAGAATTACTCAACAATAGCTTTTCGTAGTTTTATTTTTTTTATTTCACTGAGTTTAATGAAGCCTTAACCACCGTCCAAGTTAATTAATGCCTGAGTCAACACAGTTTCAGAAACTGTTTCTTACTGACTCAACTTGTGCCATTTATAACTTCTCATCCTAGCTTTCTTTAATATAGCTTTCTTTAATATAGCTTTCTTTAATATAGCTTTCTTTAATATAGCTTTCTTCCATGTGGCTTTCTTTATTATACCTTTCTTTAGTATACCCTTCTTCCATGTAGCTTTATTATAGCTTTCTTTAATATAGCTTTCTTTAATATACCTTTCCTTAATATAACTTTCTTTAATATACCTTTCTTCCATGTAGCTTACTTTAATATAGCTTTCTTTAATATACCTTTCTTCCATGTAGCTTTCTTTAATATAGCTTTATTTAATATAGCTTTCTTCCATGAAGCTTTCTTTAATATAGCTATCTTTAATATACCTTTCTTCCATGTAGTTTTCTTTAATATAGCTTTATTTAATATAGCTTTCTTCCATGAAGCTTTCTTTAATATAGCTTTCTTTAATATACCTTTCTTCCATGTAGTTTTCTTTAATATACCTTTCTTCCATGTAGCTTTCTTTAATATAGCTTTCTTTAATATAGCTTTCTTTGATATAGCTTTCTTTAATGTAGCTTTCTTTAATATTCCTTTCTTCCATATAGCTTTCTTTAATATAGCTTTCTATAATACAGCTTTCTTTAATATAGCTTTCTTTAATATTGCTTTCTTTAATATACCTTTCTTCCATGTAGCTTTCTTTAATATAGCTTTCATTGATATAGCTTTCTTTAATATAGCTTTCTTTAATATAGCTTTCTTCCTTGTAGCTTTCTTTAATATAGCTTTCTTTAATATAGCTTTCTTTGATATAGCTTTCCTTAATAAAGCTTTCTTTAATGTAGCTTTCTTTAATATAGCTTTCTTCCAAGTAGTTTTCTTTAATATAGCTTTTTTAATATAGCTTTCTTTAATATACCCTTCTTTCATGTAACTTTCTTTAATATAGCTTTCTTTAATATATCTTTCTTTAATATACCTTTCTTTCATGTAGCTTTCTTAGTATAACTTTCTTTAATATACCTTTCTTTTATTAACCTTCCATGTAGCTTTCTTTAATATAGCTTTCTTTAATATACCTTACTTTCATGTAGCTTTCTTTAATATAGCTTTCTTTAATATACCTTACTTTCATGTAGCTTTCCTTAATATAGCATTCTTTATTGTGGCTTTCTTTAATATAGCTTTTTAATATAACTTTCTTTAATATAGCTTTCTTTAATATAGCTTTTTTAATATAACTTTCTTTAATATAGCTTTCTTTAATATACCTTTCTTTCCTGTAGCTTTCCTTAATATAGCAACCTTTATTGTAGCTTTCTTTAATATAGCTTTCTTTGTTATAGCTTTCTTTAATATAGCTTTCCATAATATAGCTCTCCTTAATACAGCTTTCTTTAATATAGCTTCTTTAATATGGATTTCTTTATTATAACTTTCTTCAAAGTAGCTTTCTTTAATGTAGCTTTCTTAAATGTATCTTTCTTTGACGTAGCTTTCTTTAGCGCAGTTTTCTAATAGAGCCTCCTCTCTTGTCTAAGGGGCCTCATTAATATAGCTTTCTAATGGTGCCTCTTTAATATAGCTTTCTAATGGGATCTCTTTAATGTAGCTTTATAATGGGACCTCTTCTTTAATGGAAATTTCTAATATGACCTCTTCTTTATGGTAGCTTTCTAATGGGACCTCTTCTTTAAGGTAGCTTTCTAATGTGACCTCTTCTTTAAGATAGCTTTCTACTGGTGCCTCAGTCAGCTTCAAATTATGAGTGGTGGTCAACTGTTACTAAGCGCAGGTTTATGGAACAACTGGAGAGCGACAGTGTCCTCTGATCAAGTTTATATAAGCCTTTCCTGACACTGTCTCGGTGAGATACTTTTAGAAAGCCTCTTCTGATCGCCCTCCGAGTTTCAGGAGTGGTGTTTGGCACTCAGTAGATGTGACTGGTATATTTAACCTTAAACTGTCTAAACGTAGATCTACATTCACGCGCGTAGCGCTCCAAACGTAGATCTACATTCACGCGCGTAGCGCTCCAAACGTAGATCTACATTCACGCGCGTAGCGCTCCAAACGTAGGTCTACATTTAGACAGTTTAAGGGTTAACATTGTGTTTCCACTGTTACGCTAGAAGTAGTGTGGTGTAGTAATGCTTTGATATTGGTAAGTATCTCTTGATCCGAGGAATTGGAATTATTCCCTGCTTCCCTGGATGAAATTTGAATTTCACATGTGCTATATGTCCCGTACTGATTTAACACTTCCCTCTGTGTAAAACTTTAATGATGGATGAAATTTTCTTGTTAGAGTTTAGTGTTGGTGCAAATTTTGTTGGATTCTGTGCAATAACTAGAGAATGTATCGTCTGGTCGACTTTAAACTTTTAGTGCTGCTGTGTTTCCTTAAAGGAAACTTTCTATTGATTTTAGGTTGTGTTAATGTACTTGTTTTGTTAGTTACGTTGGTGTAAGTATAGTGACTGGCGAGTGTCTCTTCTGACCAGAAGTCACAATGTTGGTGTAAGTACAGTGACTGGTGAGTGTCTCTTCTGACCAGAAGTCACAGTGTTGGTGTAAGTACAGTGACTGGCGAGTGTCTCTTCTGATCAGAAGTCACAGTGATTGTGTAAGTACAGTGACTGGCGAGTGTCTCTTCTGACCAGAAGTCACAGTGATGGTGTAAGTACAGTGACTGGTGAGTGTCTCTTCTGACCAGAAGTCACAGTGTTGGTGTAAGTACAGTGACTGGCGAGTGTCTCTTCTGACCAGAAGTCACAGTGATGGTGTAAGTACAGTGACTGGCGAGTGTCTCTTCTGACCAGAAGTCACAGTGATGGTGTAAGTACAGTGACTGGCGAGTGTCTCTTCTGACCAGAAGTCACAGTGATGGTGTAAGTACAGTGACTGGCGAGTGTCTCTTCTGACCAGAAGTCACAGTGATGGTGTAAGTACAGTGACTGGCGAGTGTCTCTTCTGACCAGAAGTCACAGTGATTGACTTTACTGGTTTATCTCAGGTTAAATCTACACAATGTACTCTTATGTAACTATGATATTCATGTGCCTAAAGTTTAAATAAAACTTACTGAATAACTGAATGTTTACTTAACCCATAAACCTTGAACCGTGAACCATGAATCTTGAACCTTGAACCATGAACCTTGAACCTTGAACCATGAATCTTGAATCTTGAACCATGAACATTGAACCATGAACCTTGAACCTTGAACCATGAACCTTGAACCATGAACCATGAACCTTGAACCTTGAACCATGAATCTTGAATCTTGAACCATGAACATTGAACCATGAACCTTGAACCATGAACCTTGAACCATGAACTTTGAACCTTGAACCTTGACCTTGAACCATAAACCTTGAATCTTGAACCTTCATCTTGAACCATGAACCTTGAATCTTGACTTTGAACCATGAACCTTGAACCTTGAACCATGAACCTTGAACCTTGAACCATGAACCTTGAACCTTGAACCATGAACCTTGAACTATGAACATTGAACCTTGAACCATGAACCTTGAACCATGAACCTTGAACCTTGACTTTGAACCATGAACCTTGAACCTTGAACCATGAACCTTGAACCATGAACCTTGAACCATGAACCTTGAACCTTAAACCATGAACCTTGAACCATGAACCTTGAACCATGAATCATAAACTTTGAACCTTGAACGTTGAACCATGAACTTTGAACCTTGAACCTTGAACCTTGAACCATGAACCTTGAACCATAAACCTTGAATCTTGAACCTTGACCTTGAACCATGAACCTTGAATTTTTAACAATGAACCTTGAACCATGAGCCATGAACCTTGAACCATGAACCTTGAACCATGAACCTTGAGCCATGAACCTTGAACCATGAATCTTGAACCTTGAAACTTAAATCATGAACCTTGAACCTTGAAACATGAACCTTGAACCATGAGCCTTGAACCATGAACCTTGAACCATGAACCTTGAACCATGAACCTTGAACCTTGAACCATGAACCTTGAACCTTGAACCATGGACCATGAACCTTGAGCCATCAACGTTGAACCATGAACTTTGAACCTTAAACCATTAACCTTGTATCTTAAACCTTGACCTTGAACCATGAACCTTGAATCTTGAACATTGACCTTGAACCATGAACCTTAAATCTTGAACAATGAACCTTGAACCATGAGCTATGTACTTTGAACCTTGAACCTTGAACCATGACCCTTGAACCATGAACCTTGAACCATGAACTTCGAACCTTGAAAGTTAAACCATGAACCTTGAACATGAACCTTGAACTTTGAACCATGAATCTTGAACCATGAACCTTGAACCATGAATCTTGAACCATGAATCTTGAACCTTGAACCATGAACCATGAACCTTTAACCATGAACTTTGAACCATGAGCCTTGTACCTTGAACCATGACCTTGAACCTTGAACCATGACCTTGAACCTTGAACCATGAACTTCGAACTCAAGTTGTTCTTTCATGGAACCGGGAAAAATTTAATACTAGTTTTCCCTTAATTTCTGCTTATGTCATTCAGTGACCTTCAACCCTCGACGCTCATAACTTGTTAAACCAAATTCTGATCGGCTTCAAACTTTATGTTCTGGTGAAGTTTAGAATTTAAGTCTAAGTTAAGAGTTTATCTCCCCAGTTTGTCTTCAAGACTGATGGTGTTTTTATGTTGCTTAGAGGAAGTTTTGATATGATTTTTGGCTCTATGTTCTATTTAGTTATTTTTACTGAAGAATTTAGGATAGCCTGTGAATCCCTCTTCTGATTGGCTTCAGATCTTCAGGGATAATATTTAGCTGTATCAGAAACTTATGTAACACTCTGCACTATTCGTTTCGCCTTCCGATGGGGCTGGGGTTACGCAGCCAGGGGATACACTTCTCGCATCGCGCATCGACCGTAATGTATTTTCGCCCAAGGTCATAAATAGCAGCAGGTGTTTCATCAAGGTACTGGGCTCCACACTGGTGCTGCTTACTCTATGTTCAGCATCAGATAATTCCATTAATGTCCTGAATGTGTCTTTCTTAAAATTATTAAGGTAGTAAAGACTTTTCTTTGAGTATACAGGAGAGTTTGTAGCATCACTAACACTTCCACTACACCACCTTCCTTCCTGCCAGCTTCACCAGCAGCCATAAAATATATCTGAATATATATATATATATATATTGCGATGTTCTCTCAGCACAACGTACCAGTTATTCTTGTTCAGTAACGTGAGTGGCTACTCCCTCGCTCCCTGCCTCCCTCTCTCACTCTCTCTCCCTGCATCTCTCTCTCTCTCCCTCTCTCCCTCCCTCTCTCCCTCTCTCCCTCTCTCTCCCTCCCCTGCCGCGCTCACACCATCATCTTCCCAGGAGGTAGAGAAGGTAATCCAGTGTATTGATGGTGAAGATCAAAGTTACTCACCTTAGTCAGCATTATTACCCTCACGCTGCACCAGCCCTCTGTGTGTGTGTGTGTGTGTGTGTGTGTGTGTGTGTGTGTGTGTGGTGTGTGTGTGTTGTTTGGTGTGTGTGTGTGTGTGTGTGTGTGTGTGTATTTCTGTGCTCTTCTATATGTACTATCCCGAAGCCCCTCCCTATCTCTGGGTCTGATTTAAACATTTCCATGGCTGCTTCCCTTAACATTTCCTGGATCTCCCAGTGACCTGATAGTGTCTCTGAAGGGGGGCTTATCTCCTTCACTAACCTCACTGACTGCTGTTCTTGCTTTCACTCCTCGACATTTCCTGGACCCCCCCCCCATCCCCCCAGTAGCCTGAAAGGACCTCTGCAAAGGTTCTATGCTGATCACTGATGTTCCTGCTCCTGGTGCCATGCCATTTCTGTTTTTCGGCTCAATGTCCCATTTCAGGATTTTCAGTTCCTCTTCTAGACTCTAGCTTTGGCTTGTAACTCCGACTTCATGCTCTCTGCAGCCATCCTCTCCTCCATTTTGTTGCTAAATTAGTTTAGCCTTCTTTCCCACTTTTTTTTTCCATCATTTCCTCGAGCTCTGCTGCCCATTCTTCCTTAGCAGACCAATCTTCCTCGATACCCCTGCTTCTTAGTCTTAATCTGAGATTCCTTATTTTTGAGGATATGCTAATTACGACATAATGTAAAGCATGTGTATGTGGGTGTGTTTGTCTGTATATGTATTTATGTGTGTGTACACCTAATTGTGGTCGCGTGTGTTGTGGTTGTGGTTCTTTGTGTGTGTGTGTGTGTATGTGTATGAGTGTGTGTATACACCTAATTGTGGTTGCAGGGGTCGATTCATAGCTTTTGGCCCTGCCTATTCGCTGTTTGCTACTCGGTCCTCTCTTCCTGTTCCATGAGCTTTATCGTATCTCTTTGTAACGGTTTACTCAACCCTGTAAGATCTTAAGTAGATCTTACCAAGGCTGGCTCTTCCTTGAGAAAATTAATGGATAGAAAAAGAATAATAACATACAAATATAAACACTTTATTGTTAGAATTGAAAATATAAAACATTTAAATATGAACTTTTATCCTACGTGAGAGATGAAAAATGAAATATAAAAATCATATTTGAATTCAATGCTAATATGTACATTTAGACTGGGGTGTCTGGTTGATGTTGACACCACACCTTGTAGAAGTTGTAGCCGTTGCTGATGTGGGGGGGGGTCACAGCTGTTGAGTGACAACCCAACGACTAGTTCGTCACAGTGTCTCTAGCCTTGAATAATCCATCAAGATGATAGGAACACACGTCTTTCACCACTGCAAAGATGAGGGGTAGTTGCCTGGGGTTGGCTACACTCAGGTATGTAGATAAAAAGTGACGTCCCAGAGCTCATTCAACACTGACGTCTCATTCAACACTGTTTCTGTGGTTGCCAGATGACCCAAGCCGACATTCCAAGCTAGAAAGAGACAAAAGTTAACCACTGCTTGAGAAATCACTCTCCATGATAAGTAAAGCATTTAAAAAGACTGGTGAAGATTTAAATGAAAGTCAAGGCATTATGAACTAAGTTTTCACAATTAATTAAAAGTGAAGCTTTTAACCAATATATCCACTAAAATAGGAGCAGAGGCTTTTACTTACAGTTGTGTTGAGAGCTGTGAGTCAAGTGATTATCCATTTGGTCGGAGCCCCACATGTCACCTTTCAGGGTGGAAAAGGGGGGGGAAGAGTGGGAGCTAGACACTGACCCTACCTTAACAAGCAGACTGGCAATCAAACTATCATCACCATATACTTGCTCGCTACTCCTATCTGTTGAACTTTTCCCTCACACTCTTTGTGTAGCTATGTATGGCTCTTGCCTCAGCTACATCACTCTCCAGATTCTTCCACTTCCTGACAACTTTGTGGCTGAAGAAGTACTTCCTAACATCCCTGTGACTCATCTGAGTCTTAAACTTCCAATTGTGACCCCTTGTTGCTGAGTCGTATCTCTGGGGATGACCCGGTCTAACAGTGTCTGTGTGCGTCATGAATAGTCACTACATATAGTGTATGTGTGTGTGTGTGTGTGTGTGTGTGTGTGTGTGTGTGTGTGTGTGTGTGTGTACTCACCTAATTGTGGTTGCATTTCACTGCCTGACCATGGTAGAGTGCGGTCGTGCTCTGCACCCCTCTGCTGTTTGTAGGCGAGCGCCCTTGTCAGTTACCTGGCTGCAGTGGTGTGAAGTGGTGCTGTCACACCTCGGCTAACAACTTAGGTGCACTGTGATTGTCAAGATGGCGGTTAGTCTGAGACGAAGGATAAATACTGTAGGCATTGAGCTACTTAAAGGAACGATAACACCCAGTTCTGCGCAAGTCTTATTGCCAAAGATCATCCGGGAGACATATGGCGTACAAGATAGTGACTTGTATGGTGTAGCATTGAACGGAGGACAACGAATTTTCGTCAAACTGCTATCAGCAACAGTTTATGAATCGTTAGTCACCAGGTTTCAGGACGTGAGTCTTAACGTCACACCAGCTGTCACTGTAAGAATGATAGATGTTTCACGGTATTATATGTGGATCAAGTTACGCAACGTTCCCTTTGAGGCGGACGAGGCGGATATAAGGAAAGTTTTAGAGAAGTATGGGACGGTGCATTATGCTCAACATGGTACGTGGGCGGCAGGAGCCTATGCTGGTTTTCCAGAGGGTTCTTTCAACCTCAAAATGACTTTGAGGCACCCAATACCATCCTATGTGTATCTACAAGATTTCAGGACGCAGGTAATGGTAATGTACCCAGGACAACGACGTACGTGCCGCCTATGTGGTGAGTATGATCACATAGCGGCGACCTGTGACAAGCGAAGACATGTGCCTGGACCTGTGGTGGACGTCGCAGCCCCTGCTTCAAAGGTGGCAGGTGAGGAACAAACATCGGATGGAGGGCGTGGTGTTTTGTGGAGCGAGATAGTGGATCGGGCACACAGGACTGGCGGTGAGTTGGAGTCCCGCCCCCAACTGCCTGATCAGGTGTCGTCTCCTGTGGATAAGGAGGAGCAGCAAGTACAAGAGAAGGTTCTTGAGATTGAGGAGGAATTGGTGGAGGTGTTGAAGACGTTGTCACCACCAGAGAGGGACGTTACATCTGAGTGTGGTGTCATTGGAGAATCGTCGCTTCCAGAAAGTCTGAGACATGATAATTTGGGACGTGATGGTGGTTTGGAGTCGTCCATTGAATCATTAAACCATTCTCAGGTGGAGGTGGAGGTTCATCGAGAGGTAACATCTGACCAAGACATGTGTAACATGACTGTCACGAGAAAGAGGGCGGCTACATCAGATTCTGATGATGTCCTTACGCCTGCACAAAGGCCTGGGAAACAGACTGAGGTGAAGTGTGAAGGTGGTGGTGTAGGTGGTGGTAGCCATGATAGGAGGCACCGGAAGAAGGGGGGAGGGAAAGCGAGCACTCTGAAGGTGTCGCACGTAAATTCAAGCTCTGGAGTTGTAAAGAGTGATGAGAGGAAGCAGGGGTGGAAACTTTAATAGGCCTTAGGTGTATGTCTGTAAATGTTAATGGGTTATGTAGCGGTATGAAGAGAGATTGGTATCGTAATTTTCTGAATAAATCTAGAGTGGATGTTGTGTTCCTGCAGGAGCACAATTTCAAAGAGGGTAGGGTGTTGGAGGTGGCAGGATTTCGAGTAGTTATCCTGCCATCTCCCCGTCTAAAAGGTGGTGTCGGAATTTTAATAAGGGAGACGAGCCCGTTTGTTTTGCAGAGAAGCGAGGGAGGAGGGGGAGGGAGGGTGTTGCGTGTGGATGGGTGGTGGATGGGTAAGCGTGTGTCTTTTGTGAGTGTGTATGCGCCGGCAGAAAATAACATAAAGGTAAAGAATGATTTTGTGTGTGAGGATTTTGTGTTTTTCTTAAGTGCACTGCCAGAGGTGGCGATAGTTGGTGGGGACTGGAATAGTGTAATCAGGGTGGCTGATGTGGACCCAAGAGGGGCTGGATATATGTCTGTGGCTCTTAGGGATTTATTAAGGGATGTTAGGTTACGTGATGCCTTTGGGGGGGCGGTGTGGGAGACTGAATATACGTTTGTTAAGAGTGGATATGCTGCGAGACTAGATAGAGTGTACCTTTCTCAGGGAGTGGATGTGAAATCTTTCAGTACTGTTGAGGCTACAATGTCAGATCATAGGGCAGTGGTGGTGGAGGTTGGATGGGGGACGCTTGCGGACATATATAGAAGTTATTGGAAATTAAATATAAGTGTGTTAGGTGATGAGGAGGGGTTGGAGGGGTTTTCAGTCCTATGGAGGGAGCTTAGTGTGGAAGAATAGGGAGTGGATGACATTGTGACATGGTGGGATAGTGTCGCAAAGGAAAGAATTAGAAAGTTTTATGTGAGAGAAGGAAAACGTATTAATAATTTAAAATATGGACTGGCTAACTATTTAGAGGATAGGTTAAGAGGTTGCTATGGGAGGGTGGGTGGGTGGGAATAATTTTCCTATGGATGAAATAGCTGAATTAAAGGGAAGGTTGAGGGTGTTGCAAAATGAAAGGTTTCAAGCTGTAAGGATGCAGGAAGGGGTGGAGGAAGTGCTTTGGGGCGACAAGCCATCAGCATGTGTTTTGCGGCATCAAAAGCAAAGGCAGGCGGTGACAGCTATACCATGTTTAGAGGTAATGGAGATGGTTGGGAATTATAGAGTAGGGCAGGAGATACGAACCACGAAGGGGATGTGTGCGTATGCGGAGGCTTGGTACGAGAAGTACTGGAACAGTGGGGGGGTGGGTGACGGGGCGTTGGACAAGGTGTGTACGTATGTGACGTGTAATTTAGGAAATAGTGATCGAAAGGCTTTAGGTGGGACTATTACGGCAGAGGAAATAGAGAATGCGTTAAGGGGAATGAGGAAGGGGAAAGCTCCCGGTATTGACTTGACGGTCTCCCGGTAGAATTTTATTTACAACATTGGGCGTTGATAAAGGAATTTATAGTTAGGTTATTTAATCGTATGAAGGAGAAGGGTAAGTTGGGGAAGAAGCAGGAAACAGCAGTTGTAGTGTTGGTCCTGAAGGTCAAGGGGCAGCCCACCCTTCGGGAGTACCGAACCATATCACTGATGTGTGCAGACTATAAGGTGTTTGCAAAAATTTTAGGTAATAGGTTCAAATGTGTTGTGGAGAGGGTGGTGTCAAAATCTCAGTTTGGGTTGCCGGGAAGGTCGATGATTGAATGACATGGGATACTGAGAAGTTTTGTGGAAGCTAAGGGTGGGGGTGGAGGGGCGGCTTTGTTGGCTCTAGATTGGCAGGGAGCATATGATAGAGTGGAAAGGGGAGCTTTGCAGGTTATACTTAGGAGACATGGTTTTGGGGAGGAAATAGTCGAGTGGGTAAATACATTGTACAAGGGGGCGAAAATGAGGATACAGATTAATGGGTGTATGGGGAGGGAAATTGCACTGGGAAGAGGCCTTAGACAGGGATGCCCCATGTCCCAAATATTGTTTGCGTGTTTCCAGGACCCCTTTTATAGAATGGTTGACCGTAGCTTATGTACGCCATGTGAGGGAAGTGTGGGGGGGGAGGGCCTGGCCTGGGTTAATTGGATATGTTGACGACACCACTGTTCTCATTCGTGAAGGGATGTCAATGGGAGTGTTGGACGAGGTGGTGCAATTATTTGGAAGTGCCACAGGTATGCAGGTAAATAGTGCGAAGTCAAGGTGCATGGGGTTGGGTTCTTGGGTGGGGGGGGTGGGGGGGGGAGATGTAATATTGTTAAAGAATGGGCGGTGTCTTTAAAGATTTGTGGTATTATTTATAGGGATGACATGGTAGCGGCGCGGGAGGAAAACTCGGATAGGTTATTGGAAAGGATCGTGGGGCGTCTAGGTGTTCTGAGACCCCAGCACCTAACTCTTATACAGCGAGTGATAGTTGTGAACATTTTATTGTATAGTAAGGTTTGGCATGTTGCAGCTGTGTTCCCAATTACAGGGACAGCGATTGCGGGGATACTAAGACGGGTGTACAAATTTTTGTGGGGTTCACGTTGCGATTGGTTACGGAGGGAAGTTGTAATGTTACCTGTAAGTCAGGGTGGGTTGGGGTTGTTGGATTTGAGACGGAGGGCTAAATGTGTGTTTATTAAATGGGAAGTGTTGCGTGAGGGTGTGAACGCGGGGCGTTTGGGAAGGATACACGACAGGCTGGGTATGTGGTATCGAGGAATGGAGTTGAGGGAATGTGAAATAATTTTGAGGGCTGTGATGTTGGTTAGGGAACTGAGAAAGGTTCTTATAAGGGTTTTGTGTAGGTTACTTGTAGGTAGGTGCGTTGTCCCAGTTGAGGGTTTGTTCCCCATGTATGCGTGGAAGAGTATTTGGTTTAGATTTAGTAAAATGAAGTTAAACCCTCGGGCGCGTGAGGTGATGTTTCGTTTTCTGCATGGGATCCTTCCGTCTGGTGAGATATTACGAAACAGACAGGCTGTAGAGGGTGTGGGGTGTGGTATCTGTGGAGGGGATGAGACAGCGTTCCATGTAGTTTACTTTTGTGAAGGATTAGAGGAGGTTAGGTGCTGGTTAAGTAGGTTGGTACAGAGGGTGGGGGGCCGTGGGGTGTCGGTTTTGCGTGCTCTAAGTCTAGATATGGGTGGGTTAGACGAGGGTGTCATAAGAGCTTTAGATTATATCATGGTAGATTATATATATATGTCGTGGGTGATGAGGGGGAGAGGGGAAAGTGAAGAGCGAAGGAAGGTTCTTGCGGTAACGTTCTATCGTACGATGTGTCGTAACAGAGATTTGTATGGGAGGAGGTGGGATCAGGCTTTCTCAGAGGGGTATAGAATGCTAACGTTAGGGATTCTCGTAAATCTGTGATTGAAAATGAGTGAGTGAAGGGGTTTTCATAGGTTGGAGGGAGTCAGGGGGTAACAGCGGGCTCGCCTCCCTGGGGGGGGGGGTCGTGAGAGTGTTGTGAATGTGGGTTTGGAATGGTTTCCTGGTTTTCATTGGGACTTTATGGCATCCAAGTGTGGATGTAGAGCTCAAGGTCTCGTTATGTTAGATATAACACTTTTCAGAATGTAGGTATGATATAGTAGATTTTTTATGTATAATTATGATGTGTATCAGTCTTGTATAACATGATTCTTGAGAAATAAGTTATTTGCGACATGAAGTGTGTTTTAGTTTGTATTTATGTTACGTGCTGGGTTTTTGCATGGGTGTGTGTGTGGATGTGGGTGTGGGTGTGTGGGTGTGTATGTGTATATATATAAATATATATCTCTTTCTATTGTATTGCGCCTTTGTCATGGGTCAGACGTTATGTAATACTTTATATATGCATGATTGTTTCTTTTTAAAGTTTATAATTATGGTCTGTACCCTGATACCGGTTTGGTGTTCATGCAAGTTCTTGATGTTAAGTTTTAGTCTGTATGGTATACAGACATATCTAGACAGTTTAGTGACGTAGTCCATTTGTGTCTGAGATTTGTATATGGGTGTATTGTAACAGTATAGAGCTTCAGTTATTGTGTTCTAACCTGTATTCTTTTTCTATTTATTCGTATGTTGGTATATGTAAAGCTGTATTGTTAGGGATACGTATGTAGATGTTCTAGTAAGATTATGATGTTAGGTTTTGGTTTTTAATTAATGTGAAGGATGGGATTTAACTGATATAACTTCTTTGTATATTTCATGTTCAAGTGTATTGAACCTTTGTCAGATGTCATTTATATGTACAATTAATATATATGCAAGGTTTTGTATATATGTCAATTCATGACCCTGTGACATGTAATTTTTTTTAGCTATGTTCTTGCTGTAAGTTTTTGTTGTAATATCTTGCGAGCATGTAGGTACAATCCGTTTGTCAGTTAATTTGATTAGGTTCCATACTGTTTCTTTATTTTTATGTTAAACTGTATTGGTTTTAAATAAAATATAAAAAAAAAATTGTGGTTGCAGGGGTCGATACTCGGCTCCTGGCCCCGCCTCTTCACTGATCGCTACTAGGTCCTCTCCCTCTCTGCTTCCTGAGCTTTGTCATGCCTCTTCTTAAAACTATGTATGGTTCCTGCCTCCACTACTTCACTTGCTAGGCTATTCCACTTCCTGACGACTCTATGACTGAAGAAATACTTCCTAACGTCCCTGTGACTCGTCTGAGTCTTCAGCTTCCAGTTGTGACCCCTTGTTTCTGTGTCCCCTCTCTGGAACATCCTATCTCTGTCCACCTTGTCTATTCCCCGCAGTATCTTGTATGTCGTTATCATGTCTTCCCTGACCCTGAGCTCTGGGACTAGCCTTGTTGCAAACCTTTGTACTTTCTCTAACTTCTTGACGTGCTTGACCAGGTGTGGGTTCCAGACTGGTGCTGCATACTCCAGTATGGGCCTAACATACACAGTGTACAGTGTCTTGAACGATTCCTTATTAAGGTATCGGAACGCTATTCTCAGGTTTGCCAGGCGCCCGTATGCTGCAGCAATTTGGTTAATGTATGCCTCCGGTGACGTGCTCGGTGTTATGGTCACCCAGAGGTCTTTCTCCCTGAGTGAGGTCTGTAGTCTTTGTCCACCTAGCCTATACTCTGTCTGCGGTCTTCTTTGCCCCTCCCCAATCTTCATGACTTTGCATTTGGCTGGATTGAATTCGAGAAGCCAGTTACCGGACCACATGTCCAGCCTGTCCAGGTCTCTTTGCAGTCCTGCCTCATCCTCATCCGATTTAATTCTTCTCATCAACTTCACATCATCTGAGAATAGGGACACTTCAGAGTCTATTCCTTCCATCATGTCGTTCACATATATCAAAAATAGCACTGGCCCTAGAACTGACCCCTGTGGGGCCCCGCTCGTCACAGGCGCCCACTGTAATACCTTTTCACGTACCATGACTCGTTGCTGCCTCCCTGTCAGGTATTCCCTGATCCATTGCAGTGCCCTCCCTGTTACATGCGCCTGATCCTCCAGCTTCTGCACTAATCTCTTGTGGGGAACTGTGTCAAAGGCCTTCCTGCAGTCTAGGAAAACCCAATCAACCCACCCCTCTCTCTCGTGTCTTACTTCTGTTACCTTGTCATAAAACTCCAGGAGGTTTGTGATACAAGATTTGCCTTCCATGAACCCATGCTGGTTTTCATTTGTAATCTTGTTCTGTTCCAGGTGTTCGACCACTCTCCTCCTGATAATCTTCTCCATGACTTTGCACACAATACATGTCAGAGAAACAGGTCTGTAGTTTAGCACCTCGTTTCTGTTTCCTTTCTTAAATATGAGGACTACATTTGCTGTCTTCCATTTCTCAGGTAGTTGCCCAGTTTCAAGGGATGTGTTGAAGATTGTGGTTAGAGGCACGCACAACATCTCTGCTCCTTCTCTAAGGACCCATGGGGAGATGTCTGGTTCCATCGCCTTTGAGGTATCAAGGTCACTTAGCAGCTTCTTCACCTCCTCCTCGGTTGTTCGTATGTCATCCAACACTTGGTGGTATATTCCCTCTTGATGTTCCCTTCTGCGCTGACTTCCCACAGCCCTTCCTGTCTCTACTGTAAAAACTTCCTTAAATCTCCTGTTTAGCTCCTCACATACCTCCTGGTCATTTCTTTTGAGTTCTCCCCCTTCTGTCCTTAATCTGATCACCTGGTCTTTGACTGTTGTCTTCCTCCTGATGTGGCTATACAACAGTTTCGGGTCAGTCTTGATTTTCGATGCTATGTCATTTTCATACTGTCGCTGGGCCTCCCTCCTTACCGGTGCGTACTCGTTCCTGGCTCTGCGACTGATCTCCCTATTTTCGCGTGTTCTCTGCCTTCTATACTTTTTCCATTCTCTATTGCACTTTGTTTTTGCCTCCTTACACCGTCGGGTAAACCAGGGGCTTGTTCTGGTCTTCCAGTTGTTTCTGTTGCCCATGAGAATAAACCTTTCCACTGCCTCCTTGCATTTTGTTGTTACTTATTCCATCATTTCATTTACTGGCTTTCCTGCCAGTTCTCTGTCCCACGGGACCTTCTGCAGGAAGTTCCTCAACCCTATGTAGTCCCCTCTTTTATAGTCAGGCTTTTCCCATTCAACTCCTGTTACTCTCTCCACTTGCAGCTCTACTATATATTCAAAGCACAGAACCATGTGATCGCTAGCTCCTAGGGGACTCTCATATGTGATGTCCTCAATGTCTGAACTGCCCAGGGTGAACACAAGGTCCAATCTTGCTGGTTCATCCTCCCCTCTCACTCTGGTAGTGTCCTTAGCATGTTGGTGCATGAGGTTTTCCAGCACCACGTCCAACATCTTGGCTCTCCATGTTTCGGCACCCCCATGTGGCTCCAGGTTTTCCCAGTCAATCTCTGTGTGGTTGAAATCCCCCATAACCAGCAACTTTGCTCTGCTGGAGTGAGCTCTTCTTGCCACCTCAGCAAGTGTGTCCACCATTGCTCTGTTACTCTCTTCATATTCCTCTCTTGGCCTCCTGCAGTTCTGTGGTGGATTATACATCACTGCAATGACCACCTTGTATTCCCCAGACTGAAGTGTACCTACTATGTAGTCTCTTTCTCCCATCTCATCTATGCCTTACATTTTCTCGAATTTCCATCTGTTTTTTACTAGCAGAGCAACCCCACCTCCCCCTCTGCCCCTTCTATCTTTCCTCATGATCTGGTATCCTGGTGGGAAGATTGCATCTGTTACTGTCCCCGTGAGTTTTGTTTCTGTAACTGCTATGATGTCTGGGGACTTCTCATTGATTCTTTCTTGCCATTCCCCATGTTTATTCGTTAATCCATCTGCATTTGTGTACCAAACCTTCAAATTCTGTTCTAATACTGTAACTCTGGTGCGGGGGGTGGGAACAGAGGGATCAGTGTGTGATGGTTGGTTTGGATTGTTCAGTTGCCTTGGGGGTGTCGTAGCTGGGGTCTTTCTGCAGGTGTTTCTGGGGGTGTGCTTGTCCTTCCACTTGTTCCTGGGTTATTCTGCTCTCCTTTTTCATTTTCTCCCATTTCTCCTTTTGTTTATGAACTCTCTCTTTCATCGTCTTCCTTTCCTCCTGTGTTCTGTCTCGATCGAGGTACACACTCATGAACTCCTGCCTGCCTCTCAGCCGTGCTTTCTCCTTCAGGATCATGGTTCGGGTTGATTCTGCCTTGAAAATTACTTTGAGAGGCCGATTCCTTTTCTTTGTGAACCACCCGATTCTCCGAAAATTTGCCACCTGGGTCATTTTCCCCTCGCCTATCACCTTCATGATTCCTTCAATCACTTTTTTCTCCTCCTGCTTTCTTTCCTCAAAAGTTTCCCCTTTAGCTTCGTCTAGCCCATAGACAAACACTGATCTCCCCCTTTCCACCTCCCACTGTGACTCCCATTGCATCCTCTGATGTGTTTTAGTTCCTTCCCGTGGAGTGTTCCTTCCTTCAGTCCCTTCCCTAGCTATGGCCCCTATCCTCCTTGGTTTTTCCTTCCTGCTCACCTGTTCCTGGTCCCCACAGGTGTCTGGTAAGGTCCCTGCACATGTCCTAGTTCCTTCAATGTCTTCCAACCTCACATTTTGTCCTAGTGTGCTCCCTGTCTTTGTTTTGGCCCCATGTGGGTTTGACAGGACCTCTGCATACAGTTTAGTTTCCATGCTCCCTTCAGACCCGTTGTCTGTGTCTGATGTAGCCATTGCCGATGCTACTTCTGTAATATCTTTGTCTTTATGCTGTTTCAGATGTCTCAGCTCCTCTTCTTATCTCTTTATCTTGTTTTCTGCTGTTGTGGCATGTTGTTTCCACCTTCTGCATTCTACTTCTAACCTCTCTTCCATCTTCCTTGCCAGCTCTTCTAGTCTCCTTCCCCTGTCTTCCTCCCTTTGTTTTGAGCTCTGCTTCCCAGCCCTTCCCCCCAGATTCGTCCTTCGAGCCCCTTGTTCTCATTCTAGTTCTAGGTTCCCCCCCTGCTCCACAGAAGGAAGGGGAGGGGTGGTTAGGGGGAGGGGAATAGATGGATGGGGGAGAGGGGATGGATGGTTATGGGGAGGGGGAGGATGGTTATTGGAGGGGTAGAGGTAGTTGGGGGAATGGGTTAGATGGTTTGGGGGAGGGGTTAGATGGTTTGGGGGAGGGGTAGGTGGCTAGGGTGAGGTGGTTAGGGAAGGGGGGAGGGGTGGTTAGGGGAGGGGGGAGTATGTGCTTGAGAGGGGATGGATGGTTATAGGGGAGGGGGAGGGTGGTTATTGGAGGGGGAGTTAGTTGGGGAGGGGGTTAGATGGTATGGGGGAGGGGTTAGATGGTTTGGGGGAGGGGTAGGTGGCTAAGGTGAGGTGGTTAGGGAAGGGGGAGAGCTGGTTAGGGGAGGGGGGGTACGTGTTTGTGTCAAGTGTATATGTGCTTGTACTCACCTAGTTGAGGTTGCGGGGGTCGAGTCCGAGCTCCTGGCCCCGCCTCTTCACTGATCGCTACTAGGTCACTCTCCCTGAGCCGTGTGTATGTGTGTGTGTGTGTGTGCACGCGTGTGTGTGAGTGTGTGTGTGTGTGTGTGTGTGTGAGTGTGTGTGTGTGTGTGTGTGTGTGTGTGTGTGTATTCGCCTAGTTAGTTACCATATTGTCCTAGTGCAGGTGTGTGTGTGTATGTGTGTACATGTGTGTGTTCGTGTGTGTGGGGGAGGTGTGAGGGGGAGATACTGCTAATACATACCAGTAATTCTGGGTTATAAAAAGCGGAACTTGCTACTAGGGTCTAAAGCTTCTATGAGTGTCTACCCTTGTGTGTGTGTGCGTGTGTGTGAGGGAGGGATGGTTAGTGGGGGGGTAGGTGGTATGGTTGAAAGATCCTTTATACCTCTCTATCGTGTAGGCTCAAATTTAGTCTCAGCTATCTTTCCAAGTAATGCTACTCTCTCCACTTATTGCCCTTTCTGGATTTAAGTATCAATTATTGCTGGTTATTATCCTATTCCTTGTTCACATTAAGAGAGGACTTCCTAGCTTCCTAAGTATTCTTACTGCTAATAACTACCGGTAGAAACACTGCCTTACCCCTACGTTACTCCTCGCTAGTCTGCTGTCCTCCTCACACTCTCCTCAACACTATCTTCACTTTTACTATGCTATTTCTACACTAATTCTGGTAATAGCTGGCAGGAGTGAGTGACCAGTATGTAACAGTGATGCAAGGCCAGACATCAGGATGCAACATGCAAACCACAATAAGTGAGTGAGTACTTGCTCTGCACGGTGCCGTGACAAGTTGCCAGATGCTGATGACGTAGTCGTCGTACTTAGGCCTTCTTTCACTATTTTGGAGATCCTTCACCCGTGATGTTTATAACCATACATGCTCATACATCCCGCGTTCATCACACGATATCACTTATCACTTATGATAGTATACACTTACATACACTTCACTTTATATGTATAATGGCACACAACTTGTTGTGACGTCACTGCCTCAGCAGGCCTACGACTGCCACCTTCCCTTGTTGTATATTTTATTTTTACTTTCTCTTTTTTTTTTTACCTTTTTCCCTCTCACTGTATGGTGCCCCACATTACACTTGTTAACCAAACGCTGGTAATTCTTGAACTCCCGCTTCCAAACTCGCTTTGATCTTAGTATATTTGAATCTGTGTGGCAACAGCGCCTAGTAGACCCACAACGGTTTGTCACTTTGAAATATTACTGATTCCAGGCTACCTCTCGACTTGTTTTAACTAATAACTCTGGTTATCGCTCGTAGGATTGTTCACTGACGTTGTCACTATCACTGATTACTGCTAGCAGTTGTTGCACGCCTTAAAACACTAAGGTTCTCGGAGCCTTGTGCCCCCACGTCTGCACGGGATACCTGACCTGACCTGTGTGTGTGTGTGTGTGTGTGTGTGTGTGTGTGTGTGTGTGTGTGTATGTGTGTGTGTGTGTGTGTGTGTGTGTGTGTGTGTGTGTGTGTGTGTGTGTGTGCATGTGTGTGTGTGTGTGTGTGTGCATGTGTGTGTGTGTGTGTGTGTGTGTGTGTGTGTGTATGTGTGTGTGTGTGTGTGTGTGAGTGTGTGTGTGTGTGTGTGTGTGTGTGTGCTTGTGTGAGTGTGTGTGTGTGTGTGTGTGTGTGTGTGTGTGTGTGTGTGTGTGTATGTATGTGTGTGTGTGTGTGTGTGTGTGTGTGTGTGATGTGTGCGTGTATGTGTGTGTGTGTGTGTGTGTATATGTGTGTGTGTGTGTGTGTGTACTCGCCTAATTGTGCTCACCTAATTGTGGTCGCAGGGGTCGAGACTCAGCTCCTGGCCCCGCCTCTTCACCGACCGCTACTAGGTCCTCTCTCCCCCTGCTCCATGAGCTTTATCATACCTCGGCTTAAAACTATGTATAGTTCCTGCCTCCACTACATCGCTTGCCAGACTATTCCACTTCCTAACTACTCTATGACCGAAGAAATACTTCCTAACATCCCTTTGACTCATCTGAGTCTTCAGCTTCCAATTGTGACCCCCTTGTTTCTGTGTCCCATCTCTGGAACATCCTGTCTCTGTCCACCTTGTCTATTCCACGCAGTATTTTGCATGTCGTTATCATGTCTCCCCTGACCCTCCTGTCCTCCAGTGTTGTCAGACCGATTTCCCTTAACCTTTCTTCATAGGACATTTCCCTTAGCTCTGGAACTAGCCTAGTTGCAAACCTTTGCACTTTCTCTAATTTCCTGACGTGTTTGACCAGGTGTGGGTTCCAAACTGGTGCTGCGTACTCCAGTATGGGCCTGACGTACACAGTGTATAAAGTCTTGAACGATTCCTTACTGAGGTACCGGAACGTTATTCTCAGGTTTGCCAAGCGCCCATATGCCGCAGCAGTTATCTGGTTAATGTGTGCTTCTGGCGATGTACTCGGTATTATACTCACTCCTAGGTCTTTCTCCTTGACTGAGGTTTGCAGCCTTTGGCCACGTAGCCTATACTCTGTCTGCAGTCTTCTTTGCCCTCCTCCGATCTTCATGCATTTGGCGGGGTTAAATTCTAGGAGCCAGTTTCTGGACCACACATCCAGCCTGTCCAGGTCACTTTGTAGACCAGTCTGGTCCGCGTCTGATTTAATTCTCCTCATTAACTTCACGTCATCTGCAAACAAGGACACTTCTGAGTCTATCCCTTCCGTCATGTCTTTCACATATACCAAGAATAGCACTGGTCCCAGGACTGACCCCTGTGGGTCCCCGCTCGTCACTGGCGCCCACTGTGATACCTCATCACGGACCATGACTCGCTGTTGCCTCCCTGTTAGGTATTCTCTGATCCATTGCAGTGCTCTGCAGTCCAAGAAAATACAATCAACCCACCCCTCCCTCTCATTTCTTACTTCAGTTACATTGTCGTAAAACTCTAATAGGTTTGTGACACAGGACTTGCCTTCCATGAATCCTTGCTGGCTGTGTGTGTGTGTGTGTGTGTGTGTGTGTGTGTGTGTGTGTGTGTGTGTGTGTGTGTGTGTGTGTGTGTGTGTGTACTCACCTATTTGTACTCACCTATTTGTGGTTGCAGGGGTCGATTCACAGCTCCTGGCCCCGCCTCTTCACTGATTGCTACTAGGTCCTCTCTCTCCCTGCCCCATGAGCTCTATCATACCTCGCCTTAAAACTATGTATGGTTCCCGCCTCCACTACGTCACTTTCTAGGCTATTCCACGGCCTGACTACTCTATGACTGAAGAAATACTTCCTAACATCCCTTTGATTCATCTGAGTCTTCAACTTCCAATTGTGACCTCTTGTGTCTGTGTCCCATCTCTGGAACATCCCGTCTTTGTCCACCTTGTCTATTCCGCGCAGTATTTTATATGTCGTTATCATGTCTCCCCTGACCCTCCTGTCCTCCAGTGTCGTCAGGCCGATTTCCCTCAACCTTTCTTCGTAGGACAATCCCCGTAGCTCTGGGACTAGTCTTGTTGCAAACCTTTGCACTTTCTCTAATTTCTTGACGTGCTTGACTAGGTGTGGATTCCAAACTGGTGCTGCATACTCCAGTATGGGCCTGACGTAAATGGTATACAGAGTCTTAAACGAATCCTTACTGAGGTATCGGAACGCTATCCGTAGGTTTGCCAGGCGCCCGTATGCTGCAGCAGTTATCTGATTGATGTGCGCCTCAGGAGATATGCTCGGTGTTATGCTCACCCCCAGATCTTTTTCCTTGAGTGAGGTTTGCAGTCTTTGGCCATCTAAACTATATTGTGTCTGCGGTCTTCTTTGCCCTTCCCCAATCTTCATGACTTTGCATTTGGCAGGGTTAAATTCAAGGAGCCAGTTGCTGGACCAGGCTTGTAGCCTGTCCAGGTCTCTTTGTAGTCCTGCCTGATCCTCATCCGATTTGATTCTTCTCATTAACTTCGCATCATCTGCAAACAAGGACACTTCTGAGTCTATCCCTTCCGTTATGTCGTTCACATATACCAAGAACAGCACAGGTCCTAGGACTGACCCCTGTGGAACCCCGCTTGTCACAGGCGCCCACTCTGACACCTCGTCGCGTACCATGACTCGTTGTTGCCTCCCTGTCAGGTATTCTCTGATCCATTGCAGTGCCTTTCCTGTTATGTGTGCCTGATCCTCTAGCTTTTGCAGTAACCTCTTGTGAGGAACTGTGTCGAAGGCCTTCTTGCAGTCCAAAAATATGCAGTCGATCCACCCCTCTCTCTCTTGTCTTACTTCTGTCACCTTGTCATAAAACTCTAGTAGGTTTGTGACACAGGATTTTCCTTCCCTGAAACCGTGCTGGTTGTCAATTATACACTTGTTTCTTTCCAGGTGCCCCACCACTCTCCTCCTGATGATCTTCTCCATGACCTTGCATACTATACACGTTAGTGATACAGGTCTGTAGTTTAGTGCCTCATGTCTGTCTCCCTTTTTAAAAATTGGGACTACATTTGCCATTTTCCATACCTCAGGGAGTTGCCCAGTTTCAAATGATGTGTTGAAGATCTTTGTTAATGGCTCACACAATATCTCTGCTCCCTCTTTAAGGACCCATGGAGAGATGTTGTCTGGTCCCACCGCCTTTGAGGTGTCAAGTTCGCATAGCAGCTTCTTCACCTCCTCCTTGGTTATATGTACCTCATCCAGCACTTGCTGGTGTGCCCCCCTGTTCTGATTTCCTGGAGTCCTACTGCTTTCCACTGTAAATACCTCTTTAAATCTTGTGTTGAGCTCCTGACATACCTCTTGGTCGTTTCTTGTGAATTCCCCATCACCCTTCCTCAGTCTGATTACCTGGTCCTTGACTGTTGTTTTCCTCCTGATGTGGCTGTACAACAGCTTCGGGTCAGTCTTTACTTTTGATGCTATGTCATTTTCATATTGTCTCTGAGCCTCCCTTCTTATCTGTGCATATTCGTTTCTGGCTCTTCGGCTGATTTCTTTATTTTCCTGAGTTCTCTGTCTTCTGTACCTTTTCCATTCTCTAGTACACCTAGTTTTTGCCTCCCTACACCTTTGGGTGAACCAAGGACTCGTTCTGTTCTTCCCATTATTTCTGTTTCCCTTGGGAACAAACCTCTCCTCTGCCTCCTTGCATTTTGTTGCTACATAGTCCATCATTTCTTGTACTGGTTTTCCTGTCAGTTCCCTCTCCCACTGAATGTCTTGAAGGAAGTTCCTCATGCCTGAGTAGTTCCCCCTTTTGTAGTTTGGTTTTTCCCAGCCTATTCCTGCTACTCTCTCCACTTGGAGCTCAACTATGTAGTCGAAGCACAGAACCACATGATCACTAGCTCCCAGGGGCCTTTCATACATGATACCCTCGATGTCCGAACTACTCATGGTGAATACAAGGTCCAGCCTTGCTGGTTCATCCTCTCCTCTCTCTCTGGTAGTGTCTCTAACATGTTGATGCATGAGGTTTTCCAGTACCACATCCATCATCTTGGCTCTCCATGTTTCGGGACCCCCATGGGGCTCCAGGTTTTCCCAGTCAATCTCCTTGTGATTGAAATCACCCATAACTAGTAACTTTGCTCCCCCCATGTGTGCTCTCCTGGCCACCTCGGCTAGTGTGTCGATCATTGCTCTGTTGCTCTCATCGTATTCTTCTCTTGGCCTCCTGCAGTTCTGTGGTGGGTTGTACATTACTGCAATTATCACCTTATGTCCCTCAGACTGGATTGTTCCTACTAAGTAGTCCCTTTCGCCCATGCCATCCATTCCTTCCATTTTCTCAAAATCCCACTGGTTTTTAATGAGCAGTGCAACTCCTCCTCCCCCTCTCCTCCCTCTGTCTTTCCTGAGGATTTGGTATCCGGATGGAAAGATTGAATCTGTTATTATTCTGGTGAGTTTTGTTTCTGTGAGTGCTATTATGTCTGGGGATGTCTCTTTGATTCTTTCGTGCCACTCCTCATACTTGTTTGTTATTCCATCTGCATTTGTATACCACACCTTCAACTTCTTTTCTAAGACTGTGGTCTGGGAGGTATATTGGGGTTGGGGAAGTGGGAGACCTGGTAAGGAACTATGGGTTGTTGCTGTGGGGGTGGAGTTTGTAATGTAGTGGGTGGGGGCATTGGATGTGGCATGGGTGTTTTGATTTAGAGTGTTTGGTTGCACTGGGGTTGACCTGGTTGGGAGGCTTCTATAGGAAGTTGTGAGGGAGGCTGTATTTGATCTTCTTCCTGGGTCTGGGATCTCCTGTCTGTCTTCTCCATCCCCTCTCTTTCCTCCTTTCGCCTTTGTACCATCTCTCTCAGTTTCTGCCTTTCTTCTTGTGTTCTGTCGCGGTCGAGATACACCTTCCTGTATGCCGGCATGTCCCTTAATCGTGCTTTCTCCTGCAGGATCCTGGTCCGAGTCGCTTCTGCCTTGAAGGTCACTTTCACTGGCCGGGTTCTTTTTTTTACAAACCCCCCTATTCTCCGAAAATTTTCCAGCTGGGTCATGTCGTCTTCTCCTATTGCTTTCATGATGCTTTCAATTGCTTTTTTTCCCCTTGTTTTCTTGCTTCATATGTTTCCCCTTCAACTTCCTGGAGCCCATACACAAAGACTGACCTCACCCTTTCATTCTCCCACTGCGTATCCCTGTGTATCCCCTCATTTAATTTGGTTTCCTGCACTGCAGCTTTCCTTTCTTCAGTTTCACTGGCTAATGTACTTGGGCTCAGTGGCCTGTCATTTTCCCTTCTCGGCTTTCCTTGGGCTCTGTTGTTGTCTGTTAGGGCCTCCACATAAAGCTTAGCTCTTTCATTTACTACAGTCTCCTCTGATAGAGCTTCCCCATGCAGTTGTGCCCCTTCTTTCCCTACAGTCCCCTTATTTGTGGCTGAGGTAGCAGTCTCTGTTGTCAATCCCAAAATGTTCTTTAGTTCTTTAGGCTGTTTCAGATTTTTCAGTTCCTCTTCTAAACTCTGTATCCTAGCCTCTGCTGCTTTGACATGCACCTCCCACTTCCTGCTTTCCATATCTATCCTCTCTTCCATTCTCATGCTAAGTTCTTCTAGTTTCTTTTCCCATTCATGATCTCTTTTTATGAGCTCTGCTGCCCAATCTTCCTTTGCAGCTTCCTCCTCCTGTCCCTTGGTTTTTCTTGTTGCTCTCTGACAACCCATTTTTGTTTTATCCTGATTGCCTCAGAGTGGGAAACCTATTAGTTCTGTATGTTAGGTTAGTAGTGTGTATGTCAGAGTGTGGGGGGGAGGTAGTGGAGGAACTGTGGCTATGTGGGAGAGGGGTGGGGAGGGGTGGGGAGGGGGAGGGTGAACGGGGGAGGGGAGGGTGAACGAGGGAGGGGAGGGATCAGGGGAAGAAGTGAGATGTCGGTGGTGAGGGGGGGGAGTGTATGTGTGAGTCTGGATATGTGTGTGTGTGTGTGTGTGTGTGTGTGTGTGTGTGTGTAATTTTGTGTGGAATTATGTGTGGGTTTATTATGTACTGAAAGGTAGGTGGCTTGTGCGTTGTAATGTAGTCTCAGTGGTCCTTTGCTGCCCACAACTTCTTGTGACCTGACCCCCAACCTCCTGGGGCTTGACCGGCACGTACTTACAGTGTGTGTGTGTGTGTGTGTACTCACCTATTTGTACTGTATTTGTGGTTGCGTGTGTGTGTACTCACCTATTTGTACTCACCTATTTGTGGTTGCAGGGGTCGAGTCACAGCTCCTGGCCCCGCCTCTTCGCTGATTGCTACTAGGTCCTCTCTCTCCCTGCCCCATGAGCTCTATCATACCTCGCCTTAAAACTATGTATGGTTCCTGCCTCCACCACATCACTTTCTAGGCTATTCCATGGCCTGACTACTCTATGACTGAAGAAATACTTCCTAACATCCCTTTGATTCATCTGAGTCTTCAACTTCCAATTGTGACCTCTTGTGTCTGTGTCCCATCTCTGGAACATCCCGTCTTTGTCCACCTCGTCTATTCCGCGCAGTATTTTATATGTCGTTATCATGTCTCCCCTGACCCTCCTGGCCTCCAGTGTCGTCAGGCCGATTTCCCTCAACCTTTCTTCATAGGACAATCCCCGTAGCTCTGGGACTAGTCTTGTTGCAAACCTTTGCACTTTCTCTAATTTCTTGACGTGCTTGACTAGGTGTGGATTCCAAACTGGTGCTGCATACTCCAGTATGGGCCTGACGTAGACGGTGTACAGAGTCTTAAACGAATCCTTACTGAGGTATCGGAACGCTATCCGTAGGTTTGCCAGGCGCCCGTATGCTGCAGCAGTTATCTGATTGATGTGCGCCTCAGGAGATATGCTCGGTGTTATACTCACCCCCAGATCTTTTTCCTTGAGTGAGGTTTGCAGTCTTTGGCCATCTAAACTATATTGTGTCTGCGGTCTTCTTTGCCCTTCCCCAATCTTCATGACTTTGCATTTGGCAGGGTTAAATTCAAGGAGCCAGTTGCTGGACCAGGCTTGTAGCCTGTCCAGATCTCTTTGTAGTCCTGCCTGATCCTCGTCCGATTCGATTCTTCTCATTAACTTCACATCATCTGCAAACAAGGACACTTCTGAGTCTATCCCTTCCGTTATGTCGTTCACGTATACCAAGAACAGCACAGGTCCTAGGACTGACCCCTGTGGAACCCCGCTTGTCACAGGCGCCCACTCTGACACCTCGTCGCGTACCATGACTCGTTGTTGCCTCCCTGTCAGATATTCTCTGATCCATTGCAGTGCCTTTCCTGTTATGTGTGCCTGGTCCTCTAGCTTTTGCAGTAACCTCTTGTGAGGAACTGTGTCGAAAGCCTTCTTGCAGTCCAAAAATACAGCAGTCGATCCACCCCTCTCTCTCTTGTCTTACTTCTGTCACCTTGTCATAAAACTCTAGTAGGTTTGTGACACAGGATTTTCCTTCCCTGAAACCGTGCTGGTTGTCAATTATACACTTGTTTCTTTCCAGGTGCCCCACCACTCTCCTCCTGATGATCTTCTCCATGACCTTGCATACTATACACGTTAGTGATACAGGTCTGTAGTTTAGTGCCTCATGTCTGTCTCCCTTTTTAAAAATTGGGACTACATTTGCCATTTTCCATACCTCAGGGAGTTGCCCAGTTTCAAATGATGTGTTGAAGATCTTTGTTAATGGCTCACACAATATCTCTGCTCCCTCTTTAAGGACCCATGGAGAGATGTTGTCTGGTCCCACCGCCTTTGAGGTGTCAAGTTCGCATAGCAGCTTCTTCACCTCCTCCTTGATTATATGTACCTCATCCAGCACTTGCTGGTGTGCCCCCCTGTTCTGATTTCTTGGAGTCCTACTGGTTTCCACTGTAAATACCTCTTTAAATCTTGTGTTGAGCTCCTGACATACCTCTCGGTCGTTTCTTGTGAATTCCCCATCACCCTTCCTCAGTCTGATTACCTGGTCCTTGACTGTTGTTTTCCTCCTGATGTGGCTGTACAACAGCTTCGGGTCAGTCTTTACTTTTGATGCTATGTCATTTTCATATTGTCTCTGAGCCTCCCTTCTTATCTGTGCATATTCGTTTCTGGCTCTTCGGCTGATTTCTTTATTTTCCTGAGTTCTCTGTCTTCTGTACCTTTTCCATTCTCTAGTACACCTAGTTTTTGCCTCCCTACATCTTTGGGTGAACCAAGGACTCGTTCTGTTCTTCCCATTATTTCTGTTTCCCTTGGGAACAAACCTCTCCTCTGCCTCCTTGCATTTTGTTGCTACATAGTCCATCATTTCTTGTACTGGTTTTCCTGTGAGTTCCCTCTCCCACTGAATGTCTTGAAGGAAGTTCCTCATGCCTGAGTAGTTCCCCCTTTTGTAGTTTGGTTTTTCCCAGCCTATTCCTGCTACTCTCTCCACTTGGAGCTCAACTATGTAGTCGAAGCACAGAACCACATGATCACTAGCTCCCAGGGGCCTTTCATACATGATACCCTCGATGTCCGAACTACTCATGGTGAATACAAGGTCCAACCTTGCTGGTTCATCCTCTCCTCTCTCTCTGGTAGTGTCTCTAACATGTTGATGCATGAGGTTCTCCAGTACCACATCCATCATCTTGGCTCTCCATGTTTCGGGACCCCCATGGTGCTCCAGGTTTTCCCAGTCAATCTCCTTGTGATTGAAATCACCCATAACTAGTAACTTTGCTCCCCCCATGTGTGCTCTCCTGGCCACCTCGGCTAGTGTGTTGATCATTGCTCTGTTGCTCTCATCGTATTCTTCTCTTGGCCTCCTGCAGTTCTGTGGTGGGTTGTACATTACTGCAATTATCACCTTATGTCCCTCAGACTGGATTGTTCCTACTAAGTAGTCCCTTTCGCCCATGCCATCCATTCCTTCCATTTTCTCAAAACCCCACTGGTTTTTAATGAGCAGTGCAACTCCTCCTCCCCCTCTCCTCCCTCTGTCTTTCCTGAAGATTTGGTATCCGGATGGAAACATTGAATCTGTTATTATTCTGGTGAGTTTTGTTTGTGTGAGTGCTATTATGTCTGGGGATGTCTCTTTGATTCTTTCGTGTCACTCCTCATACTTGTTTGTTATTCCATCTGCATTTGTATACCACACCTTCAACTTCTTTTCTAAGACTGTGGTCTGGGAAGTATATTGGGGTTGGGGAAGTGGGAGACTGGTAAGGAAGGTGAAGTTTGTAATGTAGTGGGTGGGGGCATTCGATGTGGCATGGGTGTTTTGATTTAGAGTGTTTGGTTGCACTGGGGTTGACCTGGTTGGGAGGCTTCTATAGAAAGTTGTGAGGGAGGCTGTATTTGATCTTCTTCCTGGGTCTGGGATCTCCTGTCTGTCTTCTCCATCCCCTCTCTTTCCTCCTTTCGCCTTTGTACCATCTCTCTCAGTTTCTTCCTTTCTTCTTGTGTTCTGTCACGGTCGAGATACACCCTCCTGTATGCCGTCATGTCCCTTAATCGTGCTTTCTCCTGCAGGATCCTGGTCCGAGTCGCTTCTGCCTTGAAGGTCACTCTCACTGGCCGGGTTCTTTTTTTTACAAACCCCCCTATTCTCCGAAAATTTTCCAGCTGGGTCATACCGTCTTCTCCTATTGCTTTCATGATGCTTTCAATTGCTTTTTTCCCCTTGTTTTCTTGCTTCATGTGTTTCCCCTTCGACTTCCTGGAGCCCATACACAAAGACTGACCTCACCCTTTCATTCTCCCACTGCATATCCCTGTGTATCCCCTCATTTAATTTGGTTTCCTCCACTGCAGCTTTCCTTTCATCAGTTTCACTGGCTAATGTACTTGGGCTCAGTGGCCTGTCATTTTCCCTTCTCGGCTTTCCTTGGGCTCTGTTGTTGTCTGTTAGGGCCTCCACATAAAGCTTAGCTCTTTCATTTGCTACAGTCTCCTCTGACAGAGCATCTCCATGCAGTTGTGCCCCTTCTTTCCCTACAGTCCCCTTATTTGTGGCTGAGGTAGCAGTCTCTGTTGTCAATCCCAAAATGTTCTTTAGATATTTAGGCTGTTTCAGATTTTTCAATTCCTCTTCTAAACTCTGTATCCTAGCTTCTCCTGCTTTGACATGCACCTCCCACTTCCTGCTTTCCATATCAATCCTCTCTTCCATTCTCATGCTAAGTTCTTCTAGTTTCTTTTCCCATTCATGATCCCTTTTTATGAGCTCTGCTGCCCAATCTTCCTTTGCATTTTCCTCCTCCTGAACCTTGGTTTTTCTTGTTGCTCTCTGGCAACGCATTTGTGTGTGTGTGTGTGTGTGTGTGTGTGTGTGTGTGTGTGTGTGTGTGTGTGTGTGTGTGTGTGTGTGTATGTGTGTGTGTGTGTGTGTATGTGTATGTGTATGTGTGTGTGTGTGTGTGTGTTTGTGTGTGTGTGTGTTTGTGCGTGTGTGTGTGTGTGTGTGTGTGTGTGTGTGTGTGTGTGTGTGTGTGTGTGTGTGTGTGTGTGTGTGTGTGTGTGTGTGTACTCACCTAGTTGAGGTTGCAGGGGTCGAGTCCGAGCTTCTGTGTGTGTATGTGTGTGTGTGTGTGTGTGTGTGTGTGTGTGTGTGTGTGTGTGTGTGTGTGTGTGTGTGTGTGTGTGTATACTCACCTAGTTGAGGTTGCAAGAGTCGAGTCCGAGCTCCTGTGTGTGTGTACTCACCTAGTTGAGGTTGCGGGGGTCGAGTCCGAGCTCCTGGCCCCGCCTCTTCACTGATCGCTACTAGGTCACTCTCCCTGAGCCGTGAGCTTTATCATACCTCTGCTTAAAGCTATGTATGGATCCTGGCTCCACTACATCGCTTCCCAAACTATTCCACTTACTGACTACTCTGTGGCTGAAGAAATACTTCCTAACATCCCTGTGATTCATCTGTGTCTTCAGCTTCCAACTGTGTCCCCTTGTTACTGTGTCCAATCTCTGGAACATCCTGTCTTTGTCCACCTTGTCAATTCCTCTCAGTATTTTGTATGTCGTTATCATGTCCCCCCTATCTCTCCTGTCCTCCAGTGTCGTCAGGTTGATTTCCCTTAACCTCTCCTAGTAGGACATACCTCTTAGCTCTGGGACTAGTCTTGTTGCAAACCTTTGCACTTTCTCTAGTTTATTCACGTGCTTGGCTAGGTATGGGTTCCAAACTGGTGCCGCATACTCCAATATGGGCCTAACGTACACGGTGTACAGGGTCCTGAATGATTCCTTATTAAGATGTCGGAATGCTGTTCTGAGGTTTGCCAGGCGCCCATATGCTGCAGCAGTTATTTGGTTGATGTGCGCTTCAGGAGATGTGCCTGGTGTTATACTCACCCCAAGATCTTTTTCCTTGAGTGAGGTTTGTAGTCTCTGGCCCCCTAGACTGTACTCCGTCTGCGGTCTTCTTTGCCCTTCCCCAATCTTCATGACTTTGCACTTGGTGGGATTGAACTCCAGGAGCCAATTGCTGGACCAGGTCTGCAGCCTGTCCAGATCCCTTTGTAGTTCTGCCTGGTCTTCGATCGAGTGAATTCTTCTCATCAACTTCACGTCATCTGGAAACAGGGACACCTCAGAGTCTATTCCTTCCGTCATGTCGTTCACAAATACCAGAAACAGCACTGGTCCTAGGACTGACCCCTGTGGGACCCCGCTGGTCACAGGTGCCCACTCTGACACCTCGCCACGTACCATGACTCGCTGCTGTCTTCCTGACAAGTATTCTCTGATCCATTGTAGTGCCTTCCCTGTTATCCCTGCTTGGTCCTCCAGTTTTTGCACCAATCTCTTGTGTGGAACTGTGTCAAACGCCTTCTTACAGTCCAAGAAAATGCAATCCACCCACCCCTCTCTCTCTTGTCTTACTGCTGTCACCATGTCATAGAACTCCAGTAGGTTTGTGACACAGGATTTCCCGTCCCTGAAACCATGTTGGCTGCTGTTGATGAGATCGTTCGTTTCTAGGTGTTCCACCACTCTTCTCCTGATAATCTTCTCCATGATTTTGCATACTATACATGTCAGTGACACTGGTCTGTAGTTTAATGCTTCATGTCTGTCTCCTTTTTTAAAGATTGGGACTACATTTGCTGTCTTCCATGCCTCAGGGAATCTCCCTGTTTCGATAGATGTATTGAATATTGTTGTTAGGGGTACACATAGCACCTCCGCTCCCTCTCTCAATACCCATGGAGAGATGTTATCTGGCCCCATTGCCTTTGAGGTATCTAGCTCACTCAGAAGCCTCTACACTTCTTCCTCGGTGGTGTGCACTGTGTCCAGCACTTGGTGGTGTGCCCCACCTCTCCGTCTTTCTGGAGTCCCTTCTGTCTCCTCTGTGAACACTTCTTTGAATCTCTTGTTGAGTTCTTCACATACTTCACGGTCATTTCTTGTTGACTCTCCTCCTTCCTTCCTTAGCCTGATTACCTGGTCCTTGACTGTTGTTTTCCTCCTGATGTGGCTGTACAACAGTTTTGGGACAGATTTGGCTTTCGCTGCTATGTCATTTTCATATTGTCTTTGGGCCTCCCTTCTTATCTGTGCATATTCGTTTCTGGCTCTATGACTGCTCTCCTTATTCTCCTGGGTCCTTTGCCTTCTGTATTTCTTCCATTCCCTAGCACACTTAGTTTTTGCCTCCCTGCACCTTTGGGTAAACCATGGGCTCATCCTGGCTTTTCATTATTCCTGTTACCCTTGGGTACAAACCTCTCTTCAGCCTCCTTGCATTTTGTTGCTACATATTCCATCATCTCATTAACTGGCTTCCCTGCCAGTTCTCTGTCCCACTGAACCCCGTTCAGGTAGTTCCTCATTCCTGTGTAGTCCCCTTTCTTGTAGTTTGGCTTCATTCATCCTGGCCTTCCTGCTTCTCCCTCCACTTGTAGCTCTACTGTGTATTCGAAGCTTAAAACCACATGGTCACTGGCCCCAAGGGGTCTTTCGTATGTGATGTCCTCGATATCTGCACTACTCAAGGTGAATACTAAGTCCAGCCTTGCTGGTTCATCCTCTCCTCTCTCTCTTGTAGTGTCCCTTACGTGTTGGCACATGAAGTTTTCCAGTACCACCTCCATCATCTTAGCCCTCCATGTATCTTGGCCCCCATGTGGGTCCAAGTTCTCCCAATCGATCTCCTTGTGGTTAAAGTCACCCATGATCAGGAGCTTTGCCCTGCATGCATGAGCTCTTCTGGCCACTCTAGCCAGTGTATCAACCATCGCTCTATTGCTCTCGTCGTACTCTTGCCTTGGCCTCCTGCTGTTCTGTGGTGGGTTATACATCACTGCTATTACCACCTTGGGACCTCCAGAGTGAAGTGTTCCCGCTATGTAAGCACTTTCTTCTCCGCTGTCTCCTCTCTCCAGCTCATCAAAATTCCAGCGATTTTTGATCAGCAACGCCACTCCTCCACCCCCCCCCTGTTCCCTCTGTCTTTCCTCAGGATTTGGTATCCCGTTGGAAAGATGGCATCTGTTATCATACCTGTAAGCTTGGTTTCTGTGAGAGCTATGATGTCTGGTGATGCTTCTTTGACTCTTTCATGCCACTCCTCCCACTTATTTGTTATTCCATCAGCGTTTGTGTACCATACCTTCAGTTTCCTTTCCAACACTGTGGTTTGGGGGGCCTGTGAGGGTGGGGGACCTGGTGGCATACTGTGGGATTCTATAGCTCGGTGTTGGGTGGAGGCTGTGGGTATGGATTGTAGTGTGTGTTGGGATGGTGTGATAGGTTGTATGGTTCTGAGAATAGTTGTGTGTGTGCTTGCCCTTGCTGTTCTGTTCTGCTCTGACTGACCTCTGCTGGTTCCATCCTTGTCTCTTTTCCTAGCTCCTTTCGCTTTTTTGTCCTCTCCCTCAGCTGCTGTCGTTCTGATTTTGTTCTGTCTCTGTCTAGGAACACCCTCTTGTACTCTTCCGAGTATTTCAATCGTGGTTTCTCTTGGAGGATCCTGTTCTGCACTGTTTCCATCCTGAGAATCAGCTTGATAGGTCGGTTTCTCCCCTTCGAGTACCCCCCTATTCTCTGAAAATTTACAATCTCGTCCATCTCTTCACCTATTTCCGTGATGATTTTCTCAATCTCCTTTCTTTCTTCCTGCTGCCTTTCAGTGTGTGTCCTTTCCTCTCTCTCCTGAAGCCCATGGATAAACACTGATTTTGCCCTTTCTTCCTCCCATTGCCTCACCCTCTGTGACTCTGGATCCTGCCTGTATGTGGTCAGTTTCTCCCTTGATTTTTCCAGTGGCTCTTGATAGCCTGGTTGTGCCTCAGCAATCGACCTATCACCCTCTCCATCTGCAACCAGCTGTTCTTCCCTTTCACTCCTTGGTCCTCCTTGGCAGGCTGATATGACCTTAGCATAATTCATAATTCCTTCCTTCCTGTTCGGCCTCGCAGCTTCATATGCTGTGTCTTCTCTGGTCACTGCCCCTGTAACTCGCTTCAGCCTATTTATCTCAACTTCTAGGACCCTTATCTTGGCTACTGCAGTTTCGACTTGTGCCTCCCAATTCTTTGTCTCCTTCTCCAACCTCTTTTCCAATTTCACAGAGAGCTCTTTCTCCATTTTTTCAGAAAGCTTTCCTTATTTTCTCTCCCACTCTTGTTCCATCCTTTTCCACTGCTCCTCCATCCACTCCTCCCTACCAGAACCATTCTCATCTGATCCTTGGTTCCTGCGAGTCCCCACCATTTGTGTGTGTGTGTGTGCGTGTGTGTGTGTGTGTGTGTGTGTGTGTGTGTGTGTGTGTGTGTGTGTGTACTCACCTAGTTGAGGTTGCAGGGGTCGAGTCCGAGCTCCTGTGTGTGTATGTGTGTGTCTGTGTGTGTGTGTGTGTGTGTATACTCACCTAGTTGAGGTTGCAAGGGTCGAGTCCGAGCTCCTGTGTGTGTGTGTGTGTGTGTGTGTGTGTGTGTGTGTGTGTGTGTGTGTGTGTGTGTGTGTGTGTGTGTGTGTGTGTGTGTGTGTACTCACCTAGTTGAGGTTGCGGGGGTCGAGTCCGAGCTCCTGTGTGTGTGTGTGTGTGTGTGTGTGTGTGTGTGTGTGTGTGTGTATGTGTGTGTGTGTGTGTGTGTGTGTGTGTGTGTACTCACCTATTTGTGGTTGCAGGGGTCGAGTCTTAGCTCCTGGCCCCGCCTCTTCACCGGTTGCTACTGGGCCCTCTCTCTCCCCGCTCCATGAGCTTTATCAAACCTCGTCTTAAAACTGTGTATGATTCCTGCCTCCACTACGTCATTTTCTAGGCTATTCCACTGCCTTACAACTCTATGACTGAAGAAATACTTCCTAATATCTCTCTGACTCATTTGTGTCTTCAACTTCCAATTGTGGCCTCTTGTTTCTGTGTCCCCTCCCTGGAACATCCTGTCTTTGTCCACCTTGTCTATTCCACGCAGTATTTTATATGTCGTTATCATGTCTCCCCTGACCCTCCTGTCCTCCAGTGTCGTCAGGCCGATTTCCCTTAATCTTTCTTCATAGGACATTCCCCTTAGCTCTGGAACTAACCTTGTCGCAAACCTTTGTACTTTCTCTAGTTTCTTGACGTGCTTTATCAAGTGCGGGTTCCAAACAGGTGCCGCATACTCCAGTATGGGCCTGACATACACGGTGTACAGTGTCTTGAACGATTCCTTACTAAGGTATCGGAATGCTGTTCTCAGGTTTGCCAGGCGCCCATATGCTGCAGCAGTTATCTGGTTGATGTGTGCTTCCGGAGACATGCTCGGTGTTATACTCACCCCAAGATCTTTCTCCTTGAGTGAGGTTTGCAGTCTTTGGTCACCTAGCCTATACTCGGTCTGTGGTCTTCTGTGTCCTTCCCCTATCTTCATGACTTTGCATTTGGCAGGATTAAATTCGAGAAGCCATTTGCTGGACCAGGTGTCCAGTCTGTCCAGGTCTCTTTGAAGTCCTGCCTGGTCCTCATCAGATTTAATTCTCCTCATTAACTTCACATCATCTGCAAACAGGGACACTTCTGAGTCTAACCCTTCCATCATGTCGTTCACATATACCAAAAATAGCACTGGTCCCAGGGACCGACCCCTGTGGGACCCCGCTCGTCACAGGTGCCCACTGTGATACATCATTACGTACCATGACTCGTTGTTGTCTCCCTGTCAGGTATTCTCTGATCCATTGCAGTGCCCTTCCTGTTATATGCGCCTGATGCTCTAGCTTCTGCACTAATCTCTTGTGAGTAACTGTGTCAAAGGCCTTCTTGCAGTCCAAGAAGATGCAATCAACCCACCCCTCTCTCTCGTGTCTTACTTCTGTTATTTTATCATAAAACTCCAGAAGGTTTGTGACACAGGATTTGCCTTCCATGAATCCGTGCTGGTTGGCATTTATACTCTTGTTCCGTTCCAGGTGCTCCACCACTCTCCTCCTGAAAATCTTCTCCATAATTTTGCATACTATACACGGCAATGACACAGGTCTATAGTTTAGTGCCTCTTTTCTGTCTCCTTTTTTAAAAATGGGAACTACATTTGCCGTCTTCCATACCTCAGGTAGTTGCCCAGTTTCCAGGGACGTGTTGAAGATTGTGGTAAGTGGCACACACAACATATCTGCTCCCTCTCTAAGGACCCACGGGGAGATGTTGTCCGGTCCCATTGCCTTTGAGGTATCGATGTCCCTTAGCAGTTTCTTCACCTCCTCCTCATCTGTATGTATGTCGTCCAACACTTGTTGGTGTATTCCTTGCTGGTGTCCCCATCTGGTCTGTCCCCCCAGAGTCCTTCCTGACTCTACTGTAAATACTTCCTTAAATCTCGTGTTGAGCTCCTCACATACCTCTTGATCGTTTCTTGTGAGTTCTCCACCTTCTTTCCTCAGCCTTATCACCTGGTCCTTGACTGTTGTCTTCCTCCTAATATGGCTATACAGCAGTTTCGGGTCAGATTTGACTTTCGATGCTATGTCGTTTTCATACTGTCGCTGGGCCTCCCTCCTTATCTGTGCATACTCGTTTCTGGCTCTTCTACTAATCTCCTTGTTTTCCTGGGTCCTATGCCTCCTGTACCTTTTCCATTCTCTGTTGCACTTAGTTTTTGCCTCCCTACACCTTCGGGTAAACCAAGGACTCGTTTTGGTCTTCCTATTATTTCTGTTTCCCTTGGGAACAAAACTTTCCTCTGCCTCCTTGCACTTTGTTGCCACATATTCCATCATCTCGTTTACTGATTTTCCTACCATTTCTCTGTCCCACTGAACCTCCTGCAGGAAGTTTCTCATACCTGTGTAGTCCCCCCTTTTATAGTTTGGCCTGACCCCCTTCAGTTCCTGTTACCTTCTCCACTTGTAACTCTACTATATAATCAAAACTCAGCACCACATGATCGCTAGCTCCAAGGGGCCTCTCGTAAGTGATGTCCTCAATGTCTGAACTGCTCAGGGTGAACACAAGATCCAGTCTTGCTGGCTCATCCTCCCCTCTCTCTCTGGTTGTGTCCCTGACATGTTGATGCATGAGGTTTTCAAGTACCACATCCATCATCTTGGCTCTCCATGTTTCGGGACCCCCATGTGGCTCCAGGTTTTCCCAGTCGATCTCCCTGTGGTTGAAATCGCCCATTACCAGTAACTTTGCTCTGCTCGAGTGAGCTCTTCTTGCCATCTCAGCCAGTGTGTCCACCATCACCCTGTTGTTTTCTTCGTACTCCTCTCTTGGCCTCCTGCAGTTCTGTGGTGGGTTATACATCACTCCAATGACTACTTTATGTTCTCCGGACTGAATTGTACCTACAATGTAGTCTCTTTCTCCAATCATGTCCATGCCTTCCATTTCCTCAAATCCCCATCGGTGTTTTATGAGCAGTGCAACCCCTCCTCCCCCTCTACTCCTTCTATCTTTCCTCAGGATCTGATATCCCATTGGGAAGATTGTGTCTGTTATTGTCTCAGCGAGTTTTGTTTCTGTGACTGCTAGGATGTCTGGGGATTTTTCACTGATTCTTTCGTTCCACTCCTCATGTTTATTCGTTATTCCATCCGCGTTTGTGTACCAAACTTTCAGTTTCTTTTCTATCATTGTGGTCATGCAAGAATATTGGGGTTGGGGGAGCGAGAGCCTTGGTGGGGGCCTATATGGGGCTGTGGTGTAGGTGGGGTTTGTGATGATGGGGGTGGGGTCAGAATGCCCATAAGGGACAGCTGTTGGGGTGAGGTTTGTGATATGGGGGTTGGTGGCAGAGGGAACAGTGAGTGGGTTGTAGTATAGGTTGCTCAGTTGTGTTGGGAATGTCGTGGTTGGAGTCTTTTGGTGGGAGATTCTGTGGGGTGTGTTTGCCCTTCCTCCTTTGTCTGGGTCCTGCTCATCTTCGTCATTGCCTCTTGTTCCTCCTTGCATCTCTGTACCCTCTCTTTCAGTGTAGTCCTTTCGTCTTGTGTTCTGTCGAAGTCGAGGTATACTCTCTGGTACCCCTGTTTGTCCCTCAGTCTTGCTTTCTCTTGCAGAATCCTGGTTCGAACTGATTCTTCCTTGAAAATTACTTTGACAGGCCGTATCCTTCCACTCGCAAACCACCCAATTCTCTGAAAATTTGTCACCTGGGTCATATCGCCCTCACCTATTGTTTTCATGATGCCTTCAATCATTTTTTTCTCCTCCTGTTTTATTTCTTCAAAGTTGTCCCCCTTGGCTTCTTGGAGCCCGTACACAAAAACTGACCTCGCCCTTTCCTCCTCCCACTGAGTCTCCATCTGCTTCCTCTGAGGCATTTTATTTCCTTCCATTGACATGTTCTTGCCTTCAGTCCCTGTCATATCTGGAACTTCTATTCTCAGTGAACAGTCTTTCATGACCAGCTGTCCCTTGCTACTGCAGTTGGCTGTTAGAATCTCTGCATATAGCATACCTTCATTGTCTTCGGACCTGTCATTTGATCTTAGTGTACTCCTCGTCTTTTCCCTGGCCCCACATGGGTCTGATAAGGCCTTCGCGTATGGCATGTCTCCGTTGTTGCTTACCGTCCCCTTGTCTGCGCCTAATGTCACATCTGAATTGTCATTTGTCTCTCTAATCTGTTTCAGGCTTTGCAGTTTCTCTTCTAAGCACTGTATCCTAGCTTCTGCTGCTAAGACCTGTACTTCCCACTTCCTGCACTCCTCAGCTATCCACTCCTCCATTTTCTTACCAAGCTCTACTATCTTCCTTCCCCACTCTTCCTCCCTTTTTTGGAGCTCTAACTCCCAGTCTTTCCTCCCTGGTTCGTCTACCAGATCTCTGGTTTTCCGTCCTCTAGAGCCACCCATTTTTTTTTTTTTGTGTGTGTGTGTGTGTGTGCGTTCTGCGCTGTCCTTTGACCTTCCCTGCTGCCAACCTCTTTACTTTGAATTTTGCTGTCTAATAAATATTCCTTATTTGTGTATACACACGTTGGTCAGTAAGTTTGTTTAGGTATACACAGTTACATAGATTATCGTACATAGCAGCATATGCATAGAGAACCTGGGATACCCCAAAAAAGTCAGAGTGGCTTATTTCCACTGTGGTCCTTGTGATAATTATTATTTATATATAAAACTTATAAACAGGTAAGTATCTTAACCGTGAGATTAAATTAGTTATTTTCATACAAGAAATCACTCTCCTCCCTTTCTGTAACCTTAATTATGAGGTACATTTTGGTTGTCTTCTTGAACTGGGTCATGTTATGACAGGCTTTGACATGTGCAGGCAGTCTATTCCTCTCCTTTATTGCTGTATAGAAAAATGTCTTTGAAGCCTGACCACTGACTCTAGGTACTGCAAAGCTGTTGTCCCTTCCCCTAGTTCTGCAATTCATTCGTCTCTCAACCCTTGAGTGGAGAGGACGTGTGCTGCTGCTGCCCCCTGGAGTTGTCTGGTGGCAGTATTATTTTCACAAACATGGCGCAGGCTAGCCGGCGTCGTATCAATACTGTCTGGATTGAATTAACAAGTGGAGCTGTAACGGGGCCATCAATGGAGTTGTTTCTGCTTGCAATAATCAGAAATACCTACGGAATAGCCAATGAGGAGATTTGTGGACTTGCACTGAATGGTATGAACAGGGTTTTTGTAAAATTCAGTTCGGCGAATGTGTATGAGGCAGTGGCCATACCAGTTAATCATGCTGTGATGGTGAGGATGCATGATATATCAAGCTATTACACATGGGTTAAGATCAGGAATGTGCCGTTTGAGGCAGATGCATCTGACATCCGGTTCACTATGTGTAAACACGGCACAATACATACGGTCACTGCAGGAAGGTGGTCAGCTGGCCCATATATGGGGATACCTGAGGGTACATACTCTGTCAAGATGACGCTCAGACATCCTATTCCATCGTATATGGTGATGGAAGATTTCAGAACTCAGGTTTTTGTGACATACACTGGGCAGCGGCGCACTTGCCATTTATGCGGGTCGTATGATCACCTGGCTGTGCAATGTGAAAGACGACGTGGTGATAAGGACCAGCAGCAACGACGTGATATGGAGGAAAGGAGAGAGGATCGATCAGCCGTATTCGACACTACCTCAGCAGAGTTTGACATGGAGTGAGGAGGTTGAGAGGGCCGAAGAAAAGGGGGGGAGGGAAAAGGGTGCAATGAAACGATTAGGTGATAAGTCGATAGTGTCAAGAGGGAAACCCCCTTTGTCGGTTTTAAGTACCTGACATTGAACATCAATGGCTTGAGGATGCAGAGAAAGTGTGAGTGGTTTAGGGAATATTTGGAGCGTCATGAAGTTGACATAGTGTTCTTGCAGGAGCACAATTATAGACCGGGTTATGAGTTGAAGGTGGATGGATATAACGTGTATGTTGAGCATGCAGTCAGATTCAAAGGAGGTGTGGCCATTTTGGTGAAAGAAACTAGCCCGTTGGTTGTCAGGCACTGTGAGGGGGGGAGAGGAGGGTGATTCATGTGGATGGATTATGGGGTCAGGTACAGATGACGTTGGTGTGTGTGCATGGCCCGGCAGAGGGAGATGTACGGGTAAATAATAAATTCATGAGGGACGTTCTGGTATATTATTTGCGTTGATTGCCGGGGGTCGCTGTGATAGGAAGTGATTGGAACTGTGTGATAAGGAGTAAGGATGTTGAACCGAGGGGGGTAGGGCATTGTTTGAGAATATTGGGAGAATTGTTATCCAGGACAGGATTGATCGATGTTGGGGGAGGCGGGGTGGTGGAGCACACATTTATTAAGTGTGGGTATGCGGCTAGGCTCTATCGATTGTACGTGCCTAGGACAGTCGTAATACATAGTGTGAGGGTAATGGACGTAGTATTTTCTGAACACAGGGGTGT
>NC_091320.1:13754497-13876982 GCF_038502225.1 Cherax quadricarinatus
ACTGGACAGAGATAACAAGTTGCATGGACGTAAACGATGCCTGGGAAAAATTCAAAACAATGTTCACTACCATCCTTGATAATATTGTACCAGTTAAAGAGGTTAGGATTAAACGAAGAACTGAGCCCTGGATGAATACTGAGATATTAGATAATATGAAATTCAGAGACCAGCTGCTAAAAAGATTTAAAGCAAACAGACAGGATATTGCAGCATTAAATGAATTCCAAAGGGTGAGGAACAGAGTACAGAGACTTATAAAAGGAGCAAAGGCAAAGCACTATTGCTCAAAAATTGAGGAGTATAAGCATAATCCCAGAAAGCTCTGGCAACAACTAAAACAGTTGGGGTATAGCCATAAGCCAGTAGATAGATCTAACATAGTACTCACTATCGATAATGAGGTATGCCACGAAACATCTAAGGTGGCAAATTGCTTTAATTCCTACTACACATCTGTTGCATCAACACTAGTAAGTAAACTACCAGCTGCATCAAATACCTTTAACACAGACTCTGATAAGTTTCAAACATACTATACCAATAAAGGGGTAACCCCAAACAGTTGTCAACTAGTAAGTGTATCTCATGACTTCATTCAAAAAGAACTAAGCAGGTTAAACCCAACTAAGAGCACAGGCCCTGATAACATCCCGTCTAAGTTCCTAAAAGATGGTGCTTCTGAACTGTCAATCCCTATTGCTCACATAATAAATCTATCAATCACCACTAATACCGTACCGGAGGGGTTCAAGGAGGCCAGAGTTACTCCTATCTTCAAGAAAAATAATAGGTCTGATGTAAGCAACTATAGGCCTGTTAGTATACTCAGTATGATATCTAAAATTCTGGAGAGGGCGGTGTATTCTCAAGTAGTTAAGTACCTTAATGACAACAGCATTCTCTATAGCTATCAATCGGGCTTTAGAAGATCCTACTCAACCGACACCTCCCTTATTAATCTGATGGATTACCTGAGAACTGAAATGTCAAAGGGGAACCTCATAGGTATGGTAACCTTAGACCTGCAAAAGGCCTTCGATACTGTCAACCACAATATATTTTGTAAGAAACTTCAAGCTATCGGTATAGGTTCTGTAGACTGGTTTAAGTCCTACCTTAGCAACAGGAGACAAATAGTCAAAATCAACAAAACGGAATCAGAACCCCTGCCGATAACATGTGGAGTTCCCCAAGGTAGTATTCTGGGTCCCTTATTATTCTTATGTTATGTCAATGATATGCCTATCAGTGTCAAGTGCAAACTCCTACTGTATGCAGATGACAGTGCTCTGTTAGTGACAGGAAAAGACCCACAAGATATTGCTAATGTTTTAACACTGGAACTGGAGTCCTGCAGCAAATGGTTAGTAGACAACAAACTATCATTACACCTAGGGAAAACTGAAGCCATTCTCTTTGGCACGAAACATAAACTGAGAAGGGTAATTAATTTTAATGTTCAGTGTAATGGGGAGCCCATCACTTTGGTTTCATCAGTAAAATATCTGGGAATCCCCTTTGACCCATGCATGTCAGGAGAATTGATAGGGAACAGTGTAGTAAATAAAGCGAATGCCAGACTGAAGTTCCTGTATAGACAAGCACAGTGTCTACCTACTGAGGCTCGCAGGACCCTATGTCTAGCCCTTATACAATGCCATATGGATTACGCTTGCTCTTCATGGTACTCTGCCTTGACAAAAAACTGAAAGATAGACTGCAAATCACCCAGAACAAAATCGTAAGATTCATCCTGGGGCTGAGACCAAGAGAACATGTAGGTCAGGATGAATTACAGCAGTTGGATATGCTGAATGTTGAAGACAGAGTAAAACAACTGAAGCTAAATCATGTTTATAAAATTGCTCACAGTGTCCAGAATATCTTGCTGTCAATTTTGTCAAGGTTGGGAACCAAAGCAATCATAGTACTAGGGGGAGGGAGCACAACTTTGTAGTACCCACAGTCAGTGGCCAGGCTTCAAACATCTTTTATTGTACAGCAATAAAGGAATGGAACAGACTACCCGCACATGTCAAAGCCAGTCATAGCATGAACCAGTTCAAGAAGAGTGCCAAAAAGTGTCTGATGAATGTAGCTACAGAAAGGGAGGGGAATGATTTTCTATTTTTTAGCTAACATACGTGTAAATTTTACCTTATTCCTAGTAATGACCCTCGTATTGTAGATAGTCTTAATGACCTTGGTGTAGCAGATAGTCTTTTTAGTATGATAATAAGATGTTATCTTCATTGTAGAATAATAAGAAAATATTATAACCTTTATATTATAATAATAAGGTAAAAGGACCCCAATGGAAATAAGTCACTGTGTCTGACTTTTTTGGGTTATCCCAGGTTCTCTACACATATGCTGCTATGTATGATAATTCTATGTAACTGTATTTGTGTATACCTGAATAAACTTACTTACTTACTTACAAACCTCAGAACAGCATTCCGACATCTTAATAAGGAGTCATTCAGGACCCTGTACACCGTGTACGTTAGGCCCATATTGGAGTATGCGGCACCAGTTTGGAACCCACACCTAGCCAAGCACGTAAAGAAACTAGAGAAAGTGCAAAGGTTTGCAACAAGACTAGTCCCAGAGCTAAGAGGTATGTCCTACGAGGAGAGGTTAAGGGAAATCAACCTGACGACACTGGAGGACAGGAGAGATAGGGGGGACATGATAACGACATACAAAATACTGAGAGGAATTGACAAGGTGGACAAAGACAGGATGTTCCAGAGATTGGACACAGAAGCAAGGGAACACAGTTGGAAGTTGAAGACGCAGATGACTCACAGGGATGTTAGGAAGTATTTCTTCAGCCACAGAGTAGTCAGTAAGTGGAATAGTTTAGGAAGCGATGTAGTGGAGGCAGGATCCATACATAGCTTTAAGCAGAGGTATGATAAAGATCACGGCTCAGGGAGAGTGACCTAGTAGCGATCAGTGAAGAGGTGGGCCCAGGAGCTCGGACTCGACCCCCGCAACCTCAACTAGGTGAGTACACACATACACACACACACACAAACACACACACATACAGATGATGTGAAGTTGATGAGAAGAATTAAATCGGATGAGGATGAGGCAGGACTGCAAAGAGACCTGGACAGGCTGGACATGTGGTCCAGTAACTGGCTTCTCGAATTCAATCCAGCCAAATGCAAAGTCATGAAGATTGGGGAGGGGCAAAGAAGACCGCAGACAGAGTATAGGCTAGGTGGACAAAGACTACAGACCTCACTCAGGGAGAAAGACCTTGGGGTGATTATAACACCGAGCACATCACCGGAGCCACACACTAACCAAATAACTGCTGCAGCATACAGGCGCCTGGCAAACCTGAGAACAGCGTTCCGATACCTTAATAAGGAATCGTTCAAGACACTGTACACTGTGTATGTTAGGCCCATACTGGAGTATGCAGCACCAGTCTGGAACCCACACCTGGTCAAGCACGTCAAGAAGTTAGAGAAAGTACAAAGGTTTGCAACAAGGCTAGTCCAAGAGCTCAGGGGAATGTCGTACGAGGAAAGGTTGAGGGAGATCGGACTGACGACACTGGAGGAAAGAAGGGTCAGGGGAGACATGATAACGACATACAAGATACTGTGGGAATAGACAAGGTGGACAGAGATAGGATGTTCCAGAGAGGGGACACAGGGACAAGGGGTCACAACTGGAAGCTGAAGACTCAGACGAGTCACAGGGACGTTAGGAAGTATTTCATCAGTCATAGAGTCGTCAGGAAGTGGAATAGCCTAGCAAGTGAAGTAGTGGAGGCAGGAACCATACATAGTTTTAAGAAGAGGTATGATACAGCTCAGGAAGCAGAGAGGGAGAGGACCTAGTAGCGATCAGTGAAGAGGCGGGGCCAGGAGCTGAGTCTCGACCCCTGCAACCACAATTAGGTGAGTACAATTAGGTGAGTACACACACACACACACACATACACACATACACACACACACACACAAACACACACACATACACACACACACACACACACACACACAAACACACACATATACACACACACTCATACACACACACACACACACACACACAAGCACACACACACACATACATACACACACACGACACACACACACACACACACACACACACACACACACACACACACACACACACACACAAGAAGTGGGAGGTGCAAGTCAAAGCAGCAGAGGCTAGGATACAGAGTTTAGAAGATTAACTGAAAAATCTGAAACAGCCTAAAGAACTAAAGAACATTTTGGGATTGCCATCAGAGACTGATACCTCAGTCACAAATAAGGGGACTGTAGGGAAAGAAGGAGCAAAACTGCATGTAGAAGCTCTATCAGAGGAGACTGTAGTAAACGAAAGAGCTAAGCTATATGTGGAGGCCCTAACAGACCACAGCAGAGCCCAGGGAAAGCCGAGAAGGGAAAATGATAGGCCACTGAGCCCAAGCACATTAGCTAGTGAAACTGAAGAAAGGAAAGCTACAATGGAGGAAATCAAATTGAATGAGGGGATACACAGGGATATGCAGTGGGAGAATGAGAGGGTGAGGTCAGTCTTTGTGTATGGGCACCAGGAAGTTGAAGGGGAAACATATGAAGCAAAAAAACAAGGGAAAAAAAAGCAATTGAAAGCATCATGAAAGCAATAGGAGAAGACGACATGACCCAGCTGGAAAACTTTCAGAGAATAGGGGGGCTTGTAAAAAAAAGAACCTGGCCAGTGAAAGTGACCTTCAAGGCAGAATCGACTCGGAACAGGATCCTGCAGGAGAAAGCACGATTAAGGGACATGCCGGCATACAGGAAGGTGTATCTCGGCTGCGACAGAACGCAAGAAGAAAGGCAGAAACTGAGAGAGATGGTACAAAGGCGAAAGGAGAAAAGAGAGGGGATGGAGAAGACAGACAGGAGATCCCAGACCCAGGAAGAAGATCAAATACAGCCTCCCTCATAACTTCCTATAGAAGCCTCCCAACCAGGTCAACCACAGTGCAACCAAACACTCTAAACCAAAACACCCATGCCACATCCAATGCCCCCACCCACTGCATTACAAACTCCACCCCCACAGCAACCACCCATAGTTCCTTATCAGGTCTCCCACTTCCCCAACCCCAATATACCTACCAGACCACAGTCTTAGAAAAGAAGTTGAAGGTGTGGTATACAAATGCAGATGGAATAACAAATAAGTATGAAGAGTGGCATGAAAGAATCAAGAAGACATCCCCAGATATAATAGCACTCACAGAAACAAAACTCACCAGAATAATAACAGATTCATTCTTTCCATCCGGATATCAAATCCGCAGGAAAGACAGAGGGAGGAGAGAGGGGGGGGGGGAGGAGTTGCACTGCTCATTAAAAACAAGTGGGGTTTTGAGAAAATGGAAGGAATGGATGCCATGGGCGAAAGGGACTACTTAGTAGGAACAATCCAGTCTGAGGGACATAAGGTGATAATTGCAGTAATGTACAACCCACCACAGAACTGCAGGAGGCCAAGAGAAGAATACGATGAGAGCAACAGAGCAATGGTCGACACACTAGCCGAGGTGGCCAGGAGAGCACACATGGGGGGAGCAAAGCTACTAGTTATGGGTGATTTCAATCACAAGGAGATTGACTGGGAAAACCTGGAGCCCCATGGGGGTCCCGAAACAAGGAGAGCCAAGATGATGGATGTGGTACTGGAAAACCTCATGCATCAACATGTTAGAGACACTACCAGAGAGAGAGGAGAGGATGAAACAGCAAGACTGGACCTTGTATTCACCTTGAGTAGTTCGGACATCGAGGATATCATGTATGAAAGGCCCCTGGGAGCTAGTGGTCATGTGGTTCTGTGCTTCGACTACATAGTTGAGCTCCAAGTGGAGAGAGTAGCAGGAATAGGTTGGGAAAAACCAAACTACAAAAGGGGGAACTACTCAGGCATGAGGAACTTCCTTCAAGACATTCAGTGGGAGAGGGAACTGACAGGAAAACCAGTACAAGAAATGATGGACTATGTGGTAACAAAATGCAAGGAGGCAGAGGAGAGGTTTGTTCCCAAGGGAAACAGAAATAATGGGAAAAACAGAACGAGTCCTTGGTTCACCCAAAGGTGTAGGGAGGCAAAAACTAGGTGTACTAGAGAATGGAAAAGGTACAGAAGACAGAGAACTCAGGAAAATAAAGAGATTAGCCGAAGACCCAGAAACGAATATGCACAGATAAGAAGGGAGGCTCAGCGACAATATGAAAATGACATAGCATCAAAAGTCAAGACTGACCCGAAGCTGTTGTACAGCCACATCAGGAGGAAAACAACAGTCAAGGACCAGGTAATCAGACTTAGGAAGGGTGATGGGGAATTCACAAGAAAAGACCGAGAGGTATGTCAGGAGCTCAACACGAGATTTAAAGAAGTATTTACAGTGGAAACCAGTAGGACTCCACGAAATCAGAACAGGGGGTACACCAGCAAGTGCTGAATGAGGTACATATAACCAAGGAGGAGGTGAAGAAGCTGCTATGCGAACTTGACACTTCGAAGGCGGTGGGAGCAGACAACATCTCTCCGTGGGTCCTCAAAGAGGGAGCAGAGATATTGTGTGTGCCATTAACAAAGATCTTCAACTCATCATTTGAAACTGGGCAACTCCCTGAGGTATGGAAGATGGCAAATGTAGTCCCAATTTTTAAAAAGGGAGACAGATATGAAGCACTAAACTACAGACCTGTATCACTAGCGTGTATAGTATGCAAGGTCATGGAGAAGATCGTCAGGAGGAGAGTGTTGGGGCACCTGGAAAGAAACAAGTGTATAATTGACAACCAGCACGGTTTCAGGGAAGGAAAATCCTGTGTCACAAACCTACTACTAGAGTTTTATGACAAGGTGACAGATGTAAGACAAGAGAGAGAGAGGGGTGGATCGACTGCATTTTTTTGGACTGCAAGAAGGCCTTCGACACAGTTCCTCACAAGAGGTTACTGCAAAAACTAGAGGATCAGGCACACATAACAAGAAAGGCACTGCAATGGATCAGAGAATACCTGACAGGGAGGCAACAACGAGTCATGGTACGTGACGAGGTGTCAGAGTGGGCTCCTGTGACAAGCGGGGTTCCACAGGGGTCAGTCCTAGGACCTGTGCTGTTCTTGGTATATGTGAACGACATAACGGAAGGGATAGACTCAGAAGTGTCCTTGTTTGCAGATGATGTGAACTTAATGAGAAGAATCAAATCGGATGAGGATCAGGTAGGACTACAAAGAGACCTGGACAGGCTACAAGCCAGGTCCAGCAACTGGCTCCTTGAGTTTAACCCTGCCAAATGCAAAGTCATGAAGATTGGGGAAGGGCAAAGAAGACCGCAGACACAACATAGTTTAGATGGCCAAAGACTGTAAACCTCACTCAAGGAAAAAGATCTGGGGGTGAGTATAACACCGAGCATATCTCCTGAGGCGCACATCAATCAGATAACTGCTGCAGCATACGGGCGCCTGGCAAACTTACGGATAGCGTTCCGATACCTCAGTAAGGATTCGTTCAAGATTCTGTAAACCATTTACGTCAGGCCCATACTGGAGTATGCAGCACCAGTTTGGAATCCACACCTAGTCAAGCACGTCAAGAAATTAGAGAAAGTGCAAAGGTTTGCAACAAGACTAGTCCCAGAGCTACGGGGATTGTCATACGAAGAAAGGTTGAGGGAAATCGGCCTGACGACACTGGAGGACAGGAGGGTCAGGGGAGACATGATAACGACATATAAAATACTGTGCTGAATAGACAAGGTGGACAAAGAAGGGATGTTCCACAGAAGGGACACAGACACAAGAGGTCACAATTGGAAGTTGAAGACTCAGATGAATCAAAGGGATGTTACGAAGTATTTCTTCAGTCATAGAGTAGTCAGGCCATGGAATAGCCTAGAAAGTGACGTAGTGGAGGCGGGAACCAAACATAGTTTTAAGGCGAGGTATGATAAAGCTCATGGGGCAGGGAGAGAGAGGACCTAGTAGCAATCAGCGAAGAGGCGGGGCCGGGAACTATGAATCGACCCCTGCAACCACAAATAGGTGAGTACAAATAGGTGAGTACACACACACACACACACACACACACACACACAACAGTGTCCAGGAGCAGTGTCCAGCAACAGTGTTAAGCAGCAGTGTCCAACAACATTGTCCAGCGGCAGTGTCCAGGAGCAGTGTCCAGCAGCAGTATCCAGCAGAAGTGTCCAGCGAAAGTGTCCAGCAGCAGTGTCCAGTAGCAGTGTCCAGCAGCAGTGTCCAACAACAGTGTACAGCAGCAGTGTCCAGCAGCAGTGTCCAGCAGCCCAGCAGCAGTGTCCAACAACAGTGTCCAGCAGCAGTGTCCAGCACCAGTGTCCAGCAGCAGTGTCCAGCAGCAATGTCCAGGAGCAGTGTCCAGCAACAGTGTCCAGCAGCAGCATCCAACAACAGTGTCCACCAGCAGTGTCCACCAGCAGTGTCCAGCAGCATTGCCCAGCAGCAGTGTCCAACAACAATGCCCAACCGCAGTGTCCAGCAGCAATGTCCAACAGCAGTGTCCAACAGCAGTGTCCAGCAGCAGTGTCCAGCAGCAGTGTCCAGCAGCAGTATCCAACAACAGTGTACAGCAGCAGTGTCAGCAGCAGTGTTCAGCAGCAGTGTCCAGCAGCAGTGTCCAGCAGCAGTGTCCAGCAGCAGTGTCCAATAGCACTGTCCAGCAGCAATGTCCAACAGCAGTGTCCCGCAGCAGTGTCCAGTAGCAGTGTCCAGCAGCAGTGTCCAACAGCAGTGTCCAGCAGCAGTGTCCAACAGCAGTGTCCAGCAGCAGTGTCCAGCAGCAGTGTCCAGCAGCAGTGTCCAGCAACAGTGTCCAGCAGCAGTGTCCAGCAGCAGTGTCCAGCAGCAGTGTCCAGCAGCAGTGTTCAGCAACAGTGTTAAGCAGCAGTGTCCAACAACATTGTCCAGCGGCAGTGTCCACCAGCAGTGTCCAGCAGCAGTGTCCAGCAGCACTGTCCAACAACAGTGTCCAGCAGCAGTGTCCAGCAGCAGTGTCCAGCAGCAGTGTCCAGCAACAGTGTTAAGCAGCAGTGTCCAACAACATTGTCCACCGGCCGTGTCCAGGAGTAGTGTCCAGCAGCAGTGTCCACCAGAAGTGTCCACTGGCAGAGCCCAGCAGCAGTGTCCAGCGGGTAGTGCCCAACAGCAGTGTCCAGCAGCAGTGTCCAGAATTAGTGTCCAGCAACAGTGTCCAGCAACAGTGTCCAGCAGCAGTGCCCAGCATCAGTGTCCAGCAGCAGTGTCCAGCAGCAGTGCCCAACAGCAGTGTCCAGCAGCAGTGTCCAGCAGTAGTGTCCAGCAACAGTGTCCAGCAGCAGGGTTCAGCAGCAGTGTCCAGCAGCAGTGTCCAGCATTAGTGTCCAGCAGCAGTGTCCAGCAGCAGTGCCCAACAACAGTGTCCAGCAACAGTGTTCAGCAGCAGTGCCCAACAGCAGTGTACAGCAGCAGTGTCCTGCAGTAGTGTCCAGCAACAGTGCCCAGCAGCAGTGTCCAGCAGCAGTGTCCAGCAGCAGTGTCCAGCAGCAGTATCCAGCAGCAGTGTCCAGCAGCAGTGTCCAGCATCAGTATCCAGCAACAGTGTCCAGCAGCAGTGTCCAGCAGCAGTGTTCAGCTGCAGTGTCCAGCAGCAGTGTCCAGCAGCAGTGTCCAGCAGCAGTGTCCAGCAGCAGTGCCCAACAGCAGTGTCCAGCAGCAGTGTCCAGCAGCAGTGTCCAGCAGCAGTGCCCAACAGCAGTGTCCAGCAGCAGTGTCCAGCAGTAGTGTCCAGTAACAGTGTCCAGCAGCAGTGTCCAGCAGCAGTGCCGAACAGCAGTGTCCAGCAGCAGTGTCCAGCATCAGTGTCCAACAGCAGTGTCCAGCAGCAGTGTCCAGCAGCAGTATCCAGCAGCAGTGTCCAGCAGCAGTGTCCAGCAGCAGTATCCAGCAGCAGTGCCCAGCAGCAGTGTCCAGCAGTAGTCAACCATCAAACTTGTCGTCTGTCTTCCCTGATAAGTCTTCACCATGATAGTTCTGTCATGGGGTAAGTAAGTGTTCAGCCTCGGGATCTGTTTCACTGAATCAACGGTGGAGCAAAATTAAGTTCAAATTTGAATTATTCGTTCAAGAATTACTGAGAAACTCCTATTATCAAATAGAAACTGAAACAAATAGTTGGACAATGGACAATGTAGTATCTCTCTCTCTCTCTCTCTCTCTCTCTCTCTCTCTCTCTCTCTCTCTCTCTCTCTCTCTCTCTCTCTCTCTCTCTCTCTCTCTCTCTCTCTCTCTCTCTCTCTCTCTCTCTCGCTCTCTCTCTCTCTCTCTCTCTCTGTCTCTCTCTCTCTCTCTCTCTCTCTCTCTCTCTCTCTCTCTCTCTCTCTCTCTCTCTCTCTCTCTCTCTCTCTCTTTCTCTCTCACATGCTCTATTTGTCGCTTCTGTTTTTTTTTCATTATTGCTGGTTCCTGTATAGATTTTGTAAAACCAAGCTAACTAAAATACTGTGTTTGTCTATGTCTAGTTAGTGAGACAGTCAACACTCTCAGTGTTGACTGTCTTTGTAATTGTACTAATTTGTATATACAGTACTGCCGATTTTTGTTATTATATGTATGTGTGTATATATATATATATATATATATATATATATATATATATATATATATATATATATGCATATATATATATATATATACAGAGAGAGAGAGAGAGAGAGAGAGAGAGAGAGAGAGAGAGAGAGAGAGAGAGAGAGAGATAAATATGTATAATTAACAGAACTGCAGCTGGCCAGGACTCGATCCTGTGTTCCTATGCCCAGCCCTGTGAGAACTAAACAACGTATGCATCACTCTATCCACTGGACCAACAATCCTCAAGCACCAGCGCTCAGCGGTACTGTAGGCTGGTACCCAAAACAGGATGCGGTTGAAATTAGCCTCTGAATCTCCACGAACACGTATGTTCTTGTACCAGATAACACACGCTCAGCACCACTGAGCGCCTTGTGTTTGAGGATTGTCGGCCGAAGGGATAGAGTGATGTATACTTTGTTCATTTTTCACAGGGCTGGGCATGGGAATGCAGGTCCGAGTCCTGGCCAGCCGCAGTTCTCTTAATGATTCAAAATCACTTGTTTTATGATTTCATTATATATATATATATATATATATATATATATATATATATATATATATATATATATATATATATATACATATATATATATATATATATATATATATATATATATATATATATATATATATATATATATATATATGTCGTGCCGAATAGGCAGAACTTGCGATCTTGGGTTAAACAGCAACGCTCGTCTTGCCATATAGGACAAGCGAAAATTTGTGTATTCAATAATTTCGCCAAAATTGTAAATTTTTATATTAACATTAATGGAAAAAATATGTTTTTAAACGTATAAGAGAAAATTTCAGAAAGGACTTAATTTTAAATGAGTTCTCGCTAATTGACCAGTTTTACATATTCGGCACGACATATATATATATATATATATATACATATATATATATATATATATATATATATATATATATATATATATATATATATATATATATATATATATATATATATATATATATATATGATAAGATCACTGCAAATAGGTGATATCACGATATTCAAAACTACCACTTTAAAAAAAATAGTGAAACTGCAAGTGCTCTCGTAATTTCTCACAATTGTGTTGTAGAGGGCTGAACTCAGTCCTCTACAACACAATTGTCCTCAAAGATTTGTTATTATTATTATAATCAAAGAAAGCGCTAAACAGACTATTAAAGATTTGTTAAATTATACCATGAATTAAGTAAAGATCCTGGACTTTACCTTACGAAAACAGACAAAGCCAATGCGGCAGTAATAATGAACAAGGTAGATTATAGTGGAAAAATGAAGGCTATTAGAAGTCGTGGGAGCTTACGTGCCTCTAAAGGCCTAAGAGCTGTTACTTGACATCACTTACTTTAAAATCCAACTTTATCTCAGGTATACTACTATCTTCACCCCTTTTCCCTCTCCAGATGCCACTAATAACAATCGACTAATACCCAGGTATCTGTTTACTTCCAGGTGAAGGGTGGCAGCAGGTGTAAGGTGACTCGTCCACTGCTCCAGCTGCTGGAGACTGAGCCGGGACTCTGTGAAAGTGAGATACAAGCAGTGTACCCACCAAGGTGTGCGTGTATATAGAGTAGGTAATTACCTAGGCTGCGCACTTGCTTAGTGATGACCACCTGAGTCCCTCGTTTACATTACCTGAGTGTTTCCTGTTGTATGTGCATGCTACTTGTCACATAGCTATGCTGTATGCTAACTATAGCACTTCATTAATGCTATGTAGAATTAGCACATATGTGCACATTGCTGCTATACTTGTGCACCTATTGTGTAGGTGTATATAATATTGTGTAGGTGTATATAATATTGTGTAGGTGTATATAATATGTTAAAGAGAATATTGGCTACAAGCTGTCCTCCGCGAATCAAACTTCACTTTATTTACATAGTCTGAAAGGAGTTATATGTAGAGTCAGTCTTCCGGTGAGTATATCAGAATGTGTCCCAGGACTGACCCTTGAGGATCCCCACTTGTCATCTATGATGCACTCTCTTCACCTTCCCTGCACCTTCAATGCTCTTTCCATACATTCTCACTTTCTCTTCCCTGTCTAGCCCTAACATTCTTCCTGAATTTTCCCTGACCCCCTCCCCCCCATCCCGTTTTCCTGCTTTCCTTTCCCTCTTCCACCTTCTCCCTGACTTTTTATCCCTGTTCTCTCCCTGCCTCTATTGTCCTAGTCGACCTCTCCGTCGTTGCCTCTTACATGTTCTGACCATTATGGTATAAGTCACTCCAACATAATGCTCTCTCCCTACTCCTCCTTCTCTCCCTCCCTCTATTAATCTCTCTCTCTCTCTCTCTCTCTCTCTCTCTCTCTCTCTCTCTCCCAAGTATAAGGGCAAATTTTAAGGCATGTATGTGCCAAATATTACTTGTGGTCGCTGGGACAGACGGCTCGACGGTTCCTCAAGATTAGATTATCGTGGAGTTTCTTTACATCTAGTCGTCTTGGACTGATGATTAATTTATCCAAGTAGGACAGCCACATAATATTACTGGGTATCATTTTCTGCATCATAGGAGTTAACGAGTACAGCACTGGGCGTGTTCTGTCATGAGGAAGCGGAACCCTAGATACATCTCTAGTAGTTGAATGAAGTCATGTGGTTGAAGAGGAAATTGAACCCTAGGTACGTCTCTGGTAGTTGAATGAAGTCATGTGGTTGAAGAGGAAGTTGATTTCTAGGTACGCCTCAGCCAGTTGTATGAATCCCGGGGTGGAAAATGAAGGTGTCTGTGTGGAAAGATGATGTTTTGGTCATCGTCCTAGGACGATGTAAACTTGAGAAACACAGGAAGGTCTGAGTCCAGTTTACACGGGAGAAGGGGTTCGTGGCTGAAATGGAAGCTCTCTCTGTTAATAATTGAGAGACCTTGGTTCGATCCCCTTGCAAGAGGAAACGTTTGGAATATTTGATTACACCTAATACTGTGCAAAAATTTATATACTTAGGTGTAAAATGATTGTTATGGGTGGCATTCCAAGGACGGTGGTAGAATACATTATAGCAGGAACTTTGGAACGATAACAGCACTTAGCCAATAAATTTAGTTGTGTAACTATAAAAGAGAAGGGTTGCCTATGATTCCTAGATGTCCTCATCAATACGAAAAGCAACAGTTTCTTTTTAAAAACATACAAAGCTAACCAAAGACGATTTAACTCATTTTTATTATTTTTTTTTTTTACATTGCAGCGCGGGATTTGAGAGAGGAGCCTTTATTAGTCTCTTAGAATACACAACACTGAGTCTTGACCGAGGAACTCACCTACATAACTAATACCTTCAGGTCTCTATGATTTACTATCAACATGATGGAGTCTTGCAGACACAAAGGCCACTACCAACCACCAAACACTTGACGTTGAAAACAACACCACAAGAAGAGTGATCAAACTCACAAAAGCTTCCATCTTAATTAACGAGGAAGTAAATGGACTCTGTTCTTGTCGCCTCAAGACTCGTGTATCACATGACCTCAGCTAAACAACAGAGACCAACATTCGCCAGGTCTACTATATATCATCCCTCGTAAAGTCTGTGAAAAAAAAGTTGAAAATGGAGAAAACTAGTAGAGACTTAAACTCATGTTAATGAACTCAAGTGCCTCTGCAACCCAAGTGCCTCTGCAACACAAGTGCCTTTGCAACACAAGTGCCTCTGCAACACAAGTGCCTTTGCAACACAAGTGCCTCTGCAACACAAGTGCCTTTGCAACACAAGTGCCTCTGCAACACAAGTGCCTTTGCAACACAAGTGCCTCTGCAACACCAACAAAGAAAATGTTTTTATGGTTAAGAGAAACACTGACTGACATCTTGTGGGTTAGTAATGACTCAATACTTAGGTATCATTCTTGTCGACAACTTTCACCTGCTCGGCAGGTTTCTTCAGTCTGGTACAAGCGATTATAATGCTGGAAAGAAGGAAAAGAAGTGGAGGGGTAATTTGTGGCAAGTAGTTCCTCAACCTTGATAAGGTGGTCAGTCCCTTAGTGCGTTAGATATATTACTGTCTCTGTGTGATCCGAGGAAGGTAGCCTCGTATTTCAGGACCCCAGTCCACCCTGTCTCATTGAACGTGATTGGAACAGTGCAGAGTGCGGCATTAGTTGACAATGCAGTTAAATATTTGTGTTGAAGATTTGAAGGTAATCAGAAGAGACATCAACAAGTCATCACATGGAAACTAATATCTAAATTTCTTCAATCAAAATGATAAATTAGGACAAACACAGACCAAATCTAATTCAAATCTTCCAGAGACCAAAGAAACTAATATATATATTCTAAAATACACATTAAGCTTGAAGTCGCTCAGAATTTACAATGTTAATTTATCAGCATGGGAAGCTTGAAGTTAATAAGATGCGAAACTAAATAAAATGTAACATTGTGGCTTATTTCTGACCAGAAGAAACATTCTTCAGTTGTGTCACATAAACTAATTTGTTTAATAAAACTGGCACACGATAACTTACCAGCGAAGAGGCGGAGCCAGGAGCTGCGACTCGACTCCTGCAACCACAAATAGGTGAGTATAACCTAACATCAACAGATCGTTTCCTTTGTGGAAAACACATACACACTAAAGGTTTTAAGCCGACCAGAAGCAGCATTTTCCAGTTATTGCACATAATCCAAAAAAAAAAATTATGATTACAAGAGCCCCTCACCAGCATCAAGAAAAAATAATGCAATAAGATCAAATAAAAGATGTAAAATGTCATCCACATTGTATTAAATACAACACCAGTGTTGACACCAGTGTTGACACCAGTGTTGACACCAATGTTGACACCAGTGTTGACACCAGTGTAGACACCAGTGTTGACACCAGTGTTGACACCAATGTTGACACCAGTGCTGACACCAGTGTTGACACCAATGTTGACACCAGTGTTGACACCAGTGTTGACACCAGTGTTGACACCAGTGTTGGCACCAGTGTTGACACCAGTGTTGACACCAGTGTTGACACCAGTGTTGACACCAGTGTTGACACCAGTGTTGACACCAGTGTTGGCACCAGTGTTGACACCAGTGTTGACACCAGTGTTGACACCAGTGTTGACACCAATGTTGACACCAGTGTTGACACCAGTGTTGACACCAGTGTTGACACCAGTGTTGGCACCAGTGTTGACACCAGTGTTAACACCAGTGCTGACACCAGTGTTAACACCAGTGTTGGCACCAGTGTTGACACCAGTGTTGACACTAGTGTTGACACCAGTGTTGACACCAGTGTTGACACCAGTGTTGACACTAGTGTTGACACCAGTGTTGACACCAGTGTTGACACCAGTGTTGACACTAGTGTTGACACCAGTGTTGACACCAGTGTTGACACCAGTGTTGACACCAGTGTTGACACTAGTGTTGACACCAGTGTTGACACCAGTGTTGACACCAGTGTTGACACCAGTGTTGACACCAGTGTTGGCACCAGTGTTGACACCAGTGATGGCACCAGTGTTGACACCAGTGTTGACACCAGTGTTGACACTAGTGTTGACACCAGTGTTGACACCAGTGTTGACACTAGTGTTGACACCAGTGTTCACACCAGTGTTGACACCAGTGTTGACACCAGTGTTGACACTAGTGTTGACACTAGTGTTGACACCAGTGTTGACACTAGTGTTGACACCAGTGTTGACACCAGTGTTGACACCAGTGTTGGCACCAGTGTTGACACCAGTGTTGACACCAGTGTTGGCACCAGTGTTGACACCAGTGTTAACACCAGTGCTGACACCAGTGTTGACACCAGTGTTGACACCAGTGTTGACACCAGTGTTGACACCAGTGTTGGCACCAGTGTTGACACCAGTGTTGACACCAGTGTTGACACCAGTGTTGACACCAGTGTAGACACCAGTGTAGACACCAGTGTTGACACCAGTGTTGGCACCAGTGTTGACACCAGTGTTGACACCAGTGTTGACACCAGTGTTGGCACCAGTGTTGGCACCAGTGTTGACACCAGTGTTGACACCAGTGTTGACACCAGTGTTGACACCAGTGTTGGCACCAGTGTTGGCACCAGTGCTGGCACCAGTGTTGGCACCCGTGTTGACACCAGTGTTGACACCAGTGTTGACACCAGTGTTGACACCAGTGTTGACACCAGTGTTGACACCAGTGTTGACACCAGTGCAGACACCAGTGTTGACACCAGTGTAGACACCAGTGTTGGCACCAGTGTTGACACCAGTGTTGACACCAGTGTTGACACCAATGTTGACACCAATGCTAGCACAAGTGTTGACTCCAGTGTTGACGCCAGTGTTGGCACCAGTGTTGACACCAGTGTTGACACCAGTGTTGGCACCAGTGTTGACACCAGTGTTGACACCAGTGATGGCACCAGTGTTGACACCAGTGTTGAAACCAGGGTTGACACCAGTGTTGACACCAGTGTTGGCACCAGTGTTGACACCAGTGTTGACACCAGTGTTGGCACCAGTGTTGACACCAGTGTTGGCACCAGTGTTGACAAGAGTGTTGGCGCCAGTGTTGACACCAGTGTTGAAACCAGTGTTGACACCAGTGTTGACACCAATGTTGACTCCAGTGTAGACACCAGTGTTGGCACCAGTGTTGACACCAATGTTGACGCCAGTGTTGACACCAGTGTTGGCACCAGTGTTGACACCAGTGCTGACACCAGTGTTGACACCAGCGTAGACACCAGTGTTGACACCAGTGTTGACACCAATGTTGACACCTGTGTTGGCACCAATGTTGGCACCAGTGTTGACTCCAGTGTTGACACCAGTGTTGGCACCAGTGTTGACACCAGTGTTGACACCAGTGTTGACACCAGTGTTGACACCAATGTTGACTCCAGTGCAGACACCAGTGTTGGCACCAGTGTTGACACCAATGTTGACTCCAGTGTTGACACCAGTGTTGGCACCAGTGTTGACACCAATGTTGACACCAGTGCTGGCACCAGTGTTGGCACCAGTGTTGGCACCAGTGTTGACACCAGTGCTGACACCAGTGTTGGCACCAGTGTTGACAATAATGTTGACACCAGTGTTGACACCAGTGTTGGCACCAATGTTGACACCAGTGTTGGCACCAATGTTGGCACCAGTGTTGACTCCAGTGTTGACACCAGTGTTGGCACCAGTGTTGACACCAATGTTGACACCAGTGCTGGCACCAGTGTTGGCACCAGTGTTGACACCAGTGTTGACACCAGTGCTGGCACCAGTGTTGGCACCAGTGTTGACACCAGTGTTGACACCAGTGTTGACACCAGTGTTGGCACCAATGTTGACACCAGTGTTGGCACCAATGTTGGCACCAGTGTTGAATCCAGTGTTGACACCAGTGTTGGCACCAGTGTTGACACCAGTGTTGACACCAGTGTTGACACCAGTGTTGACACCAATGTTGACGCCAGTGTTGACACCAGTGTTGGCACCAGTGTTGACACAAGTGTTGGCACCAGTGTTGACAGCAGTGTAGACACCAGTGTTGGCACCATTGTTGACACCAGTGTTGACACCAGTGTTGACACCAATGCTAGCACCAGTGTTGACTCCAGTGTTGACACCAGTGTTGGCACCAGTGTTGACACCAGTGTTGACACCAGTGTTGGCACCAGTGTTGACACCAGTGTTGACACCAGTGTTGGCACCAGTGTTGACATCAGTGTTGACACCAGTGTTGACACCAGTGTTGACACCAGTGTTGACACCAGTGTTGGCACAAGTGTTGACACCAGTGTTGGCACCAGTGTTAGCACCAGTGTTGACACCAGTGTTGACACCAGCATTGACACCAGTGTTAACACCAGTGTTGACACCAGTGTTGACACTAGTGTTCACACCAGTGTTCACACCAGTGTTGACACCAGTGTTGACACCAGTGTTCACACCAGTGTTGACACCAATGTTGACACCAGTGTTGGCAAAAATGTTTGCACCAGTCTTGACTCCAGTGTTGACACCAGTGTTGGCACCAGTGTTGACACTAGTGTTGACACCAGTGTTGACACCAGTGTTGACACCAGTGTACACACCAGTATTGACACCAATGTTGACACCAGTGTAGACACCAGTGTTGGCACCAGTGTTGACACCAGTGTTGGCACAAGTGTTGACACCAGTGTTGGCACCAGTGTTAGCACCAGTGTTGACACCAGTGTTGACACCAGCATTGACACCAGTGTTAACACCAGTGTTGACACCAGTGTTCACACCAGTGTTGACACCAGTGTTGACACCAGTGCTGACACGACTGTTGACACCAGTGTAGACACCAGTGTTGGCACCAGTGTTGACACCAGTGTTGACACCAGTGTTGACACCAATGCTAGCACCAGTGTTGACTCCAGTGTTGACGCCAGTGTTGGCACCAGTGTTGACACCAGTGTTGACACCAGTGTTGGCACCAGAGTTGACACCAGTGTTGACACCAGTGATGGCTCCAGTGTTGATACCAGTGTTGAAACCAGGGTTGACACCAGTGTTGACACCAGTGTTGGCACCAGTGTTGACACCAGTGTTGACACCAGTGTTGGCACCAGTGTTGACACCAGTGTTGGCACCAGTGTTGACACCAGTGTTGGCACCAGTGTTGACACCAGTGTTGACACCAGTGTTGACACCAGTGTTGACACCAGTGTTGACACCAGTGTTGACACCAGTGTTGGCACCAGTGTTGACACCAGTGTTGGCACCAGTGTTGACACCAGTGTTGACACCAGTGTTGACACCAGTGTTGACACCAGTGTTGACACCAGTGTTGACACCAGTGTTGACACCAGTTTTGACAATAGTGTTGACACCAGTGTTGGCACCAGTGCTGACACCAATGTTGACACCAGTGTTGACACCAGAGTTGGCACCAGTGTTGACACCAGTGTTGACACCAGTGTTGACACCAGTGTTGACACCAGTGTTGACACCAGTGTTGACACCAGTGTTGCCACCAGTGTTGACACCACTGTTGACTCCAGTGTTGACACCAGTGTTGGCACCAGTGTTGACACCACCAGTGTTGACACCAGTTGACACCAATGTTGACACCACCAGTGTTGACCCCAGTGTTGACACCAGTGTTCACACCAGTGTTGACACCAGTGTTGACACCAGTGTTGACACCAGTGTTGACACCAGTGTTGACACCAGTGTTGACACCAGTGTTGACACCAGTGTTGGCACCAGTGTTGACACCAGTGTTGGACTCCAGTGTTGACACTAGTGTTTACACCAATGTTGACACCAGTGTTGACACCACCGTTGACACCAGCGTAGACACCAGTGTTGACACCAGTGTTGACACCAGTGTAGACACCAGTGTTGACTCCAGTGTTGACACCAGTGTTGGCACCAGTGTTGACACCAGTGTTGACACCAGTGTTGACACCAGTGTTGGCACCAGTGTTGGCACCAGTGTTGACACCAGTGTTGACACCAGTGTTGACACCAGTGTTGGCACCAATGTTGACACCAGTCTTGACACCACTGTTGGCACCAGTGTTGACACCAATGTTGACCCCAGTGTGGACACCAGTGTAGACACCAGTGTTGACACCAGTGTTGACACCACCAGTGTTGGCACCAGTGTTGACACCAGTGTTGACAACAGTGTTGACACCAGTGTAGACACCAGTGTTGACACGAGTGTTGACACGAGTGTTGACACCAGTGTAGACACCAGTGTTGGCACCAGTGTTGACACCAGTGTTGACACCAGTGTTGACACCAATGTTGACACCAGTGTTGGCACCAGGGATGACACCAGTGTTGACACCAGTGTTGGCACCAGTGTTGACAACAGTGTTGACACCAGTGTTGACACCAGTGTTGACACTAGTGTTGACACCAGTGTTGACACCAGTGTTGACACCAGTGTTGACACCAGTGTTGACACCAGTGTTGGCACAAGTGTTGACACCAGTGTTGGCACCAGTGTTAGCACCAGTGTTGACACCAGTGTTGACACCAGTGTTGACACTAGTGTTCACACCAGTGTTCACACCAGTGTTCACACCAGTGTTGACACCAGTGTTGGCACCAGTGTTGGCACCAGTGTTGGCACCAGTGTTGGCACCATTGTTGACAATAGTGTTGACACCAGTGTTGACACCAATGTTGACACCAGTGTTGGCACCAATGTTTGCACCAGTGTTGACTCCAGTGATGACACCAGTGTTGGCACCAGTGTTGACACTAGTGTTGACACCAGTGTTGACACCAGTGTTGACACCAGTGTTCACACCAGTATTGAGACCAATGTTGACACCAGTGTAGACACCAGTGTTGGCACCAGTGTTGACACCGATGTTGACGCGAGTGTTGACACCAGTGTTGGCACCAGAGTTGGCACCAGTGTTGACACCAGTGTTGACACCAGTGTAGACACCAGTGTTGGCACCAGTGTTGACACCAGTGTTGACACCAGTGTTGACACCAGTGTTGACACTAGTGTTGACACCATTGCTGGCACCAGTGTTGACTCCAGTGTTGACACCAGCGTTGGCACCAGTGTTGACACCAGTGTTGACACCAGTGTTGGCACCAGTGTTGACACCAGTGTTGACACCAGTGTTGGCACCAGTATTGGCACCAGTGTTGACCCCAGTGTTGACACCAGTGTTGACACCAGTGTTGGCACCAGTATTGACACCAGTGTTGGCACCAGTGTTGACACCAGTGTTGGCACCAGTGTTGGCACCAGTGTTGGCACCAGCATTGACACCAGTGTTGACACCAGTGTTGACACCAGTGTTGACACCAGTATTGACAATAGTGTTGACACCAGTGTTGGCACCAGTGCTGACACCAATGTTGACATCAGTGTTGACACCAGTGTTGGCACCAGTGTTGGCACCAGAGTTGGCACCAGTGTTGACACCAGTGTTGACACCAGTGTTGACACCAGTGTTGGCACCAGTGTTGGCACCAGTGTTGATACCAGTGTTGGCTCCAGTGTTGACACCATTGTTGGCACCAGTGTTGACACGAGTGTTGGCACCAGTATTGACACCAGCGTTGGCACCTGTGTCACCATTGTTGACACCAATGTTGACATCAGTGTTGACACCAGTCTTTACACAAATGTTGACACCACTGTTGACACCAGAATTGACACCAATGTTGACACCACTATTGACACCAGTGTTGACACCAGTGTTGATACCAGTGTTGACACCAGTGTTGACACCAGTGTTGGCACCAGTGTTGACACCAGTGTTGACACCAGTGTTGACACCAGTGTTGACACCATTGTTGGCACCAGTGTTGACACCAGTGTTGACATCGGTGTTGACACCAGTTTTTGCACAAATGTTGACACCAGTGTTGACACCAGTGTTGATACCAGTGTTGACACCAGTGTTGACACCAGTGTTGGCACAAGTGTTGACACCAGTGTTGACTCCAGTGTTGACACCAGTGTTGACACCAGTGTTGGCACCAGTGTTGACACCAGTGTTGACACCAGTGTTGACACCAGTGTTGGCACCAGTGTTGTAACCAGTGTTGACACCAGTGTTGACACCAGTGTTGGCACCAGTGTTGGCACCAGTGTTTACTCCAGTGTTGACACCAGTGTTGGCACCAGTGTTGACACCAGTGTTGACACGAGTGTTGACACCAGTGTTGACACCAGCGTTGGCACTAGTGTTGACACCAGTGTTGACACCAGTGTTGACACCAGTGTAGACACCAGCGTTGGCACCAGTGTTGACACCAATGTTGACACCAGTGTTGACACCAGTGTTGGCACCAGTGTTGACACCAGTGTTGACACCAGTGTTGACACCAGTGTTGACACCAGTGTTGACACCAGTGTTGACACCAGTGTTGGCACAAGTGTTGACACCAGTGTAGACACCAGTGTTGGCACCAGTGTTGACACCAGTGTTGACACCAGTGTTGACACCAATGTTGACACCAATGCTAGCACCAGTGTTGACTCCAGTGTTGACGCCAGTGTTGGCACCAGTGTTGACACCAGTGTTGACACCAGTGTTGGCACCAGTGTTGACACCAGTGTTGACACCAGTGTTGGCACCAGTGTTGACACCAGTGTTGGCACCAGGGATGACACCAGTGTTGACACCAGTGTTGGCACCAGTGTTGACACCAGTGTTGACACCAGTGTTGGCACCAGTGTTGACACCAGTGTTGGCACCAGTGTTGACACCAGTGTTGGCGCCAGTGTTGACACCAGTGTTGACACCAGTGTTGACACCAGTGTTGACACCAATGTTGACTCCAGTGTAGACACCAGTGTTGGCACCAGTGTTGACACCAATGTTGACGCCAGTGTTGACACCAGTGTTGGCACCAGTGTTGACACCAGTGCTGACACCAGTGTTGACACCAGCGTAGACACCAGTGTTGACACCAGTGTTGACACCAATGTTGACACCTGTGTTGGCACCAATGTTGGCACCAGTGTTGACTCCAGTGTTGACACCAGTGTTGGCACCAGTGTTGACACCAGTGTTGACACCAGTGTTGACACCAGTGTTGACACCAATGTTGACACCAGTGTTGGCACCAATGTTGGCACCAGTGTTGACACCAATGTTGACACCAGTGTAGACACCAGTGTTGGCACCAGTGTTGACACCAGTGCTGACACCAGTGTTGACACCAGTGTTGACACCAGTGTTGACACCAGTGTTGACACCAGTGTTGACACCAGTGTTGACACCAGTGTTGGCACCAGTGTTGACACCAGTGTTGACACCAGTGTTGGCACCAGTGTTGACACCAGTGTTGACACCAGTGTGGACACCTGTGTTGACACCAATGTTGACACCAGTGTTGGCCAGTGTTGACTTGTGTTGACACCAATGTTGACACCAGTGCTGGCACCAGTGTTGGCACCAGTGCTGACACCAGTGTTGACACCAGTGCTGGCACCAGTGTTGGCAAAAGTGTTGACACAAGTGTTGACACCAGTGTTGACACCAGTGTTGGCACCAATGTTGACACCAGTGTTGGCACCAATGTTGGCACCAGTGTTGACTCCAGTGTTGACACCAGTGTTGGCACCAGTGTTGACACCAGTGTTGACACCAGTGTTGACACCAGTGTTGACACCAATGTTGACGCCAGTGTTGACACCAGTGTTGGCACCAGTGTTGACACAAGTGTTGGTACCAGTGTTGACACCAGTGTAGACACCAGTGTTTGCACCAGTGTTGACACCAGTGTTGACACCAGTGTTGACACCAGTGTTGACACCAATGCTGGCCCCAGTGTTGACTCCAGTGTTGACACCAATGTTGGCACCAGTGTTGACACCAGTGTTGACACCAGTGTTGGCACCAGTGTTGACACCAGTGTTAACACCAGTGTTGGTACCAGTGGTGACATCAGTGTTGACACCAGTGTTGACACCAGTGTTGACACCAGTGTTGACACCAGTGTTGGCACCAGTGTTAGCACCAGTGTTGACACCAGTGTTGACACCAGCATTGACACCAGTGTTAACACCAGTGTTGACACCAGTGTTGACACTAGTGTTCACACCAGTGTTCACACCAGTGTTCACACCAGTGTTCACACCAGTGTTCGCACCAGTGTTGACACCAGTGTTGGCACCAGTGTTGGCACCAGTTTTGGCACCAGTGTTGACACCAGTGTTGACACCAGTGTTGACATCAATGTTGACACCAGTGTTGGCACCAATGTTTGCACCAGTGTTGACTCCAGTGTTGACACCAGTGTTGGCACCAGTGTTGACACTAGTGTTGACACCAGTGGTGACACCAGTGTTGACACCAGTGTTGACACCAGTATTGACACCAATCTTGACACCAGTGTAGACACCAGTGTTGGCACTAGTGTTGACACCAATGCTGACGCGAGTGTTGACACCAGTGTTGGCACCAGAGTTGGCACCAGTGTTGACACCAGTGTTGACACCAGTGTAGACACCAGTGTTGGCACCAGTGTTGACACCAGTGTTGACACCAGTGTTGACACCAGTGTTGACACCAATGCTGTCACCAGTGATGACTCCAGTGTTGACACCAGCGTTGGCACCAGTGTTGACACCAGTGTTGACACCAGTGTTGACACCAGTGTTGGAACCAGTGTTGGCACCAGTTTTGACACCAGTGTTGACACTAGTGTTGGCACCAGTATTGACACCAGTGTTGGCACCAGTGTTGACACCAGTGTTGGCACCAGTGTTGGCACCAGTGTTGACACCAGTGTTGACACCAGAATTGACACCAGTGTTGACACCAGTGTTGACACCAGTGTTGACACCAGTATTGACAATAGTGTTGACACCAGTGTTGGCACCAGTGCTGACACCAATGTTGACATCAGTGTTGACACCAGTGTTGGCACCAGTGTTGGCACCAGAGTTGGCACCAGTGTTGACACCAGTGTTGACACCAGTGTTGACACCAGTGTTGGCACCAGTGTTGGCACCAGTGTTGATGCCAGTGTTGGCTCCAGTGTTGACACCATTGTTGGCACCAGTGTTGACACGAGTGTTGGCACCAGTATTGACACCATCGTTGGCACCTGTGTTGTCACCATTGTTGACACCAATGTTGACATCAGTGTTGACACCAGTGTTGACACCAGTGTTGACACCAGTGTTGACACCAGTGTTGACACCAGTGTTGATACCAGTGTTGATACCAGTGTTGACACAAGTGTTGACACCAGTGTTGACACCAGTGTTGACACCAGTGTTGGCACCAGTGTTGACACCAGTGTTGGCACAAGTGTTGACACCAGTGTTGACACAAATGTTGACACCAGTGTTGACACCAGAATTGACACCAATGTTGACACCAGTGTTGACACCAGTGTTGACACCAGTGTTGATACCAGTGTTGACACCAGTGTTGACACCAGTGTTGGCACAAGTGTTGACACCAGTGTTGACACCAGTGTTGACACCAGTGTTGACACCAGTGTTGACACCAGTGTTGGCACCAGTGTTGACACCAGTGTTGACACCAGTGTTGACACCAGTGTTGGCAAAAGTGTTGACACCAGTGTTGACACAAGTGTTGGCACCAGTGTTGGCACCAGTGTTGACATCAGTGTTGACACCAGTGTTGACACCAGTGTTGACACCAGTGTTGACACCAGTGTTGGCACAAGTGTTGACACCAGTGTTGGCACCAGTGTTAGCACCAGTGTTGACACCAGTGTTGACACCAGCATTGACACCAGTGTTAACAACAGTGTTGACACCAGTGTTGACACTAGTGTTCACACCAGTGTTCACACCAGTGTTGACACCAGTGTTGACACCAGTGTCCACACCAGTGTTGACACCAAAGTTGACACCAGTGTTGGCAACAATGTTTGCACCAGTGTTGACTCCAGTGTTGACACCAGTGTTGGCACCAGTGTTGACACTAGTGTTGACACCAGTGTTGACACCAGTGTTGACACCAGTGTTCACACCAGTATTGACACCAATGTTGACACCAGTGTAGACACCAGTGTTGGCACCAGTGTTGACACCAGTGTTGGCACAAGTGTTGACACCAGTGTTGGCACCAGTGTTAGCACCAGTGTTGACACCAGTGTTGACACCAGCATTGACACCAGTGTTAACACCAGTGTTGACACCAGTGTTCACACCAGTGTTGACACCAGTGTCGACACCAGTGTTGACACCAGTGTTCACACCAGTATTGACACCAATGTTGACACCAGTGTAGACACCAGTGTTGGCACCAGTGTTGACACCAGTGTTGGCACAAGTGTTGACACCAGTGTTGGCACCAGTGTTAGCACCAGTGTTGACACCAGTGTTGACACCAGCATTGACACCAGTGTTAACACCAGTGTTGACACCAGTGTTCACACCAGTGTTGACACCAGTGTTGACACCAGTGTTGGCACCAGTGTTGGCACCAGTGTTGGCACCAGTGTTGACACCAGTGTTGACACCAGTGTTGACACCAATGTTGACACCAGTGTTGGCACCAATGTTTGCACCAGTGTTGACTCCAGTGTTGACACCAGTGTTGGCACCAGTGTTGACACTAGTGTTGACACCAGTGTTGACACCAGTGTTGACACCAGTGTTCACACCAGTATTGACACCAATGTTGACACCAGTGTAGACACCAGTGTTGGCACCAGTGTTGACACCAATGTTGACGCGAGTGTTGACACCAGTGTTGGCACCAGAGTTGGCACCAGTGTTGACACCAGTGTTGACACCAGTGTAGACACCAGTGTTGGCACCAGTGTTGACACCAGTGTTGACACCAGTGTTGACACCAGTGTTGACACCAATGCTGGCACCAGTGTTGACTCCAGTGTTGACACCAGCGTTGGCACCAGTGTTGACACCAGTGTTGACACCAGTGTTGGCACCAGTGTTGGCACCAGTGTTGACCCCAGTGTTGACACCAGTGTTGACACCAGTGTTGGCACCAGTATTGACACCAGTGTTGGCACCAGTGTTGACACCAGTGTTGGCACCAGTGTTGGCACCAGTGTTGACACCAGTGTTGACACCAGCATTGACACCAGTGTTGACACCAGTGTTGACACCAGTATTGACAATAGTGTTGACACCAGTGTTGGCACCAGTGCTGACACCAATGTTGACATCAGTGTTGACACCAGTGTTGGCACCAGTGTTGGCACCAGAGTTGGCACCAGTGTTGACACCAGTGTTGACACCAGTGTTGACACCAGTGTTGGCACCAGTGTTGGCACCAGTGTTGATACCAGTGTTGGCTCCAGTGTTGACACCATTGTTGGCACCAGTGTTGACACGAGTGTTGGCACCAGTATTGACACCAGCGTTGGCACCTGTGTCACCATTGTTGACACCAATGTTGACATCAGTGTTGACACCAGTCTTTACACAAATGTTGACACCAGTGTTGACACCAGAATTGACACCAATGTTGACACCACTGTTGACACCAGTGTTTGACACCAGTGTTGATACCAGTGTTGACACCAGTGTTGACACCAGTGTTGGCACCAGTGTTGACACCAGTGTTGACACCAGTGTTGACACCAGTGTAGACACTACTGTTGGCACCAGTGTTGACACCAGTGTTGACACCAGTGTTGACACCAGTGTTGGCACCAGTGTTGACACCAGTGTTGACACCAGTGTTGATACCAGTGTTGACACCAGTGTTGACACCAGTGTTGGCACCAGTGTTGACACCAGTGTTGACACCAGTGTTGACACCAGTGTAGACACTATTGTTGGCACCAGTGTTGGCACCAGTGTTGACACCAGTGTTGACACCAGTGTTGGCACCAGTGTTGTAACCAGTGTTGACACCAGTGTTGACACCAATGTTGACACCAGTGTTGGCACCAATGTTGGCACAAGTGTTAACTCCAGTGTTGAGACCAGTGTTGGCACCAGTGTTGACACCAGTGTTGACACGAGTGTTGACACCAGTGTTGACACCAGTGTTGGCACTAGTGTTGACACCAGTGTTGACACCAGTGTTGACACCAGTGTAGACACCAGTGTTGGCACCAGTGTTGACACCAATGTTGACACCTGTGTTGACACCAGTGTTGGCACCAGTGTTGACACCAGTGTTGACACCAGTGTTGACACCAGTGTAGACACCAGTGTTGGCACCAGTGTTGACACCAGTGTTGACACCAGTGTTGACACCAGTGTAGACACCAGTGTTGGCACCAGTGTTGACACTAGTGTTGACACCAGTGTTGACACCAATGTTGACACCATTGCTAGCACCAGTGTTGACTCCAGTGTTGACGCCAGTGTTGGCACCAGTGTTGACACCAGTGTTGACACCAGTGTTGGCACCAGTGTTGACACCAGTGTTGACACCAGTGTTGGCACCAGTGTTGACACCAGTGTTGGCACCAGGGATGACACCAGTGTTGACACCAGTGTTGGCACCAGTGTTGACACCAGTGTTAACACCAGTGTTGGCACCAGTGTTGACACCAGTGTTGGCACCAGTGTTGACACCAGTGTTGGCGCCAGTGTTGACACCAGTGTTGACACCAGTGTTGACACCAGTGTTGACACCAATGTTGACTCCAGTGTAGACACCAGTGTTGGCACCAGTGTTGACACCAATGTTGACGCCAGTGTTGACACCAGTGTTGGCACCAGTGTTGACACCAGTGCTGACACCAGTGTTGACACCAGCGTAGACACCAGTGTTGACACCAGTGTTGACACCAATGTTGACACCTGTGTTGGCACCAATGTTGGCACCAGTGTAGCCTCCAGTGTTGACACCAGTGTTGGCACCAGTGTTGGCACCAGTGTTGACACCAGTGTTGACACCAGTGTTGACACCAATGTTGACTCCAGTGTAGAAACCAGTGTTGGCACCAGTGTTGACACCAATGTTGACGCCAGTGTTGACACCAGTGTTGGCACCAGTGTTGACACCAGTGCTGACACCAGTGTTGACACCAGCGTAGACACCAGTGTTGACACCAGTGTTGACACCAATGTTGACACCTGTGTTGGCACCAATGTTGGCACCAGTGTTGACTCCAGTGTTGACACCAGTGTTGGCACCAGTGTTGGCACCAGTGTTGACACCAGTGTTGACACCAGTGTTGGCACCAGTGTTGACACCAGTGTTGACACCAGTGTTGACACCAGTGTTGACACCAATGTTGACACCAGTGCTGGCACCAGTGTTGGCACCAGTGTTGACACCAGTGTTGACACCAGTGCTGGCACCAGTGTTGGCACCAGTGTTGACAATAGTGTTGACACCAGTGTTGACACCAGTGTTGGCACCAATGTTGACACCAGTGTTGGCACCAATGTTGGCACCAGTGTTGACTCCAGTGTTGACACCAGTGTTGGCACCAGTGTTGACACCAGTGTTGACACCAGTGTTGACACCAGTGTTGACACCAGTGTTGGCACCAGTGTTGACACCAGTGTTGACACCAGTGTTGACACCAGTGTTGACACCAGTGTTGACACCAGTGTTGACACCAGTGTTGACACCAGTGTTGGCACGAGTGTTGACCAGTGTTGACTCCAGTGTTGACATGTTGGCACCAGTGTTGTCACCAGTGTTGACACCAGTGTTGACACCAGTGTTGACACCAGTGTTGACACCAATGTTGACAGTGTAGAAACCAGTGTTGACACCAGTGTTGACACCAGTGTTGACACCAGTGTTTACACCAGTGTTGGCACCAGTGTTGGCACCAGTGTTGACACCAGTTTTGACACCAGTGTTGACACCAGTGTTGACACCAGTGTTGACACCAATGTTGACACCTGTGTTGGCACCAATGTTGGCACCAGTGTTGACTCCAGTGTTGACACCAGTGTTGGCACCAGTGTTGACACCAGTGTTGACACCAGTGTTGACACCAGTGTTGACACCAGTGTTGACACCAATGTTGACTCCAGTGTTGACACCAGTGTTGGCACCAGTGTTGACACCAATGTTGACACCAGTTCTGGCACCAGTGTTGCCACCAGTGCTGACACCAGTGTTCACACCAGTGCTGGCACCAGTGTTGGCACCAGTGTTGACACCAGTGTTGACACTAGTGTTGACACCAGTGTAGACACCAGTGTTGGCACCAGTGTTGACACCAGTGTTGACACCAGTGTTGACACCAGTGTTGACACCAGTGTTGGCACCAGTGTTGACACCAGTGTTGACACCAGTGTTGACACCAATGTTGACACCATTGCTAGCACCAGTGTTGATTCCAGTGTTGACGCCAGTGTTGGCACCAGTGTTGACACCAGTGTTGACACCAGTGTTGGCACCAGTGTTGACACCAGTGTTGACACCAGTGTTGGCACCAGTGTTGACACCAGTGTTGGCACCAGGGATGACACCAGTGTTGACACCAGTGTTAACACCAGTGTTGGCACCAGTGTTGACACCAGTGTTGGCACCAGTGTTGACACCAGTGTTGGCGCCAGTGTTGACACCAGTGTTGACACCAGTGTTGACACCAGTGTTGACACCAATGTTGACTCCAGTGTAGACACCAGTGTTGGCACCAGTGTTGACACCAATGTTGACGCCAGTGTTGACACCAGTGTTGGCACCAGTGTTGACACCAGTGCTGACACCAGTGTTGACACCAGCGTAGACACCAGTGTTGACACCAGTGTTGACACCAATGTTGACACCTGTGTTGGCACCAATGTTGGCACCAGTGTAGCCTCCAGTGTTGACACCAGTGTTGGCACCAGTGTTGGCACCAGTGTTGACACCAGTGTTGACACCAGTGTTGACACCAATGTTGACTCCAGTGTAGAAACCAGTGTTGGCACCAGTGTTGACACCAATGTTGACGCCAGTGTTGACACCAGTGTTGGCACCAGTGTTGACACCAGTGCTGACACCAGTGTTGACACCAGCGTAGACACCAGTGTTGACACCAGTGTTGACGCCAATGTTGACACCTGTGTTGGCACCAACGTTGGCACCAGTGTTGACTCCAGTGTTGACACCAGTGTTGGCACCAGTGTTGACACCAGTGTTGACACCAGTGTTGACACCCTTGTTGACACCAGTGTTGACACCAATGTTGACTCCAGTGCAGACACCAGTGTTGGCACCAGTGTTGACACCAATGTTGACTCCAGTGTTGACACCAGTGTTGGCACCAGTGTTGACACCAATGTTGACACCAGTGCTGGCACCAGTGTTGGCACCAGTGCTGACACCAGTGTTGACACCAGTGCTGGCACCAGTGTTGGCACCAGTGTTGACACCAGTGTTGACACCAGTGTTGACACCAGTGTTGGCACCAATGTTGACACCAGTGTTGGCACCAATGTTGGCACCAGTGTTGACTCCAGTGTTGACACCAGTGTTGGCACCAGTGTTGACACCAGTGTTGACACCAGTGTTGACACCAGTGTTGACACCAATGTTGACGCCAGTGTTGACACCAGTGTTGGCACTAGTGTTGACACAAGTGTTGGCACCAGTGTTGACACCAGTGTAGACACCAGTGTTTGCACCAGTGTTGACACCAGTGTTGACACCAGTGTTGACACCAGTGTTGACACCAATGCTGGCACAAGTGTTGACTCCAGTGTTGACACCAATGTTGGCACCAGTGTTGACACCAGTGTTGACACCAGTGTTGGCACCAGTGTTGACACCAGTGTTGACACCAGTGTTGGCACCAGTGTTGACATCAGTGTTGACACCAGTGTTGACACCAGTGTTGACACCAGTGTTGACACCAGTGTTGGCACCAGTGTTAGCACCAGTGTTGACACCAGTGTTGACACTAGCATTGACACCAGTGTTAACACCAGTGTTGACACCAGTGTTGACACTAGTGTTCACACCAGTGTTCACACCAGTGTTCACACCAGTATTGACACCAGTGTTCACACCACTGTTGACACCAGTGTTGGCACCAGTGTTGGCACCAGTGTTGGCACCAGTGTTGACACCAGTGTTGATACCAGTGTTGACACCAATGTTGACACCAGTGTTGGCACCAATGTTTGCACCAGTGTTGACTCCAGTGTTGACACCAGTGTTGGCACCAGTGTTGACACTAGTGTTGACACCAGTGTTGACACCAGTGTTGACACCAGTGTTGACACCAGAGTTGGCACCAGTGTTGACACCAGTGTTGACACCAGTGTAGACACCAGTGTTGGCACCAGTGTTGACACCAGTGTTGATACCAGTGTTGACACCAATGTTGACACCAGTGTTGGCACCAATGTTTGCACCAGTGTTGACACCAGTGTGTTGACACCAGTGTTGACACCAATGCTGGCACCAGTGTTGACTCCAGTGTTGACACCAGCGTTGGCACCAGTGTTGACACCAGTGTTGACACCAGTGTTGACACCAGTGTTGGCACCAGTGTTGGCACCAGTGTTGACCCCAGTGTTGACACCAGTGTTGACACGAGTGTTGGCACCAGTATTGACACCAGTGTTGGCACCAGTGTTGACACCAGTGTTGGCACCAGTGTTGGCACCAGTGTTGGCACCAGCATTGACACCAGTGTTGACACCAGTGTTGACACCAGTGTTGACACCAGTTTTGACAATAGTGTTGACACCAGTGTTGGCACCAGCATTGACACCAGTGTTGACACCAGTGTTGTCACCAGTGTTGACACCAGTGTTGACACCAGTGTTGACACCAGTGTTGGCACCAGTGTTGACACCAGTGTTGACACCAGTGTTGACACCAGTGTTGACACCAGTGTTGGCACCAGTGTTGACACCAGTGTTGACACCAGTGTTGGCACCAGTGTTGACACCAGTGTTGACACCAGTGTTGACACCAGTGTTGACACCAGTGTAGACACCAGTGTTGACACCAGTGTTGACTCCAGTGTTGACACCAGCGTTGGCACCAGTGTTGACTCCAGTGTTGACGCCAGTGTTGGCACCAGTGTTGACACCAGTGTTGACACCAGTGTTGGCACCAGTGTTGACACCAGTGTTGACACCAGTGTTGGCACCAGTGTTGACACCAGTGTTGACACCAGTGTTGACACCAGTGTTGACACCATTGGTGGCACCAGTGTTGACACCAGTGTTGACACCAGTGTTGGCACCAGTGTTGACACCAGTGTTGACACCAGTGTTGGCACCAGTGTTGACACCAGTGTTGACACCAGTGTTGGCACCAGTGTTGACACCAGTGTTGACACCAGTATTGACACCAGCGTAGACCAGTGTTGACCAGTGTTGACACCAGTGTTGACACCAGTGTTGGCACCAGTGTTGACACCAGTGTTGGCACCAGTGTTGACACCAGTGTTGGCACCAGTGTTGACACCAGTGTTGACACCAGTGTTGACACCAGCACACCAGTGTTGACACCAGTGTTGACACCAGTGTTGACGCCAGTGTTGACACCAGTGTTGGCACCAGTGTTGTGTTGACACCAGTGTTGTCACCAGTGTTGACACCAGTGTTGACACCAGTGTTGACACCAGTGTTGACACCAGTGTTGACACCAGTGTTGACACCAGTGTTGACACCAGTGTTGACACCAGTGTGGACACCTGTGTTGACACCAATGTTGACACCAATGATCACACCAGTATTGACTCCAGTGTTGACACTAGTGTTTACACCAATGTTGACACCAGTGTTGACACCACCGTTGACACCAGTGTTGACACCAGTGTTGACACCAGTGTTGACACCAGTGTAGACACCAGTGTTGACACCAGTGTTGACACCAGTGTTGACACCAGTGTTGACACCAATGCTGGCACCTGTGTTGACTCCAGTGTTGACACCAGTGTTGGCACCAGTGTTGACACCAGTGTTGACACCAGTGTTGGCACCAGTGTTGACACCAGTGTTGACACCACCGTTGACACCAGTGTTGACACCAGTGTTGACACCAGTGTTGGCACCAGTGTTGTAACCAGTGTTGACACCAGTGTTGACACCAATGTTGACACCAGTGTTGGCACCAATGCTGGCTCCAGAGTTAACTCCAGTGTTGACACCAGTGTTGGCACCAGTGTTGACACCAGTGTTGACACCAGTGTAGACACCAGTGTTGGCACCAGTGTTGACACCAATGTTGACACCAGTGTTGACACCAGTGTTGGCACGAGTGTTGACACCAGTGTTGACACCAGTGTTGGCACCAGTGTTGACACCAGTGTTGACACCAGTGTTGGCACCAGTGTTGACATCAGTGTTGACACCAGTGGTGACACCAGTGTTGACACCAGTGTTGTTGGCACACAGTGTTGTCTCCAGTGTTGTCTCCAGTGTTGTCATCAGTGTTGTCACCAGTGTTGTCACCAGTGTTGACACCAGTGTTGACACCAGTGTTGACACCAGTGTTGGCACCAGTGTTGTCACCACTGTTGACACCAGTGTTGACACTCAGTGTTGTCTCCAGTGTTGGCACCAGTGTTGACTCCAGTGTTGACACCAGTGTTGGCACCAGTGTTGACACCAGTGATGACACCAGCGTTGGCACCAGTGTTGACACCAGTGTTGACACCAGTGTTGGCACCAGTGTTGACACCAGTGTTGACACCAGTGTGGACACCTGTGTTGACACCAATGTTGACACCAATGATCACACCAGTATTGACTCCAGTGTTGACACTAGTGTTTACACCAATGTTGACACCAGTGTTGACACCACCGTTGACACCAGTGTTGACACCAGTGTTGACACCAGTGTTGACACCAGTGTAGACACCAGTGTTGACACCAGTGTTGACACCAGTGTTGTGCACCAGTGTTGGCACCAGTGTTGACACCAGTGTTGACACCAGTGTTGACACCAGTGTTGGCACCAGTGTTGACACCAGTGTTGACACCAGTGTTGACACCAGTGTTGACACCAGTGTTGACACCAGTGTTGGCACCAGTGTTGACACCAGTGTTGACACCAGTGTTGGCACCAGTGTTGGCACCAGTCACCAGTGTTGACACCAGTGTTGGCACCAGTGTTGACACCAGTGTTGACACCAGTGTTGACACCAGTGTTGACACCAATGTTGTCACCAATGTTGACACCAGTGTTGACACCAATGTTGACACCAGTGCTGGCACCAGTGTTGGCACCAGTGTTGACACCAGTGTTGACACCAGTGTTGGCACCAGTGTTGACACAAGTGTTGACACCAGTGTTGGCACCAGTGTTGACATCAGTGTTGACACCAGTGTTGACACCAGTGTTGGCACCAATGTTGGCACCAGTGTTGAATCCAGTGTTGACACCAGTGTTGGCACCAGTGTTGACACCAGTGTTGACACAAGTGTTGACACCAGTGTTGACACCAATGTTGACGCCAGTGTTGTGTTGACACCAGTGTTGACACCAGTGTTGACACCAGTGTTGGCACCAGTGTTGACACCAGTGTTGACACCAGTGTTGACACCAGTGTTGACACCAGTGTTGACACCAGTGTTGACACCAGTGTTGACACCAGTGTTGACACCAGTGTTGACACCAGTGTTGACACCAGTGTTGACACCAGTGTTGGCACCAGTGTTGACACCAGTGTTGACACCAGTGTTGACACCAGTGTTGACACCAGTGTTGACACCAGTGTTGGCACCAGTGTTGACACCAGTGTTGACACCAGTGTTGACACCAGTGTTGACACCAGTGTTGACTCCAGTGTTGACACCAGTGTTGACACCAGTGTTGACACCAGTGTTGACACAAGTGTTGACACCAGTGTTGGCACCAGTGTTGACACCAGTGTTGTTGCACCAGTGTTGACACCTCTGTGCTGACTCCTGTGTTGACACCTGTGTTGACACCATTGTGTTGACACCAGTGTGTTCACACCACTGTGTTGACACTGTTGACACCTGTGTGTTGACACCAGTGTTGGCACCAGTGTTGACACCAGTGTTGACACCAGTGTTGACACCAGTGTTGACACTAGTGATGACACCAGTGTTGGCACCAGTTTGGCACCAGTGTTGACACCAGTGTTGACACCAGTGTTGGCACCAGTGTTGACACCAGTGTTGACACCAGTGTTGACACCAGTGTTGACACCAGTGTTGACACCAGTGTTGACACCAGTGTTGGCACCAGTGTTGACACCAGTGTTGACACCAGTGTTGACACCAGTGTTGACACCAGTGTTGACACCAGTGTTGACACCAGTGTTGACACCAGCGTTGACACCAGTGTTGACACCAGTGTTGGCACCAGTGTTGACCAGTGTTGACACCAGTGTTGACACCAGTTGGCACCAATGTGACACCAGTGTTGACACGAGTGTTGACACCAGTGTTGACACCAGTGTTGACACCAGTGTTGACACCAGTGTTGACACCAGTGTTGACACCAGTGTTGACACCAGTGTTGACACCAGTGTTGACACCAGTGTTGACACCAGTGTTGACACCAGTGTTGACACCAGTGTTGGCACCAGTGTTGACACCAGTGTTGACACCAGTGTTGACACCAGTGTTGGCACCAGTGTTGACACCAGTGTTGTGTTGGCACCAGTGTTGACACCAGTGTTGACACCAGTGCTGGCACCAGTGTTGGCACCAGTGTTGACACCAGTGTTGACACCAGTGTTGACACCAGTGTTGACACCAGTGTTGGCACCAATGTTGGCACCAGTGTTGACTCCAGTGTTGACACCAGTGTTGGCACCAGTGTTGACACCAGTGTTGACACCAGTGTTGACACCAGTGTTGACACCAATGTTGACACCAGTGCTGGCACCAGTGTTGGCACCAGTGTTGACACCAGTGTTGACACCAGTGTTGGCACCAGTGTTGACACAAGTGTTGACACCAGTGTTGGCACCAGTGTTGACATCAGTGTTGACACCAGTGTTGTCACCAGTGTTGTCACCAGTGTTGACACCAGTGTTGACACCAGTGTTGACACCAATGCTGGCACCAGTGTTGACTCCAGTGATGACACCAGTGTTGACACCAGTGTTGACACCAGTGTTGGCACCAGTGTTGACACCAGTGTTGACACCAGTGTTGACACCAGTGTTGACACCAGTGTTGACACCAGTGTTGACACCAGTGTTGACACCAGTGTTGGCACCAGTGTTGACACCAGTGTTGACACCAGTGTTGACACCAGTGTTGGCACCAGTGTTGACACCAGTGTTGACACCAGTGTTGACACCAGTGTTGACACCAGTGTTGACACGAGTGTTGACACCAGTGTTGAAACCCAGTGTTGACACAGTGTTGACACCAGTGTTGACACCAGTGTTGACACCAGTGTTGGCACCAGTGTTGACAACAGTGTTGGCAAAAGTGTTGACACCAGTGTTGACACAAGTGTTGGCACCAGTGTTGGCACCAGTGTTGGCACCAGTGTTGACACCAGTGTTGACACCAGTGTTGGCACCAGTGTTGTAACCAGTGTTGACACCAGTGTTGACACCAATGTTGACACCAGTGTTGGCACCAGTGTTGGCACCAGTGTTAACTCCAGTGTTGACACCAGTGTTGGCACCAGTGTTGACACCAGTGTTGACACGAGTGTTGACACCAGTGTTGACACCAGCGTTGGCACCAGTGTTGACACCAGTGTTGACACGAGTGTTGACACCAGTGTAGACACCAGTGTTGGCACCAGTGTTGACACCAGTGTTGACACCAGTGTTGGCACCAGTGTTGACACCAGTGTTGACACCAGTGTTGACACCAGTGTAGACACCAGTGTTGGCACCAGTATTGACTCCAGTGTTGACACCAGTGTTGACACCAGTGCTGGCACCAATGCTGGCACCAGTATTGACTCCAGTGTTGACACCAGTGTTGACACCAGTGTTGGCACCAGTGTTGACACCAGTGTTGACACCAGTGTTGGCACCAGTTTTGACACCAGTGTTGACACCAGTGTTGGCACCAGTGTTGACACCAGTGTTGGCACCAGGGTTGACGCCAGTGTTGACACCAGTGTTGGCACCAGTGTTGACACCAGTGTTGACACCAGTGTTGGCACCAGTGTTGACACCAGTGTTGGCACCAGTGTTGACACAAGTGTTGGCGCCAGTGTTGACACCAGTGTTGACATCAGTGTTGAAACCACTGTTGACACCAATGTTGACTCCAGTGTAGACACCAGTGTTGGCACCAGTGTTGACACCAATGTTGAAGCCAGTGTTGACACCAGTGTTGGCACCAGTGTTGACACCAGTGCTGACACCAGTGTTGACACCAGCGTAGACACCAGTGTTGACACCAGTGTTGACACCAATGTTGACACCTGTGTTGGCACCAATGGCACCAGTGTTGACTCCAGTGTTGACACCAGTGTTGGCACCAGTGTTGACACCAGTGTTGACACCAGTGTTGAAACCAGTGTTGACAACAGTGTTGACACCAATGTTGACTCCAGTGCAGACACCAGTGTTGGCACCAGTGTTGACACCAATGTTGACTCCAGTGTTGACACCAGTGTTGGCACCAGTGTTGACACCAATGTTGACACCAGTGCTGGCACCATTGTTGGCACCAGTGCTAACACCAGTGTTGACACCAGTGCTGGCACCAGTGTTGACACCAGTGTTGACACCAGTGTTGGCACCAATGTTGACACCAGTGTTGGCACCAATGTTGGCACCAGTGTTGACTCCAGTGTTGGCACCAGTGTTGACACCAGTGTTGACACCAGTGTTGAAACCAGTGTTGACACCAATGTTGACGCCAGTGTTGACACCAGTGTTGGCACCAGTGTTGACACCAGTGTTGACACCAGTGTTGACACCAGTGTTGACACCAATGTTGACGCCAGTGTTGACACCAGTGTTGGCACCAGTGTTGACACAAGTGTTGGCACCAGTGTTGACACCAGTGTAGACACCAGTGTTGGCACCAGTGTTGACACCAGTGTTGACACCAGTGTTGACACCAGTGTTGACACCAATGCTGGCACCAGTGTTGACTCCAGTGTTGACACCAGTGTTGGCACCAGTGTTGACACCAGTGTTGACACCAGTGTTGGCACCAGTGTTGACACCAGTGTTGACACCAGTGTTGGCACCAGTGTTGACATCAGTGTTGACACCAGTGTTGACACCAGTGTTGACACCAGTGTTGACACCAGTGTTGACACCAGTGTTGGCACCAGTGTTAGCACCAGTGTTGACACCAGTGGTGACACCAGCATTGACACCAGTGTTAACACCAGTGTTGACACCAGAGTTGACACTAGTGTTCACACCAGTGTTCACACCAGTGTTGACACCAGTGTTGACACCAGTGTTGACACCAGTGTTGACACCAGTGTTGACACCAATGTTGACACCTGTGTTGGCACCAATGTTGGCACCAGTGTTGACTCCAGTGTTGACACCAGTGTTGGCACCAGTGTTGACACCAGTGTTGACACCAGTGTTGACACCAGTGTTGACACCAGTGTTGACACCAATGTTGACTCCAGTGCAGACACCAGTGTTGGCACCAGTGTTGTCACCAATGTTGACTCCAGTGTTGACACCAGTGTTGGCACCAGTGTTGACACCAATGTTGACACCAGTGCTGGCATCAGTGTTGGCACCAGTGCTAACACCAGTGTTGACACCAGTGCTGGCACCAGTGTTGGCACCAGTGTTGACACCAGTGTTGACACCAGTGTTGACACCAGTGTTGGCACCAATGTTGACACCAGTGTTGGCACCAATGTTGGCACCAGTGTTGACTCCAGTGTTGGCACCAGTGTTGGCACCAGTGTTGACACCAGTGTTGACACCAGTGTTGACACCAGTGTTGACGCCAGTGTTGACACCAGTGTTGGCACCAGTGTTGACACAAGTGTTGGCACCAGTGTTGACACCAGTGTAGACACCAGTGTTGGCACCAGTGTTGACACCAGTGTTGACACCAGTGTTGACACCAATGCTGGCACCAGTGTTGACTCCAGTGTTGACACCAGTGTTGGCACCAGTGTTGACACTAGTGTTGACACCAGTGTTGGCACCAGTGTTGACACCAGTGTTGACACCAGTGTTGGCCCCAGTGTTGAAATCAGTGTTGACACCAGTGTTGACACCAGTGTTGACACCAGTGTTGACACCAGTGTTGGCACAAGTGTTGACACCAGTGTTGGCACCAGTGTTAGCACCAGTGTTGACACCAGTGTTGACACCAGCATTGACACCAGTGCTAACACCAGTGTTCACACCAGTGTTGACACCAGTGTTGACACCAGTGTTGACACCAATGTTGACACCAGTGTTGGCACCAATGTTTGCACCAGTGTTGACTCCAGTGTTGACACCAGTGTTGGCACCAGTGTTGACACTAGTGATGACACCAGTGTTGACACCAGTGTTGACACCAGTGTTGACACCAGTATTGACTCCAATGTTGACACCAGTTTAGACTCCAGTGTTGGCACCAGTGTTGACACCAATGTTGACGCGAGTGTTCACACCAGTGTTGGCACCACAGTTGGCACCAGTGTTGACACCAGTGTTGACACCAGTGTAGACACCAGTGTTGGCACCAGTGTTGACACCAGTGTTGACACCAGTGTTGACACCAGTGTTGACACCAGTGTTGACACCAATGCTGGCACCAGTGTTGACTCCAGTGTTGACTCCAGCGTTGGCACCAGTGTTGACACCAGTGTTGACACCAGTGTTGGCACCAGTGTTGAAACCAGTGTTGACACCAGTGTTGGCACCAGTGTTGGCACCAGTGTTGACCTTAGTGTTGACACCAGTGTTGACACCAGTGTAGGCACCAGTATTGACACCAGTGTTGGCACCAGTGTTGACACCAGTGTTGGCACCAGTGTTGGCACCAGTGTTGACACCAGTGTTGACACCAGCATTGACACCAGTGTTGACACCAGTGTTGACACCAGTGTTGACACCAGTATTGACAGTAGTGTTGACACCAGTGTTGGCACCGGTGCTGACACCAATGTTGACATCAGTGTTGACACCAGTGTTGGCACCAGTGTTGGCACCAGAGTTGGCACCAGTGTTGACACCAGTGTTGACACCAGTGTTGACACCAGTGTTGGCACCAGCGTTGGCACCAGTGTTGATACCAGTGTTGGCTTCATTGTTGACACCATTGTTGGCACCAGTGTTGACACGAGTGTTGGCACCAGTATTGACACCAGCGTTGGCACCTGTGTTGTCACCATTGTTGACACCAATGTTGACATCAGTGTTGACACCAGTGTTTACACAAATGTTGACACCAGTGTTGACACCAGAATTGACACCAATGTTGACACCACTGTTGACACCAGTGTTGACACCAGTGTTAATACCAGTGTTGACACCAGTGTTGACACCAGTGTTGGCACCAGTGTTGACACCAGTGTTGACACCAGTATTGACACCAGTGTTGACACCAGTGTTGGCACCAGTGTTGACACCAGTGTTGACATTAGTGTTGACACCAGTGTTGGCAAAAGTGTTGACACCAGTGTTGACACTAGTGTTGGCACCAGTGTTGGCACCAGTGTTGGCACCAGTGTTGACACCAGTGTTGACACCAGTGTTGGCACCAGTGTTGTAACCAGTGTTGACACCAGTGTTGACACCAGTGTTGACACCAGTGCTTACACCAGTGTTGACACCAGTGTAGACACCAGTGTTGACACCAGTGTTGACACCAGTGTAGACACCAGTGTTGACACCAGTGTTGACACCAGTGTTGACACCAGTGTTGACACCAGTGTTGACACCAGTGCTTACACCAGTGTTGACACCAGTGTAGACACCAGTGTTGACTCCAGTGTTGACACCAGTGTTGACACCAGTGTTGACACCAGTGTTGACACCAGTGTTGACACCAGTGTTGACACCAGTGTTGACACCAGTGTTGACACCAGTGTTGACACCAGTGTTGACACCAGTGTTGACACCAGTGTTGACACCAGTGTTGACACCAGTGTTGACACCAGTGTTGGCACCAGTGTTGACACCAGTGTTGACACCAGTGCTGACATGTTGAAGGTGATGACAGAAGGCTTCCTCTACCTGTCACAGTCACGGTGACACATTGTAATGTTATATGTAGCGTTGTTCATAGGTCTCCCACCTATGTATATTGTTCCGTGAATCTTACTCAGTATACATTATACAAGTGTTGAAAGTTTGAAGCCGATCAAGTAAGACGTTCTTAAGTAATAAACGAAAAATGGTGAGAAATCAATAAAACTGGAGGGTAGTTTATTGTACCCACATACCCATCCCGTGGAGGGTAGTTTATTGTACCCACATACCCATCCCGTGGAGGGTAGTTTATTGTACCCACATACCCATCCTGTGGAGGGTAGTTTATTGTACCCACATACCCATCCCGTGGAGGGTAGTTTATTGTACCCACATACCCATCCCGTGGAGGGTAGTTTATTGTACCCACATACCCATCCCGTGGAGGGTAGTTTATTGTACCCACATACCCATCCCGTGGAGGGTAGTTTATTGTACCCACATACCCATCCCGTGGAGGGTAGTTTATTGTACCCACATACCCATCCCGTGGAGGGTAGTTTATTGTACCCACATACCCATCCCGTGTAGGGTAGTTTATTGTACCCACATACCCATCCCGTGGAGGGTAGTTTATTGTACCCACATACCCATCCCGTGGAGGGTAGTTTATTGTACCCACATACCCATCCCGTGGAGGGTAGTTTATTGTACCCACATACCCATCCCGTGGAGGGTAGTTTATTGTACCCACATACCCATCCCGTGGAGGGTAGTTTATTGTACCCACATACCCATCCCGTGGAGGGTAGTTTATTGTACCCACATACCCATCCCGTGGAGGGTAGTTTATTGTACCCACATACCCATCCCGTGGAGGGTAGTTTATTGTACCCACATACCCATCCCGTGGAGGGTAGTTTATTGTACCCACATACCCATCCCGTGGAGGGTAGTTTATTGTACCCACATACCCATCCCGTGGAGGGTAGTTTATTGTACCCACATACCCATCCCGTGGAGGGTAGTTTATTGTACCCACATACCCATCCCGTGGAGGGTAGTTTATTGTACCCACATACCCATCCCGTGGAGGGTAGTTTATTGTACCCACATACCCATCCCGTGGAGGGTAGTTTATTGTACCCACATACCCATCCCGTGGAGGGTAGTTTATTGTACCCACATACCCATCCCGTGGAGGGTAGTTTATTGTACCCACATACCCATCCCGTGGAGGGTAGTTTATTTTACCCACATACCCATCCCGTGGAGGGTAGTTTATTGTACCCACATACCCATCCCGTGAAGGGTAGTTTATTGTAAACACATACCCATCCCGTGGAGGGTAGTTTATGGTACCCACATACCCATCCCGTGGAGGGTAGTTTATTGTATCCACATACCCATCCTGTGGAGGGTAGTTTATTGTACCCACATACCCATCCCGTGGAGGGTAGTTTATTGTACCCATATACCCATCCTGTGGAGGGTAGTTTATTGTACCCACATACCCATCCCGTGGAGGGTAGTTTATTGTACCCACATACCCATCCCGTGGAGGGTAGTTTATTGTACCCACATACCCATCCCGTGGAGGGTAGTTTATTGTACCCACATACCCATCCCGTGGAGGGTAGTTTATTGTACCCACATACCCATCCTGTGGAGGGTAGTTTATTGTACCCACATACCCATCCCGTGGATGGTAGTTTATTGTACCCACATACCCATCCTGTGGAGGGTAGTTTATTGTACCCACATACCCATCCCGTGGAGGGTAGTTTATTGTACCCACATACCCATCCTGTGGAGGGTAGTTTATTGTACCCACATACCCATCCCGTGGAGGGTAGTTTATTGTACCCACATACCCATCCCGTGGAGGGTAGTTTATTGTACCCACATACCCATCCCGTGGAGGGTAGTTTATTGTATCCACATATCCATCCTGTGGAGGGTAGTTTATTATGCCCACATACCCATCCCATGGAGGGTAGTTTATTGTACCCACATACCCATCCCGTGGAGGGTAGTTTATTGTACCCACATACCCATCCCGTGATGGGTAGTTTATTGTACCCACATATCCATCCCATGGAGGGTATTTTATTGTACCCACATATTCATCCCACGGAGGGTAGTTTATTGTGCCCACATACCCATCCCGTGGAGGGTAGTTTACTGTACCCACATACACATCCCGTGGAGGGTAGTTTATTGTGCCCACATACCCATCACGTGAAGGGTAGTTTACTGTACCCACATACACATCCCGTGGAGGGTAGTTTATTGTGCCCACATACCCATCTCGTGGAGGGTAGTCTATTGTGCCCACATACCCATCACGTGGAGGGTAGTTTATTGTGTCCACATACCCATCCCGAGGAGGGTAGTTTATTATACCCACAAACCTATTCCATGAAGGGAAGTTTATTGTGCCCACATACCCATCACGTGGAGGGTAGTTTATTGTGTCCACATACCCATCCCGAGGAGGGTAGTTTATTATACCCACAAACCTATTCCATGGAGGGTAGTTTATTGTACCCACATATCAATCCCGTGGTGGGTAGTTTATTGTGCCCACATACCCATCCCGTGGAGGGTAGTTTATTGTGCCCACATACCCGTCCCGTGTAGGGTAGTTTATTGTACCAACATACCCATCCGTGGAGGGTAGTTTATTGTGCCCACATATCCATCCCGTGAAGGGTAGTTTATTGTGCCCACGTACACATCCTGTGAAGGGTAGTTTATTGTGCCCACATACCCATCCCGTGAAATGTATTTTATTAGGCCAACATATCCATCCTGTGAAGGGTAGTTTATTGTGCCCACATACCCATCCTGTGAAGGGTAGTTTATTGTGCCCACTTACCAATCCTGTGAAGGGTAGTTTATTGTGCCCATATACCCATCCTGTGAAGGGTAGTTTATTGTGCCCACATACCCATCATGTGGAGGTTAGTTTATAGTGCACACAAACCCATCCTGTGGAGGGTAGTGTATTGTACCCACATACCCATCCCATGGAGGGAAGTTTATTGTACCCAGATACCCATCCCGTGGAGGGTTGTTTATTGTGCCCACATACCCATCCCATGGAGGGTAGTTATTTGTACCCATATCCATCCTTTGGTGGGTAGTTCATTGTACCCACATACCCATCTCGTGGAGGGTAGTTTATTGTACCAACATATCCATCTTTTGGTGGGGAGTTTATTGTGCCCACATACCCATCCATTGGAGGGTAATTTATTGTGTTAACATACCCATCCCATAGAGGGTAGTTTATAGTGTCCACATACCCATCCTGTGAAGGGTAGTACATTTTGCCCACATACCCAACCTTTGGAGGGTAGTTTATTGTGCCCACATACCCATCATGTAGATGGTAATTTATTCTGCCCACATGCTAATCCTGTGGAGGGTAGTTTATTGTGCCCACATACCCATCCTTAGGAGGGAACTAATTATGTCCAAATACCCATCCTGTCGATAGTAGTTTACTGTGCCCACATACCCTTCCTGTGGAGGGTAGTTTATTGTGGCCACATACCCGTCCTGTGGAGTGTAGTTTATTGTGCCCACATACCCATCCTGTGGAAGGTAGTTTATTCTGGTGGCCTGGTGGTTAACGCTCTCGCTTTACACGGTGAGGGCCTGGGTTCGATTCCCAGCCAGAGTAGAAACATTGGACGTGTTTCTTTCCACCTGTTGTCTATGTTCCCCATCAGTAAAATGGGTACCTGGGTGTTAGTCGACTGGTGTGGGTCGCATCCTGGGACACTGACCTAAGGAGGCCTGGTCACAGACCGGGCCGCGGGGGCGTTGACCCCCGGAACTCTCTCCAGGTAAACTCCAGGGTATCCTTCCTGTGAAGGGTAGTTTTTTGTGCCCACATGCCCATCCTGGGAAGGGTAGTTTATTTTGCCTACATACCCATCCTGTGAAGGGTAGTTTATTGTGCCCATACACACATCCTGTGGAGGACTTTATTGTGCCCACATGCCCATCGTGTGGAGGGTACTTCATTGTACCCACATTCCCATCCTGTAGAGGCAGTTTATTATGCCCCCATAATATCCTGTGGAGGGTAATTATTGTGCCCATGCACCGATCCTGTGGAGGGTAGTTTACTGTGCTAACATACCCATTCTGTGGAGGGTGGTATATTGTGCCCCATACCCATCCTGTGGAGGGAAGTTTATTGTGCCCACATACCCATCCTAGGGAGGGTAGTTTAATGTGCCTACATACCCATCCTGAAGAGGATTTTATTGTGCCCACATGCCTATCTTGTGGAGGAGTTTATTGCGCCCTCATACCCATCCTTTGGAGGAGTTTATTGTGTCCACATAACCACCCTGTGAAGGAGTTTACTGTGCCCACATACCCATCTTGTGGAGGAGTTTATTGAGCCCCCATACCCATCCTGTGAAGGGTAGTTTGTTTTGCCCACTTACCCATCCTGTAGTTTATTTTGCCCATATAGCCATTATTCGAAGTGCAGTTTATTGTACCCCTATACCCATCCTGTTGGGGACTATATTTTGCCCATATACCCATCCTCTGGAGGAGGTCATTGTCCCCACATACCTATCCTGTGAAGGGTACTTTATTGTGCCCACATATCCTTCCTGTGAAAGGTACTTTATTGTGCCCACATAGCCATTTTCCGAAGAGTACTTTATTGTACCCATATACCCATCCTGGAGAGGAGGGTAATGTGCCCACATACAAATCCTCTGTAGTGTAATTTATTGTTCCCACATACCCATCCCGTGGAGGACGTCCTTATACCCACATACTCATCCTGTACAGGAGTTTATTGAGCCCACATACCCAACCTGTGGAGGAGTTTATTTTGCCCACATTCCCATTATGTGAAGGGTAATTTATTGTACCCACATACCAATCCCATGGAGAAGTTTCTTATACCCACACACCCATCCTGTAGAGGAGTTTATTGTGCCCTCATACCAATCATTTGGAGGAGTTTATTTTGCCCACATTCCCATTCTGTGAAGGGTTTTTATTGTGCCCACATACCCATCCTGTGAAGGGCAGTTTATTGCACCCATATATCCATCCTGTGAAGGGTAGTTTATTATGCCCACATACTCATCCTGTGAAGGGTAGCTTATTGTGCCCCATACCCGTCCTGTGAAGGGTAGTTTATTGTCCCCACATACCCATCCTGTGAAGGGTAGTTCATTGTGCCCACATACCCATCCTGTGAAGGGTAGTATATTGTGCCTACAAACCCATCCTGTGAAGGGTAGTTTATTGTGCCCACATACCCATCCTGTGAAGGGTAGTTCATTGTGCCCACTTTCCCATCCTGTGAAGGGTAGTATATTGTGCCTACAAACCCATCCTGTGAAGGGTAGTTTATTGTGCCCACATACCCATTCCATGGAGGGTAGTTTATTGTCCCCACATACCCATCACTTGGAGGGTAGTTTATTGTACCCAAGTACACATTCCGTGGAGGGGAGTTTATTTTGCCCAGATACCCATCCCGTGGAGGGTAGTTTATTGTGCCCACATACCCATCCCTTGGAGAGTAGTTTATTGTACCTACATACATACCCCATGGTGGGTAGTTTATTGTACCTACATACATACCCCATGGTGGGTAGTTTATTGTACCAACATACCCATCCGTGGAGGGTAGTTTATTGTGGCCACATATCCATCCCATGAAGGGTAGTTTATTGTGCCCACATACACATCCTGCGAAGGGTAGTTTATTGTGCCCACATACCCATCCCGTGAAATGTATTTTATTAGGCCAACATATCCATCCTGTGAAGGGTAGTTTATTGTGCCCACATACCCATCCTGTGAAGGGTAGTTTATTGTGCCCACTTACCAATCCTGTGAAGGGTAGTTTATTGTGCCCACATACCCATCATGTGGAGGTTAGTTTATAGTGCACACAAACCCATCCTGTGGAGGGTAGTGTATTGTACCCACATACCCATCCCGTGGAGGGAAGTTTATTGTAAATAGATACCCATCCCATGGAGGGTTGTATATTGTGCCCACATACCCATCCCATGGAGGGTAGATATTTGTACCCATATCCATCCTTTGGTGGGTAGTTCATTGTACCCACATACCCATCTCATGGAGGGTAGTTTATTGTACCAACATATCCATCTTTTGGTGGGGAGTTTATTGTGCCCACATACCCATCCATTGGAGGGTAATTTATTGTGCTAACATACCCATCCCATAGAGGGTAGTTTATAGTGTCCACATACCCATCCTGTGAAGGGTGGTACATTGTGCCCACATACCCAACCTTTGGAGGGTAGTTTATTGTGCCCACATACCCATCATGCAGATGGTAATTTATTTTGCCCACATGCTAATCCTGTGGAGGGTAGTTTATTGTGCCCACATACCCATCCTTTGGAGGGAACTAATTATGTCCAAATACCCATCCTGTCGATAGTAGTTTACTGTGCCCACATACCCTTCCTGTGGAGGGTAGTTTATTGTGGCCACATACCCATCCTGTGGAGTGTAGTTTATTGTGCCCACATACCCATCCTGTGGAAGGTAGTTTATTGTGCTCACATATCCTTCCTGTGAAGGGTAGTTTTTTGTGCCCACATGCCCATCCTGGGAAGGGTAGTTTATTTTGCCTACATACCCATCCTGTGAAGGGTAGTTTATTGTGGCCATACACACATCCTGTGGAGGACTTTATTGTGCCCACATGCCCATCGTGTGGAGGGTACTTCATTGTACCCACATTCCCATCCTGTAGAGGCAGTTTATTATGCCCCCATAATATACTGTGGAGGGTACTTATTGTGCCCATGCACCGATCCTGTGGAGGGTAGTTTACTGTGCTAACATACCCATTCTGTGGAGGGTGGTATATTGTGCCCCATACCCATCCTGTGGAGGGAAGTTTATTGTGCCCACATACCCATCCTAGGGAGGGTAGTTTAATGTGCCTACATACCCATCCTGAGGAGGATTTTATTGTGCCCACATGCCTATCCTGTGGAGGAGTTTATTGCACCCTCATACCCATCCTTTGGAGGAGTTTATTGTGCCCACATAACCACCCTGTGAAGGAGTTTACTGTGCCCACATGCCCATCCTGTGGAGGGTACTTCATTGTGCCCACATTCCCATCCTGCAGAGGCAGTTTATTATGCCCCATAATAGCCTGTGGAGGGTACTTATTGTGCCGATGCACCGATCCCGTGGAGGGTAGTTTTCTGTGCTAACATACCCATTCTGTGGAGGGTGGTATATTGTGCCCCATACCCATCCTGTGGAGGGAAGTTTATTGTGCCCACATACCCATCCAAGGGAGGGTAGTTTAATGTGCCTACATACCCATCCTGAGGAGGATTTTATTGTGCCCACATGCCTATCCTGTGGAGTAGTTTATTGCGCCCTCATACCCATCCTTTGGAGGAGTTTATTTTGCCCATATAGCCATTATTCGAAGTGCAGTTTATTGTACCCCTATACCCATCCTGTTGTGGACTATATTTTGCCCATATACCCATCCTCTGGAGGAGGTCATTGTCCCCACATACCTATCCTGTGAAGGGTACTTTATTGTGCCCACATACCCTTCCTGTGAAAGGTACTTTATTGTGCCCACATAGCCATTCTCCGAAGAGTAGTTTATTGTACCCATATACCCATCCTGGAGAGGAGGTTAATGTGCCCACATACAAATCCTCTGTAGTGTAATTTATTGTGCCCACATACCCATCCCGTGGAGGACGTCCTTATACCCATATACTCATCCTGTACAGGAGTTTATTGAGCCCATATACCCAACCTGTGGATGAGTTTATTTTGCCCACATTCCCATCATGTGAAGGGTAATTTATTGTGCCCACATACCCATCCCATGGAGAAGTTTCTTATACCCACACACCCATCCTGTAGAGGAGTTTATTGTGCCCTCATACCAATCATTTGGAGGAGTTTATTTTGCCCACATTCCCATTCTGTGAAGGGTTTTTATTGTGCCCTTATACACATCCTGTGAAGGGCAGTTTATTGCACCCATATACCCAGCCTGTGAAGGGTAGTTTATTATGCCCACATACCCATCCTGTGAAGGGTAGCTTATTGTGCCCCCATACCCGTCCTGTGAAGGGTAGTTTATTGTCCCCACATACCCATCCTGTGAAGGGTAGTATATTGTGCCTACAAACCCATCCAGTGAAGGGTAGTTTATTGTGCCCTCATTCCCATCGAGTGGAGGGTAGTTTATTGTGCCCACATACCCATCCTATGGAGAGTTGTTTATTGTGCCCACATACCCATCACTTGGACAGTAGTTTATTGTACCCAAGTACACATCCCGTGGAGGGGAGTTTATTTTGCCCACATACCCATCCCGTGGAGGGTAGTTTATTGTGCCCACATACCCATCCCGTGGAGAGTAGTTTATTGTACCTACATACATACCCCATGGTGAGTAGTTTATTGTACCCACATACCTATTCCATGGAAGGTAGTTTATTGTACCCAAATACCCATTACATGGAGGGTAGTTTATTGTGCTCACATTCCTATCCCATGGAGGGTAGTCTATTGTGCCCACATACCCATCCCTTGGAGGGTAGTTTATTGTACCAACATACCCATCCCATGGAGGGTAGTTTATTGTGCTCACATATGCATCCTGTGCAGGGTAGTTTATTGTGCCCATATACCCATCCAGTGGAGGGTAGTTTATTGTGCCCATATACACATCCCATGGAGGGTAGTTTATTGCCCGTATATACCCATCCCGTGAAGGGTATTTTATTGGGCAAACACACCCGTGTTGTGAAGGGTAGTTTATTGTGTTCACATACCCATCATGTGGAGGGTAGTTTATTGTGCCCACATACCTATCCCATGGAGGGTAGCTTATTGTGCCCACATGCCCATCCCGTGGAGGTTAGTTTATAATGCAGACATACCCATCCTGTGGAGGGTAGTTTATTGTACCCACATACCCATCCCGTGGAGGGTTGTTTATTGTGCCCATATACCCATCTCGTGGAGGGTAGTTTATTGTACCCACATATCCATCCTTTAGTGGGTAGTTTATTGTACTCACATACCCATCTCGTGGAGGGTAGTTTATTGTACCAACATATCCATCTTTTGGAGGGTAGTTTATTTTGCCCACATTCCCATTCATTGGAGGGTAATATATTGTGCCAACATTACCATCCCGTGGAGGGTAGTTTATAGTGCCCACATACACATCCTGTGAAGGGTAGTTTATTGTGCCCATATACCCATCCAGTGAAGGGTAATTTATTGTGCCCACATACCCAACCTGTGAAGGGTAGTTTATTGTGCCCACTTACCCATTCTGTGAAGGGTAGTTTACTGTGTGCACATACCCATTCTCTGAAGGGTAGTTTATTGTGCCCACATACCCATCCCGTGGAGGGTAGTTTATTGTACCAACATACCCATCCCGTGTAGGGTAGTTTATTGTGCCCACATATCCATCCCGTGAATTGTAGTTTATTGTGCCCACATACACATCCTGTGAAGTGTAGTTATTGTGCCCACATACCCATCCCATGAAAGGTATTTTATTAGGCCCATGTACCCATCCTGTGAAGGGTAGTTTATTGTGCCCACATACCTATCCTGTGAAGGGTAGTTTATTGTGCCCTCTTACCCATCCTGTGAAGGGTAGTTTATTGTGCCCACATACCCATCCCGTGGAGGGTAGTTTATTGTGCCCACATGCCCATCCTGTGGAGAGTAGTTTATTGTGCCCACATACCCATCCCATGGAGGGCAGTTTATTGTGCGCAGATACCCATCCAATGGAGGGTAGTTTATTGTGCCCACACATCCATCACGTGGAGGGTAGTTTACTGTACCCAAATACCCATCCCGTGGAGGGTAGTTTATTGTGCCCACATACCCATCTCATGGAGAGTAGTTTATTGTACCCACATACCCATCCCATATAGGGTAGTTTATTGTGCTCACATTCCCATCCCATGGATGGTAGTTTATTGTGACCACATACCCGTTGTGTGGAGGGTAGTTTATTGTACCAACATACCCATCCCATTGAGGGTAGTTTATTGTGCCCACATACACATCCTGTGCAAAGTAGTTTATTGTGTCCATATACCCATCCCGTGGAGGGTAGTTTATTGTGCCCACATTCCCATCCTGTGAAGTGTAGTTTATTGTGCCCACATACCCATCTTGTGGACAAGTTTATTGTGCCCACATACCCATCCTGTGAAGGGTAGTTTGTTTCGCCCACTTACCCATCCTGTGAATGGTACTTTATTTTGCCCATATAGCCATCCTTCGAAGAGCAGTTTATTGTGCCCCTATACCCATCCTGTTGGGGGCTACATTGTGCCCATATACCCATCCTCTTGAGGAGGTCATTGTGCCCACATACCTATCCTGTGAAGGGTACTTTATTGTGTCCACACAGCCATTCTCCGAAGAGTAGTTTATTGTACCCATATACCCATCCTGTGGAGGAGGTTAATGTGCCCACATACGCATTCTGTGAATGGTAGTTTATTGTGACCAAATACCCATCTTGTGGAGGAGTTTATTGTGCCCATATACAAATCCTCAGAAGTGTAACTTATTGTGCCCACATACCCATCCCGTGGAGGACGTCCTTATACCCACATACCCATTCTTTACAGGAGATTATTGACCCCACATACCCAACCTGTGGAGGAGTTTATTTTGCCCACATTCCCATCACGTGAAGGGTAATTTATTGTGCCCACATACCCATCCCATGAAGAAGTTTCTTATACCCACATACCCATCCTGCAGAGGAGTTTATTGTGCCCTCATACCAATCCTTTGGAGTAGTTTATTTTGCCCACATTCCTTTCCTGTGAAGGGTTTTTTATTGTGACCACATACCCATCCTGTGAAGGGTAGTTTATTGCACCCATATACCCATCCTGTGAAGGGTAGTTTATTATGCCCACATACCCATCCTGTGAAGGGTAGCTTATTGTACCCACATACCCGTCCTGTGAAGGGTAGTTTATTATCCCCACATACCCATCCTGTGAAGAGTAGTTCATTGTGCCCACATACCCATCCTGTGAAGGGTAGTACATTGTGCCTACAAACCCATCCTGTGAAGGGTAGTTTATTGTGCCCACATACCCATCCTGTGGAGAGTAGTTTATTGTGCCCACATACCCATCCCATGGAGGGCAGTTTATTGTGCCCACATACCCATCCAATGGAGGGTAGTTTATTGTGTCCACATATCCATCACGTGGAGAGTGGTTTACTGTACCCACATACACATCCCGTTGAAAGTAGTTTATTGTGCCCACATACCCATCACTTGGAGGGTAGTTTACTGTACCCACATACACATCCTGTGGAAGGTAGCTTATTTTGCCCACATACCCATCCCGTGGAGGGTAGTTTATTGTGCCCACATACCCATCATGTGGAGAGTAGTTTATAGTACCTACGTACATATCCCATGGAGGGTAGTTTATTGAGCACATATACCCATCCCGTGGAGGGTATATGTGCTCCCATACCCATCCCATGGAGGGTAGTTTATTGTGCCCACATACCCATCCCATGGTGGGTAGTTTATTATACCCACATACCTATTCCGTGGAAGGCAGTTTATTGTACCCAAATTCCCATCACTTGGAGGGTAGTTTATTGTGCCCACATACCCATCCTGTGGAGAGTAGTTTATTGTACCCACATTCCCATCCCATGGAGGGTAGTTTATTGTGCTCACATTCCCATCCCATGGAGGGTAGTCTATTGTGCCCACATACCCGTCCCATGGAGGGTAGTTTATTGTGGTATAAACCTTGGTAATAAATACCGACAAGTTGGTTTAGAAAGACACGTAAGCAAACACTATAACATATTTATTAGAAAACGTTTCGGTCCTGGGACCTTGATCACTTCTAACATACAGAGGTAGAAAGACATTATATATATAGGCGGAGAGTGAGGTGTGACGCACGTGACCTGAGGAATGTCATAAGAATATAAGAACATAAGAATGGAGGAACACTGTAGAAGGCCTACTGGCCCATGCGAGGCAGGTCCCTATCAAAACAACCTCTGCCTATGATGAGGACGGGCAGACGCCGAAATCATGTGACTCCCGTGCTGTTGGGTCGGTGGTGCTCAAGTATCATGTATGCCAATGTTTTTGAAATTTTGTAGTTTCCAGTGTTGCGTTCTATAGTGTCGGTGACGGCGATTAGTGAGGCTTCTAGGCACCGTCGGCGTCTGAGGTCTGGTTCGGTGAGAACGAGTTGTGCCTCGTTCCAGTTCATCACATGTCCCGTGGAGTCTCTGTGGATATGACACAGGCGTACCTTACATCGTCTCTGTTAGAGGCATTTCGATGCTCATTCAAGCGGACTGCAAGATCTCTGCCTGTCTCGCCTACATATTGCCTACATATTTATTGTGCCCACATGTGCATCCTGTGCAGGGTAGTTTATTGTTCCCATATACCCATCCCGTGGAGGGTAGTTTAATGTGCCCATATACACATCCCATGGAGGGTAGTTTATCGTCCACACATACCCATCCCGTGAAGGGTATTTTATTGGGCCAACACACCCATCCTGTGAAGGGTAGTTTATTGTGCCCACATACCCATCCTGTGAAGGGTAGTTTATTGTGCCCACATACCCATCCTGTGAAGGGTAGTTTATTGTTCCCACTTACCCATCCTGTGAAGGGCAGTTTATTGCGTTCACATACCCATCCTTTGGAGGGTAGTTTATTGTGCCCACATACCCATTCCTTGGAGGATAGTTTATTGTGCCCACATACCCATCCCGTGGAGGGTAGCTTATTGTGCCCACATGCCCATCCCGTGGAGGTTAGTTTATAGTGCACACATACCCATCCTGTGGAGGGTAGTGTATTGTACCCACATACCCATCCCGTGGAGGGTAGTTTATTGTACCCACATACCCATCCCATAGAGGGTTGTTTATTGTGCCCACATACTCATCCCATGGAGGGTAGTTTATTGTACCCACATATCCATCCTTTGGTGGGTAGTTTATTGTGCTCACATGCCCATCTCATGGAGGGTAGTTTATTGTACCCACATATCCATCCTTTGGTGGGTAGTTTATTGTGCTCACATACCCATCTCGTGAAGGGTAGTTTATTGTACCAACATATCCATCTTTTGGAAATAAATGGTATAAAATACCGACACAATGGAAATATAAACACATATGCAGTATAATGTGATCCTTTATTGACTATGTATCGCCCACACAGTGGGCTTTTTCAAGTCACACACAGATCTACCTGGGGTGGAAGGTACGGGAGTATTTATAGTCATGTTCAGAATGTTGAGGTCAGGTGGAGAATGCTGCATCTGATGATCTACCGGGTGGGGTTATAGAGTCTTGGGTAGCTTGGCAGGGGTATTGGACAAGTTGTGAGTAGACCTTCTGCAGTGTTCTATGTTCTTATGTGGGATAGCTATCCCACATAAGAACATAGAACATACGAACATAAGAACATACCCATCCCATACAGGGTAGTTTATAGTGTCCACATACCCATCCTGTGAAGGGTAGTGTATTGTGCCCACATACCCATCCTTAGGAGGGTAGTATATTGTGCCCACATACCTATCATGTAGATGGTAATTTATTTTGCCCACATACCCATCCTCTGCGGGGTACTAATTACGTCCAAATACCCATCCTGTCGAGAGTAGTTTATTGTGGCCACATACCCGTCCTGTGGAGTGTAGTTTATTGTGCCCACATACCCATCCTGTGGAAGGTAGTTTATTGTGCTCACATATCCTTCCTGTGAAGGGTAGTTTATTGTGCCCATGCCCATCCTGGGAAGGGAAGTTTATTTTGGCTTCATAACCATCCTGTGAAGGGTAGTTTATTGTGCCCATATACACATCCTGTGGAGGATTTTATTTTGCCCACATGCCCATCCTGTGGAGGGTACTTCATTGTGCCCACATTCCCATCCTGTAGAGGCAGTTTATTGTGCCCCAATACCATCGTGTGGAGGGTACTTATTGTGCCCATGCACCGATCCTGTGGAGGGTTGTTTACTGTGCTAACATACCCATTCTGTGGAGGGTGGTATATTGTGCCCCATACCCATGCTGTGGAGGGAAGTTTATTGTGCCAACATACCCATCCTACTGAGGGTAGTTTATTATGCCCACATACCCATCCTGAGGAGGATTTTATTTTGCCCACATGCGCATCCTGTGGAGGAGTTTATTGTGCCATCATACCCTTCCTTTGGAGTAGTTTATTGTGCCCACATAACCATCCTGTGAAGGGGTTTACTGTGCCCACATACCCATCTTGTAGAGAAGTTTATTGTGCCCACATACCCATCCTGTGAAGGGTAGTTTGTTTCGTCCACTTACCCATCCTGTGAATGGTAATTTATTTTGCCCATATAGCCATCCTCTGAAGTGCAGTTTATTGCACCCCTATACCCATCCTGTGAGGGACTATATTGTGCCCACATACCTATCCTGTGAAGGGTACTTTATTGTGAATTCATACCCATCCTGTGAAAGGTACTTTATTGTGCCCACACAGCCATTCTCCAAAGAGTAGTTTATTGTACCCATATACCATCCTGTGGAGGATGTTAATGTGCCCACATACCCATTCTGTGAACGGTAGTTTGTTGTGTCCACATACCCATCTTGTGGAGAAGTTTATTGTGCCCACATACAAATCCTCTGAAGGGTAATTTATTGTGCCCACATACCCCTCCCATGGAGGACTTCCTTATACCCACATACCCATCCTGTAGAGGAGTTTATTGTGCCACATACCCATCCTGTGGAGGAGTTTATTTTGCCCACATTCCCATCCTGTGAAGGGTAATTTATTGTGCCCATATACCCAACCCATGGAAAAGTTTCTTATACCCACATCCCCTTCCTGTAGAGGAGTTTATTGTGCCCTCATACCAATCATTTGGAGGAGTTTATTTTGCCCACATTCCCATCCTGTGCAGGGTATTTTATTCAGCCCACATACCCATCTTGTGTAGGGTAGTTTATTGCACCCATATACCCATCCTGTGAAGGGTAGGTTATTATGCCCACATACCCATCCTGTGAAGGTTAGCTTATTGTGCCCACATACCCATGCTGTGAAGGGTAGTTTAATGTCCCCTCATACCCATCCTGTGAAGGGTAGTTCATTTTGCCCACATACTTGTCCTGTGAAGGGTAGTTTATTCTACCTACAAATGCATCCTTTGAAGGGTAGTTTATTGTGCCCACATACCCATCCCATAGAGGGTAGTTTATTGTGCCCACATACCCAGCCTGTGGAGAGTAGTTTATTGTGCCCATATACCCATCCCATGGAGGGCAGTTTATTGTGCCCAGATACCCATCCGATGGAGGGTACTTTATTTTGCTCACATATCCATCACGTGGAGGGTAGTTTATTGTACCCACATACACATCCAGTGGAGGGCAGTTTATTGTGCCCACATACCCATCACTTGAAGGGTAGTTTACTGTACCCACATACAGATACCATGGAGGGTAGTTTATTGTGCCCATATACCCATCCCATGGAGGGTAGTTTATTGTGCCCACGTACCCAGCACGTGGAGGGTAGTTTATTGTCCTCACATACCCATCCTGTGGAGGGTAGTTTATTGTACCCACATACACATACCGTGCAGGGTAGTTTATTTTGCCCACATACCCATCCCATGGAGTTTAGTTTATTGTGCCCACATACCCATCACGTGGAGAGTAGTTTATTGTACCTACATACACATTCCATGGAGGGTAGTTTGTTGTGCCCACATACCCATCACATGAAGGGTAGCTTATTGTGGCCACATACCCGTCCTGTGGAGTGTAGTTTATTGTGCCCACATACCCATCCTGTGGAAGGTAGTTTATTGTGCTCACATATCCTTCCTGTGAAGGGTAGTTTATTGTGCCCATGCCCATCCTGGGAAGGGAAGTTTATTTTGGCTTCATAACCATCCTGTGAAGGGTAGTTTATTGTGCCCATATACACATCCTGTGGAGGATTTTATTTTGCCCACATGCCCATCCTGTGGAGGGTACTTCATTGTGCCCACATTCCCATCCTGTAGAGGCAGTTTATTGTGCCCCAATACCATCGTGTGGAGGGTACTTATTGTGCCCATGCACCGATCCTGTGGAGGGTTGTTTACTGTGCTAACATACCCATTCTGTGGAGGGTGGTATATTGTGCCCCATACCCATGCTATGGAGGGAAGTTTATTGTGCCAACATACCCATCCTACTGAGGGTAGTTTATTATGCCCACATACCCATCCTGAGGAGGATTTTATTTTGCCCACATGCGCATCCTGTGGAGGAGTTTATTGTGCCATCATACCCTTCCTTTGGAGTAGTTTATTGTGCCCACATAACCATCCTGTGAAGGGGTTTACTGTGCCCACATACCCATCTTGTAGAGAAGTTTATTGTGCCCACATACCCATCCTGTGAAGGGTAGTTTGTTTCGTCCACTTACCCATCCTGTGAATGGTAATTTATTTTGCCCATATAGCCATCCTCTGAAGTGCAGTTTATTGCACCCCTATACCCATCCTGTGAGGGACTATATTGTGCCCACATACCTATCCTGTGAAGGGTACTTTATTGTGAATTCATACCCATCCTGTGAAAGGTACTTTATTGTGCCCACACAGCCATTCTCCAAAGAGTAGTTTATTGTACCCATATACCATCCTGTGGAGGATGTTAATGTGCCCACATACCCATTCTGTGAACGGTAGTTTGTTGTGTCCACATACCCATCTTGTGGACAAGTTTATTGTGCCCACATACAAATCCTCTGAAGGGTAATTTATTGTGCCCACATACCCATCCCATGGAGGACTTCCTTATACCCACATACCCATCCTGTAGAGGAGTTTATTGTGCCACATACCTATCCTGTGGAGGAGTTTATTTTGCCCACATTCCCATCCTGTGAAGGGTAATTTATTGTGCCCATATACCCAACCCATGGAAAAGTTTCTTATACCCACATCCCCTTCCTGTAGAGGAGTTTATTGTGCCCTCATACCAATCATTTGGAGGAGTTTATTTTGCCCACATTCCCATCCTGTGCAGGGTATTTTATTCAGCCCACATACCCATCTTGTGTAGGGTAGTTTATTGCACCCATATACCCATCCTGTGAAGGGTAGGTTATTATGCCCACATACCCATCCTGTGAAGGTTAGCTTATTGTGCCCACATACCCATGCTGTGAAGGGTAGTTTAATGTCCCCTCATATCCATCCTGTGAAGGGTAGTTCATTTTGCCCACATACTTGTCCTGTGAAGGGTAGTTTATTCTACCTACAAATGCATCCTTTGAAGGGTAGTTTATTGTGCCCACATACCCATCCCATAGAGGGTAGTTTATTGTGCCCACATACCCAGCCTGTGGAGAGTAGTTTATTGTGCCCATATACCCATCCCATGGAGGGCAGTTTATTGTGCCCAGATACCCATCCGATGGAGGGTACTTTATTGTGCTCACATATCCATCACGTGGAGGGTAGTTTATTGTACCCACATACACATCCAGTGGAGGGCAGTTTATTGTGCCCACATACCCATCACTTGAAGGGTAGTTTACTGTACCCACATACAGATACCATGGAGGGTAGTTTATTGTGCCCATATACCCATCCCATGGAGGGTAGTTTATTGTGCCCACATACCCAGCACGTGGAGGGTAGTTTATTGTCCTCACATACCCATCCTGTGGAGGGTAGTTTATTGTACCCACATACACATACTGTGCAGGGTAGTTTATTTTGCCCACATACCCATCCCATGGAGTTTAGTTTATTGTGCCCACATACCCATCACGTGGAGAGTAGTTTATTGTACCTACATACACATTCCATGGAGGGTAGTTTGTTGTGCCCACATACCCATCACATGAAGGGTAGCTTATTGTGCCCACATACCCATCCTGTGGTGGGTAGTTTATTATACCCATATACCTATTCCATGGAGGGTAGTTCATTGTACCCAAATACCCATCCTGTGGAGAGTAGTTTAATGTGCCCACATACCCATCCCGTGAAGGGTAGTTTATTGTACCCACGTATCCATCCAATGGATTGTAGTTTCTTGTTCTCACATACCCATTCCGTGGAGGGAAGTTTATTGTGCCCACTTACCCATCCCATGGAGGGTAGTTTATTGTACCAACATACCCATCCCGTGGAGGGTAGTTTATTGCGGCCACATACGCATCCTGTGGAGAATAGTTTATTGTGCCCATATACCCATCCCGTAAAGGGTAGTTTATTGTGCCCACATACCCATCCCGTGAAGGGTATTTTATTGGGCTAACATACCCATCCTGTGAATGGTAGTTTATTGTGCCCACATACCCATCCCATGGAGGGTAGCTTATTGTGGCCACATACCCATCCCGTGGAGGTTAGTTTATAGTGCACACATACCCATCCTGTGGAGGGTTGTTTATTGTACCCACATACCCATCCTGTGGAGGGTTGTTTATTGTGCCCACGTACCCATCCCGTGGAGGGTAGTTTATTGTACTCACATACCTATCTCCTGGAGGGTAGTTTATTGTACCAACATACCCATCCATTGGAGGGTAAATTATTGTGCCAACATTCCCATCCTGTGGAGGGTAGTTTATAGTGCCCACATACAATCCATGTGAATGGTAGTTTATTGTCCCCACATACCCATCCTGTGAAGGGTAGTTTATTGTGCCCACATACCCATCCTGTGAAGGGTAGTTTATTGTGCCCAATTACCCATCCTGTGAAGAGTAGTTTATTGTGTGCACATACCCATCCTGTGAAGGGGGGTTTATTGTGCCCACATACCCATCCCGTGGACGATAGTTTATTGTGCCTACATACCCATCCCATGGACGATAGTTTATTGTGCCCACATACCCATCCCGTGGACGATAGTTTATTGTGCCCACATAACCATCCCGTGGACGATAGTTTATTGTGCCTACATACCCATCCCGTGGAGGGTAGTTTATAGTGCCCACATACAAACCCTGTGAATGGTAGTTTATTGTCCCCACATACCCATCCTGTGAATGGTAGTTTACTTTATTGTGCTCACATATCCATCACGTGGAGGGTAGTTTATTGTACACACATACACATCCAGTGGAGGGCAGTTTATTGTGCCCACATACCCATCACTTGAAGGGTAGTTTACTGTACCCACATACAGATACCATGGAGGGTAGTTTATTGTGCCCATATACCCATCCCATGGAGGGTAGTTTATTGTGCCCACGTACCCAGCACGTGGAGGGTAGTTTATTGTCCTCACATACCCATCCTGTGGAGGGTAGTTTATTGTACCCACATACACATACCGTGCAGGGTAGTTTATTTTGCCCACATACCCATCCCATGGAGTTTAGTTTATTGTGCCCACATACCCATCACGTGGAGAGTAGTTTATTGTACCTACATACACATTCCATGGAGGGTAGTTTGTTGTGCCCACATACCCATCACATGAAGGGTAGCTTATTGTGCCCACATACCCATCCTGTGGTGGGTAGTTTATTATACCCATATACCTATTCCATGGAGGGTAGTTCATTGTACCCAAATACCCATCCTGTGGAGAGTAGTTTAATGTGCCCACATACCCATTCCGTGAAGGGTAGTTTATTGTACCCACGTATCCATCCAATGGATTGTAGTTTCTTGTTCTCACATACCCATTCCGTGGAGGGAAGTTTATTGTGCCCACTTACCCATCCCATGGAGGGTAGTTTATTGTACCAACATACCCATCCCGTGGAGGGTAGTTTATTGCGGCCACATACGCATCCTGTGGAGAATAGTTTATTGTGCCCATATACCCATCCCGTAAAGGGTAGTTTATTGTGCCCACATACCCATCCCGTGAAGGGTATTTTATTGGGCTAACATACCCATCCTGTGAATGGTAGTTTATTGTGCCCACATACCCATCCCATGGAGGGTAGCTTATTGTGGCCACATACCCATCCCGTGGAGGTTAGTTTATAGTGCACACATACCCATCCTGTGGAGGGTTGTTTATTGTACCCACATACCCATCCTGTGGAGGGTTGTTTATTGTGCCCACGTACCCATCCCGTGGAGGGTAGTTTATTGTACTCACATACCTATCTCCTGGAGGGTAGTTTATTGTACCAACATACCCATCCATTGGAGGGTAAATTATTGTGCCAACATTCCCATCCCGTGGAGGGTAGTTTATAGTGCCCACATACAATCCATGTGAATGGTAGTTTATTGTCCCCACATACCCATCCTGTGAAGGGTAGTTTATTGTGCCCACATACCCATCCTGTGAAGGGTAGTTTATTGTGCCCAATTACCCATCCTGTGAAGAGTAGTTTATTGTGTGCACATACCCATCCTGTGAAGGGGGGTTTATTGTGCCCACATACCCATCCCGTGGACGATAGTTTATTGTGCCTACATACCCATCCCATGGACGATAGTTTATTGTGCCCACATACCCATCCCGTGGACGATAGTTTATTGTGCCCACATAACCATCCCGTGGACGATAGTTTATTGTGCCTACATACCCATCCCGTGGAGGGTAGTTTATAGTGCCCACATACAAACCCTGTGAATGGTAGTTTATTGTCCCCACATACCCATCCTGTGAATGGTAGTTTATTTTGCCCACATACCCATCCTTTGGAGGGTAGTTTATTGTGCCTACATATCCATCATCCCTTCATGTAGATGGTAATTTATTTTGCCCACTTGCTCATCCTCTGGAGGGTAGTTTTCTGTGCCCACATACCCTTCCTGTGGAGGGTAGTTTATTGTGGCCACATACCAGTCCTGTGGAGTGTAGTTTATTGTGCCCACATACCCATGCTTTGGAAGGTAGTTTATTGTGCTCACATATCCTTCCTGTGAAGGGTAGTTTATTGTGCCCACATGCCCTTCCTGGGAAGGGTAGTTTATTTTGCCTACATACCCATCCTGTGGTGGGTAGTTTATTGTGCCCACATACCCATCCTGTGAAGGGTAGTTTATTTTGCCTACATACCCATCCTGTGAAGGGTAGTTTATTGTGCCCTTATACACATCCTGTGGAGGATTTTATTATGCCCACATGCCCACCCTGTGGAGGGTACTTCATTGTGCCCACATTCCCATCCTGTACAGGCAGTTTATTGTGCCTCCATACCATCCTGTGGAGGGTACTTATTGTGCCCATGCACCAATCCTGTGGAGGGTAGTTTACTGTGCTCTCATAACCTTTCTGTGGAGGGTGGTATATTGTACCCCATACCCATCCTGTGGAGTGGATTTTTTTGTGCCCACATACCCATCCTAGGAAGGGTAGTTTATTGTGCCCACATACCCATCCTGAGGAGGATTTTATTGTGCCCACATGCTCATCCTGTCGAGGAGTTTATTGTGCCCTCATACCCGTCATTTGGAGGAGTTTATTGTACCCACATAACCATCCTGTGAAGGAGTTTACTGTGCCCACATACCCATCTTGTGGAGGAGTTTATTGTGCCCACATACCCATCCTGTGAAGGGTAGTTTATTGTACCCCTATAGCCATCCTGTGGGGGACTATATTTTGCCCATATACCCATCCTCTGGAGGAGGTCATTGTGCCCACATACCTATAATGTGAAGGGTACTTTATTGTGCCCACATATCATCCTGTGAAAGGTACTTTATTGTGCCCACATAGCCATCCTCCGAAGAGTAGTTTATTGTACCCATATACCCATCCTGAAGAGGAGGTTAATGTGCCCACTTACCCATTCTGCGAACGGTAGTTTATTGTGTCCACATACCCATCTTGTCAAAGAGTTTATTGTGCCCACATACAAATCCTCTGAAGGGTAATTTATTGTGCCCACATACCCATCCCGTGGAGGACTTTCTTATACCCACATACCCATCCTGTAGAGGAGTTTATTGTGCCCACATACCCATCCTGTGGAGGAGTTTATTTTGCCCACATTTCCATCCTGTGAAGGGTAATTTATTGTGCCCACATACCCATCCTGTTGAGAAGTTTCTTATACCCACATACCCATCCTGTAGAGGAGTTTATTGTGCCCTCATTCCAATGCATTGGAAGAGTTTATTTTGCCTTCATTCCCATCCTGTGATGGGTAGTTTATTGCACCCATATACCCGCCCTCTGAAGGATAGTTTATTATGCCCACACACCCATCCTGTGAAGGGTAGCTTATTGTGCCCACGTACCCATCCCATGAAAGGTAGTTTATTTATTTATTTATTTATTTACAATTTGAGCATACATATAGAGGTACAAAAAAATACAGATAAGAGCAGCATGCCAAAGCCACTTATACTATGCATAGCATTACGGGCTGGCTTAAAATTAACTTAAGATTAACTAAGCAATGATGAAATCAGTGATAAAACATTATTGTAAACAGATTACTATAAAGCACAAGTGAGTATTACAAAGACAGGTCATATGGTTGCTTGCATTGTTGTACATTCAGTCGTATGGAGTATTCTGTTAGGTAGTGTATTTAAAAAATAATAAAGTTAGATTGGGTTTTAGGTTTAACATTTATGTGATATAATTGTGAGAAACATTTAAGATATACAATTTATAAGGTTCAGTTATTCAGTATTTATTTGGTTTTGGGTGAGTAAGTGATCTTTGAGAAGAGACTTGAATTTATAAACAGGTAGTGTTTCTTTTATATTTACAGGTAATGAATTCCAGATTTTAGGGCCTTTTATGTGCATTGAGTTTTTGCATAGTGTGAGATGGACACGAGGAACATCAAAGAGTGATCTGTGCCTTGTGTTATGGTCATGTGTTCTGTTGAGGTTGGCAAGGAGATGTTTGAGGGGAGGGTTAATATCAGAGTTAGTGTTCTATGTATGTAATAGGTGCAGTAATAAGTATGGATGTTTTGTATGGTGAGTAGGTTTAGTGTATTGAATATTGGTGGAGTGTGCTGCCTGTAGTGAGAATTTGTTATCATTCTAACTGCAGCCTTTTGTTGGGTAATTAGTGGTCTGAGATGGTTAATTGTTGTTGAGCCCCATGCACAAATTCCATAGGTGAGAAAGGGGGTAAATAAGAGAGTGATATAGGGCCAGGAGGGCTGACTGTGGAACATAATACCGTATCTTCGATAGTATGCCTACAGTCTTGGAAATTTTCTTAGAAATTTGTTGTATATGTGTATGAAATTTGAGTCTATTATCAAGGTGGATTCCTAAGAATTTTCCCTCTGTTAGCTTTGTGATAGGTGATCCGTTTATCATTATGTTAAGAGGGACATCTGTAGCTCTGTTACCAAACTGAATGAAGTAGTGTAAGTTTGTTAGTCCTCATCCAGGTAGATATTTTCTGTAATTCGGTATTTACAGTATTGGCTAGCGTGACTGGGCTCGGGTGAGAGAAGACGTATGTAGTGTCATCTGCAAATAGTGTAGGTTTGAGTAACTGCGAAGCATTTGGAAGGTCATTTATGTATAGGAGAAAGAGAAGAGGGCCAAGGACACTTCCCTGTGGGACACCAACTGTAATTGGTTGCGCAGAAGAGTTTGCCCCATTTGCGTACACATATTGGCTTCTGTTGCTGAGGTAAGACTTGAGGTAGTTGAGGGAGTGCCCTCTAATACCATAGTGTGACAATTTTACGTGGAGCAAGTCATGGTCAACTGTATCAAAAGCTTTACGTAAGTCAATGAAGATCCCCAGTGGGACTTCTTTTTTCTCTATTGCAGTGTATATATGTTCTAGCATGTGTATAATAGCATCATTAGTATTTTTATTAGGCCTGAATCCAAATTGGCAGGGGTTGAGTATGTTTTGGGAGATAAGGTAGGAGTAGATTCGTTTATGAATTAATTTTTCGAAGATTTTTGAGAGAGGGTGTAAGTTGGATATTGGCCTATAGTTATTCAACTCTGTTTGGTCTCCTCCTTTGTGGATCGGGGTGACCCTTGCTATTTTGAGTACTGTAGGGAAGGTGGAGGATTCTACGGATTTGTTAAAGAGTGTTGCAATGATTGGTGATAGCACTTCTGACAGTTTTTTGTATATAAAGGGTGGTAAGGTATTTAAATCTCCTGCCTTGTTTTTTAGTGCGTTGATAATAAGGGAGACTTCGTATGGGTTAGTCGGAGCTAGGAACAGTGTGTTCGGGTAGTTGCCGGTGAGGTAGTCATTTGGTGGGGTATCTGAGCTTGGGATTTTATTGGCAAGGTTTTGTCCTATAGTGGAGAAGAAATCATTGAGTCTGTTTGCTGTTTCTGTTGGTGGGAGTTGGGGTTCATCTGATTTTGCTAATTTTATTTCGCTATTTCGTGATATCTTTTTTGTTCCCAGAATTTCTGATAGGGTTTTCCAGGTCTTTTTTATATCACCTCGTAAGTTGGATAATCTGTTCTCATAATACAATTTTTTTGCCCTTCTTATCAGGCGGCTGGTTAGGATTGACGAGTAACGTTTTGTTTGGTCTCTGGTTATGTGACCCATTCTGTACTGTTTTTCATATTGGTGTTTTGTATTTATGGATTTGAGAATGCTGGGTGTTAGCCAGGGACTGTTCAATCTCTTAGCTGTCATCTGTTTAGTTTTTTTAGGGCAGTGCTTGTTATAGAGGTATTGGGTCTTTTTTAGAAAATTATTAATACATTCGTCAATATCTGTATAGATTTCTAGCTCAGTGTGCCAATCTATGTTTGCTACTGCTGTTGTGAAGTTATTAATGGCTGCCTCATTGTGAAGTCTGAAGGTGACTTTAGTAGTGTCTTGGGGTAGTTTACCAAGAGTTGTTATGAGGAAAGTAGGGTAGTGGTCTGTGGTATTATCTGTAATTATGCCTGATTTTAAAGGGGATATGGTGTTGGTCCAGATGTGGTCAAGTAGGGAAACACTAGTCTCTGTAACTCTTGTAGGTTTTGTTACTGTTGGTAGTAACATACAGTTACTCATTGTGTTTGTGAATTCAGTAACGTGTGGGTCCTGGTCTTGCAGGAGATTTATATTGAAGTCACCTGAGAGTAGTAAGTGATCTTTGTTCATGCGTGCATCAGTTATCATACTTCCTAGGTTTTGACTAAATTGGCTAATGTTTGATTGTGGAACTCTGTAGATGTTTATCACTGTGAGAGGTTTTTGTAGGTATTTGGATTTGAATTTAGCTATTATATATTCCCCATGTTCATCCCTTGTGCAAGTATTAGTGATACATTCTAGTTGGTCTGAGTAGTATATGGCTGTGCCACCCCCTTGTTGGTCTGGCCTACAGTTGTGTATGGCTGTGTAACCAGGAATGGCATAGTCATCTGTACTATCAGGCTTTAGCCAGGTTTCAGTTAGTGTAATGATGGACATATTGGCATGTAAGGAATTTAGTAATGCTATGAGGTCATCGTAATGCTTGCTTAAAGATCTGATATTGTAGTTAAAGATAGTTATGTTGTTGTTGGCACTGAGAAGTGCCTTTGATTGTTCTGCAGTGTAGTAATTACAGTAACTGTTTGATTCATTTAAGTCATTAAATAAGAGGTTGGTATCAGGATCAATGCTTGTAATCATAAGATTTGTAGTGAATCTATAGTTAGAATTAAGTATAAAACAAAGTAAATAGTCTTAAGCTAAAAAATAGCACCTGAATTATTTAACAAATGTAAAATAATGAGCTAAGGTAGATTTTTTTTTAAGCTAAAATAAAGGAGACAATATAAAAGGGACTAATACAAATAAAGTGATGATCAAATAATGGAGCTTGGGAATATGATAGTAGGTAGTACTATAAAGGTAATTTTTTAAAGTTAGAATTATAGTATAAAATTATAATATAAAAAGGACTAATATAGGTTGTGGTGAACAATAAAGTGGTAATCAAATAAATGAGCTTTGGAATATAATGGCAAAATTGTGAACTTATTCTACTTTAGCACCTAAGAATAGCACCTTGATTATTTTAACAATTGTGAATATATAAACTAGGGTAGTTATATAAAGCTAAAATAAAGGAGAAAATATATAAGGGACTAAAATTAAGTAATGGTAAACAAAGTTAAATGGACAGATGGTAGGAATTATAATATAAACTTATAATATAAAAATACAATTTGAAATGGTACTTGCAATTGCACTAGAGTCTGGTATAGGTTGTTGACAAGATCAAGATTATAACTAGATTTAAATTGACAAAATAAAATTCACAATTAAAGTACCAAAAGAATAATAGTAAAAAAATAACAATGGTAATGTCTTGGTTATAATATGATAGTAAGATGGTAGACAGGTACCCAGGTACACAGGTACAAAGGATAATATAAAGGTTGGGGTTGAATATACAAACTTGAAAATTTGGCAACAAAATGTTATGGGAAGTATAAAATAATGTTTAATGTACAAAAGTAAAATTGACTGGTAGTAAATATGGTGTTTAATAAAATTTTAGTAAGTAATAATGATTACAAAAAAGTGAAAAAGTAATGTTTATTTCATTCAATATTGCACTGGTAGTTATACTTGAGGTTATATGGCAGTACAAGGTAATTAAGAGTAATCTAGGATAGTAAATGTGGTATTAAAACAGGTAAAGGTAATTAGACAAGTAATGGTTATTAAATGTCAAAAATGTTAAGAGTAAATTGAAATTATAGTAAAAATGATAATTATTAATTTTAGTAAGTAATATCAATTGATAGTATTTAAAAAAATATGAGGTAGTAATATGGACAGAGAAAGTATCAATTCAGCTAATGTTTAAGCAAACAATAGTAAATAAGAAAATTACATAAGGTGACTTATGCTTACTAGTAAAATCACAAAATGAGGTAGTTGATTATTTAATTACTAAGAGATTGTACAATGAAATTTGAACAATAATGGAGCAAAACATACACTACACTACGTAGGCTTTTAAGTTGGACATTGTTTAGTTATTCTCTGTAAGATTAGTATCCCTGAGAAATCGTGATAGATCATTCTCGTTCGTGATTGTGTACAGTTGACCTACATTTGTTTTCCTAACAAGAATTTTTCCATCCCGTGTGAAGCATTGGTGTATTGTGTCGTTATTCTCCCGCTTAAGTTTTCTGATTCTATACAGGAGATTCTGACGTTTTTTGGTAAGACACTCGTTTATGTATACCTCTTTCTTTACTTTAATAGATGCAATAATTAAGTCTTTTTTCCTGTCATGTGAGTGGAATCTAAGCATAACACTTTTTCTACCATGGGATCCTAGTAACCTGGCTTCTTTTATTTCAGACTCTGGTACAATAACACTTGTTTGGTCCCCACATACCCATCCTGTGAAGGGTAGTTCATTGTGCCCACATACCCATCCTGTGAAGGGTAGTTTAGTGTGCCTACATACCCATCCTGTGAAGGGTAGTTTATTGTGCCCACATACCCAGCCTAGGGAGGGTAGTTTAATGTGCCTACATACCCATCCTGTGAAGGGTAATTTATTGTGTCCACATACCTTCTGTGGAGGGTAGTTCATTGTGCCCTCTTACCCATCCTGTGAAGGGCAGTTTATTGTGCCCACATACCCTTCCTGTGAAGAGTAGTTTATTGTGCCCACATACCCATCCTAGGGAGGGTAGTTTATTGTGCCCATATACCCATCGTGTGGAGTATTTTATTGTGCCCACATGCCCATCCTGTCCAGGAGTTTATTGTGCCCACATAACCATCGTTTGGAGGAGTTTTTTGAGCCCATATACCCACCGTCTGGAGGAGTTTATTGTGCCCACATACCCATCCTGTGAAGGGTATTTTATTGTGCCTACATACCCATCCTCTGAAGGTTAGTTTATCGTGCCACATAGCCATCCTCTGAAGGGTAGATTATTGTACTCATATAACTGTTCTATGGAGGAGTTTATTGTTCCCACATACCCATTCTGTGAAGGGTAGTTTATTTTGCCACATACCCATCTTGTGAAGGTTAGTTCATTGTGCCCGCATACGCATCCTGTGGAGAACTCTATTGTGCCCTCATACCCATCCTCTGAAGGGTAGTTTATTATGCCCACATACCCATTCTGTGAAGGGCAGTTTATTTTGCCACATAACCATTTTGTGAAGTGTAGATTATTTTGCCCACATACCCATCTTGTGAAAGGTAGTTCAATGTGCCCATATAGCCATCCTCTGAAGGGTAGTTTATTGTGCTCATATACCCATCGTGTGGAGTATTTTATTGTGCCCACATGCCCATCCTGTCCAGGAGTTTATTGTGCCCACTTAACCATCGTGTGGAGGAGTTTTATGAGCCCATATACCCACCCTCTGGAGGAATTTATTGTGCCCACATACCCATCCTGTGAAGGGTATTTTATTGTGCCCACATACCCATCCTCTGAAAGTTAGTTTATCGTGCCCACATAGCCATCCACTGAAGGGTAGATTATTGTACCCATATACCTGTCTTATGGAGGAGTTCATTGTTCCCAAATACCCATTCTGTGAAGGGTAGTGTTTTTTGCCACATACCCATCTTGTGAAGGGTAGTTCATTGTGCCCACATACGCATCCTGTGGAGGACTCTATTGTCCCCTCATACCCATCCTCTGAAGGGTAGTTTATTGTGCCCACATACCCATTCTGTGAATGGCAGTTTATTTTGCCACATAACCATTTTGTGAAGGGTAGTTTATTGTGCCCACATACCCATCCTGTGAAGGGTAGGTTATTGTGCCACATACCCCTCGTGTAGGGCAGTTTTTTTGCCCACATAGCCGTCTTACGAAGGGTAGTTTATTGTACTCATATACCCATCCTGTGGAGGAGTTTATTGTTCCCATATAGGCATCCTCTGGAGGAGGTTATTGTGCCCACATATCCGTCCTATGAAGGGTAGATTATTTTGCCAACATGCCCATCTTGTGAAAGGTAGTTCATTGTGCCCATATCGCCATTCTCTGAAGGGTAGTTTATTGTACCCATATACCATCCTGTGGAGGAGTTTATTGTGCCCATATACCCATCCTCTGGAGGATGTTATTGTGCTCACATACCTCTCCTGTGAAGTGTATTTATTGTGCCTACATACCAATCCTGTGGAAGAGTTTGTGCCCACATACCCATCCTGTGGAGGAGTTTATTGTTCCCACATATGCATCCTGTGGAGGAGTTTATTGTGCCCACATACGCATCCTGTGGAGGAGTCTATTTTGCCTACATACCCATCCTGTGAAGGGTATTTTGTTGTGCCCGCATACCCATCCAGTGAAGGGTATTTTATTGTGCCAATATACCCATTCTGTGAAGGGTGTTTTATTGTGTTCACATACCCGTCCTGTGAAGGGTAGGTTATTGTACTACATACCCATCTTGTGAAGGGTAGTTTATTGTGCCCTCATATCCTTCCTGTGAAGGGTAGTTTATAGTGCCCACATACCCATCTTGTGAAGGGTAGTTTGTTGTGCCCACATACCCATCCTGTGATGGGTAGTTTATTGTGCCCAGTTACCTATCCTGTGAAGGGTAGGTTATTGTCCCCACATATCCATCCTTTGAAGGGTAGATTATTGTGCCCACATACCCATCCTGTGAAGGGTAGTTTATTGTGTCCAAATACCCATCTTGTGAAGGGTAGTTTCTTGTGCCAACATACCAATCCTGTGAAGGGTGTTTTATTGTGCCCACATACTCATCCTGTGGAGGAGTTTATTGTGCCCATATACTCATCCTCAGGAGTTTATTGTGGAACAAGAGTGTGTTGTGGTGGAGGAACAAGAGTGTGTGGTGGTGATGGAACAAGAATGTTTGGTGGTGGAGGAACAAGAGTGTGTGGTGGTTGTGGAACAAGAGTGTGTGATGGTGGTGGAAAAAGAGTGTGATAGTGGTGGAACAAGAGAGTGTGATGGTGGTCGAACAAGTCTGTGGTGGTGGTGGAACAAGAATGTTTGGTGGTGGAGGAACAAGAGAGTGTTGTGGTGGTGGAACAAGAGTGTGTGGTGGTTGAGGAACAAGAGTGTGTGGTGGTGGTGGAACAAGAGTGTGTGATGATGGTGGAACATAAGAGTGTGATTGTGGTCGAACAAGAGTGTGTGGTGGTGGTGGAACAAGAATGTTTGGTGGTGGAGGAACAAGAGAGTGTTGTGGTGGTGGAACAAGAGTGTGTGGTGGTTGAGGAACAAGAGTGTGTGGTGGTGGTGGAACAAGAGTGTGTGATGATGGTGGAACATAAGAGTGTGATTGTGGTCGAACAAGAATGTTTGTTGGTGGAGGAACAAGAGTGTGTGGTGGTGGTGGAACAGGAGTATGTTTTGGTGGTGGAACAAGAATGTGTGGTGGTGGAGGAACAAGAGTGTGTTGTAGTGGTGGAACAAGAGTGTGTGGTGGTTGAGGGACAAGAGTGTGTGGTGGTGGTGGTGGAACAAGAGTGTTTGATGGTGGTGGAACAAGAGAGTGTGATTGTGGCCGAACAAGAGTGTGTGGTGGTGGTGGAACAAGAATGTTTGTTGGTGGAGGAACAAGAGTGTGTTGTGGTGGTGGTGGAACAAGAGTGTGTGATGGTGGTCGAACAAGAGTGTGTGGTGGTGGTGGAACAAGAGTGTGTGATGGTGGTGGAACAATAGTGTGTGGTTGTGGTGGAACAAGAGTGTGTGATGGTGGTGGAACAATAGTGTGTGGTTGTGGTGGAACAAGAGTGTGTCGTGGTGGTGGAACAGAAGTGTGTGGTGGTGGTGAAACAAGAATGTTTGGTGGTGGTGGAACAAGAATGTTTGATTGTGGTGGAACAAGAGTGTGTGTTGGTTGTGGAAGAAGAATGTGTGGCGGTGGTGGAACAAGAGTGTGTTGTGGTTGTGGAATAAGAGTGTTTGGTGGCGGTGGAACAAGAGTGTGTTGGTGGTGGAACAAGAATGTTTGTTGGTGGTGGAACAAGAATGTTTGGTGGTGGTGGAACAAGAGTGTGTTGGTTGTGGAACAAGAATGTGTGGTGGGTGTGGAATAAGAGGTACTCTATGTGACCTGAGCACATTGGAGGTGAAATGAGCACAGTGGAGTTGACCTAAGCACAGTAGAGATGACCTGAGCACAATGAAGGTGACCTTAGCACAGTGAAGGTGACCTGAGCATAATGAAGGTGACCTGAGCACAGTGACGGTGACCTGAGCACATTGGATGTGATCTGAGCTCCGTGGAGGCGACTTGTTCACGGTGGACATGACCTGAGCACGGTAGAGGTGATCTGACCACAGTGGTGGCGACCTGAGCACAGTGGAGGTGACCTGAGCACAGTGGAGGTGACCTGAGCACAGTAGAGGTGACCTGAGCACAGTGGAAATGACCTGATCACGGTAGATGTGATCTGAGCACAGTGAAGTTGACCTAAGCACAGTAGAGGTGACGTGAGCACAGTAGAGGTGACCCGAGCACTGTGGAGGTGACGTGAGCACAGTGGAGGTGGGAGATCACCGTCTGGGAGGCCAGACTGTTGTGGTGCTCAGTGACGCTGCCGCACTCCTAATGTAACTTTTAAAGCTGTAGCTATCGACTAAGGAACGACAAAAGGCATTTTCCTAGACTCCATTCGCGAGGATAAACTCGTTGGATGTAATAAAACTGCAATTGTAAGTGTATATGTGAGTGGGTAAGTATCCTACCCACAATACACTACGACTCTTCTTGTCAGCCATAATGCCGTTGTTATTGTTGTCAGAGACGTTTAGGTTAATTTTCTTGAAACTGGATATTTCTTAAGTTCTAATGTTATTTTGCTGTTTCTTTACAAAGTATATTGATAGATGAATATGATAACACGTTATATATTATGCTACGGTACTTGAATGTTTGCAAATACACTACAAGTTTTTGTGTTTTTGTTAATTACAAGCTTCATCAGGCCCGAGTGAGCTCCTAGTTGACTTTTGTTTACAGTATTTTTTTCTCCGTACTTTGGGTCTTCAAGGAAGGTACCTGGATGCTGGTTAGAGGCTCTTGATTCAACTAAATGGACCTGTCGTCCACATTTTAAGACCATACCTAACTGCCTCACATTTCCCTGGCGTGAAATCTTGAATAGCTGATAGTACCCCACTTCCGTCTTTCATGCAAATGATATTCCAGGAGACTGGTCTTCCAAGCATCCCTGAAGATACCTGGGGCTGCTAGTACTGCTACTCCAAGATGTAATCAGATACAAACTTAATCCAAGGAGCAATGTTAAACTAGAAGTCACAGTTGTTTTAGAATAAGGGGTGAGATTTTGTGGAGGGCACAAGTATAACTTCACGAGATCCCTAGTAAATTCTCTCTGGGAATAAACCTGTACAGACTAGAGTAATGATAAAACCTACAGTTTGGGTTCATGTGAGATACGGTATGCGGTGGTCCATCTCGGCGGCTCCTGTCCTGAACAAAAATTATTAAACAAGGTCTTCGAGGGTGAAGCTAGAATCACAGGAGGGTCGCTCCAGTTAGTTGTCAAGGGTATTAAATGGCCTCTGCTTGGCTCGGGATAGAATCCTAGAAATGCTGTTTCAGTTATAGGGGGATGTAAATATTATTGAAATATCTCTTCTAAGGATTAATTAATTTTCCAGGAAGGTAGTTTTTGTCTGTGATGGGCAAGAGATTTGTTGACTAAAGAGGAGTGAGGTTGGTGACTGTCGCTCACAAGATTGTGAGAACTCCAGGAACCCGTCTTCACCAGACTGTTATAGATGACCTCATTGTAGACTCATCACAGTACACTGAGGTGGAATTTCTTATACTCTGGTTACACAATTCATACCGTAGTAGGGTTGCTTATACCAGCTAAACTCAGTGAGATTTACATAACACAGTGACGAAAGAGTGCCTGCTCTAGGGCTGGAGTGCCTACTATACGGCTGGAGTGCTTGCTCTAGGGCTGGAGTGCCTGCTCTACGATTGGAGTGCCTGCTCTACGGCTAGAGTGCTTGTCTAGGGCTGGTGTGCCTAACCTAGGGCTGGAGTCAATGACTGGAGTGCCTGGTCTAGGGCTGGAGTGCCTGGTCTAAGGAAGGAGAGCCTGGTCTAGGGTTGGAGTGCCTGGTCTAGGGCCGGAGTGCCTGGTCTAGGGCTGGAGTGCCTGGTCTAGGGCTGGAGTGCCTGGTCTAGGGTTGGAGTGCCTGTTCTAGAGCTGGAGTGCATGGTCTAGGGCTGGAGTGCCTACTCTAGGGCAGGAGAACCTGGTCTAAAGCTGGATTGCCGACACTTGGGCTGGAATGCCTGGAATATGGTTGGAGTGCCTGGACTAGGGATGGAGTGCCTGGTCTAGGTCTGGTCTGCCTGGTCTAGGGCTTGAGTGCCTGGTCTAGGGCTGGAGTACCTGCTCTAGGTCTGAAATGCCTGGTCCTGGGTTGGAGTGCCTGGTCTAGGGCTAGAGTGCCTGGTCTAGAGCTGGAGTGCCTGGTCTAGGGCTGGAGTGCCTGGTCTAGGGCTGGAGTGCCTGGTCTAGGGCTGGAGTGCCTGGTCTAAGGTTGGAGTGCCTGGCCTAGGGTTGGAGTACCTGATCAAGGGCTGGAGTGCCTGGTCTAGAGCGTGAGTGCTTGGTCTAGGTCTGGAGTGCCTGGTCTAGAGCTGGAATGCCTGGTCTATGGTTGAACTTCCTGGTCAAGGGCTGGAGTGCCTGGAGTGTCTGGTCGAGTGTTGGAGTGACTTGTCTATGGATGGAGTGCCTGGTCTATTGCTAGAGTGCCTGCTCAAGGGCTGGACTGCCTGGTATAGAGCAAGAGTGCCTACTCTAGGGCTGGAGTGCCTGGTGTAGGGCTGGAGTGTTTGGTCTATGGATGGAGTGCCTGGAGTGCCTGGTCTAGTGTTGGAGTGTTTGGTCTATGGATGGAGTGCCCTATCCAGAGCTGGAATGCCTGGTCTATGGTTGAACTTCCTGGTCTAGGGCTGGAGTGCCTGGAGTGCCTGGTCTAGTGTTGGAGTGTTTGGTGTATGGATGGAGTACCTGGACTATTGTTAGAGTGCCTACTCTAGGGCTGGAGTTCCTGGTATAGGGCTAGTGTGCCTACTCTAGGGCTGAAGTGCCTGGTCTAGGGTTCGTAGTGCCTGGTCAAAGGCTCGAGTGCCTGGTCAACAGCTGAGTGCTTGTACTATGGTTGGACTGCCTGGTCTAGGACTGGAATGTCTGGTAAAGGGCTGGAGTGCCAGGTCTAGAGTTGGAATGCCTGAACAAAGGCTGTAGTGCTTGGTCAAATGCTGGAGTGCCTGGTCTAGAGTTGGAGTGCCTGGTCCAGATCTGGTCTGCCTGGTCTAGGGCTAGAGTGCCATGTCCAGGGTTGAGTGTCTGGTCAGTGGCTGAAGTGCCTGGTCTATTAATGGAGTGCCTTGTCTAAGGCTGGAGTGCCTGCTCAAGGGCTGGAGTGCCTAGTCTATGGGTGGAGTGTTGGTCTAGAGCTGGAGTGCCTGGTCAAAGTCTGGAGCGCCTGGTCTATGGCTGGAGTGCCTGGTCTAAGGCTGGAGTAAATGGTCTAAGGTTGAGTGCCTGGTCTGGGGATGGAGTGCCTGGTGTATAGTTGGAGTGCCTGGTCTAGGCCTGGAGTGCCTGGGCTAGGTCTGGAGTGCCTGGTCTAGTGCTGGAGTGCCTGGTCTAGGGTTGGAGTGCCTGGTCTAGGGTTGGAGTGCCTGGTTCACGGCTGGTGTGCCTGCTCTAATGCTGGAGTGCCTGATCTAGGGTTGGGTTCCATGGTCAAGGGCTGGACTGCTTGGTCTAGGTCTGGACTGCCTGGTCTCGGGTTGGAGTCCCGGGTCAAGGGTTGGAGTGCCTGTTCTAGAGCTGGAGTGCCTGGTCTAGGGCTGGTCTGCCTTGTCTAGGGCATGAATGCTTGGTCTAGGGCTGGAGTGCCTGCTCTAGGTCTGGAATGCCTGGTCCAGGGTTGGAATGCCTGGTCAAGGGCTAGAGTGCCTGGTCTAGGGTTGGAGTCCCTGGTCTAGGGTTGGAGTTCCTGTTCTAGAGCTGGAGTGCCTGGTCTCGGGCTGGAGCGCCTACTCTAGGGCAGGAGACCCTGGTCTAAAGCTGGATTGCCGACTCTTGGGCTGGAATGCTTGCTCTATGGATGGAGTGCCTGGTCTAGGGATGGAATGCGTGGTCTAAGGCTGCAGTGCATGGTTTAGAGCTAGAGTGCTGGATCTAGAGCTGGAGTGCCTGGTCTATGATTGAACTTCCTGGTCTAGGGCTGGAGTGCCTAGAGTCCCTGGTCTACTGTTGGAGTGCCTGGTCTATGGACGGAGTGCCTGGTCTAGGGCTGGAGTGCCTCTTCTAAGGCTAGAGTGCCTGCTCTAGGGCTAGAGTGCCTACTCTAGGGCTGGAATGGCCGGTCAATGGCTTGAGAGCCTGATCTATGGTTTGAGTGCCTTTTCTAGGACTGGAGTGCCTGTTCCAGGGCTGGAGTGCCTGGTCTAGGGATGGAGTGCCTTATCTAGGGCTGAAGAGCCTGGTCTAGGGCTGGAGTGCCTGGTATATGGTTGGTGCGCCTGGTCTACGGCTGGAGTGCCTGATCTAAGTCTGGAGTGCCTGGTCTAGGGCTGTAGTGCTTGGTCTAAGGGTGGAGTGCCTGGTTTAAATGTTGAAGTGCCTGGTCTGGGGTTCGAGTGTCTGGTCAATGGCTGGAGTGCCTGGTCTAGGGCTGGAATGCCTGGTCTAAGGCTGGAGTGCCTTGTCTAGGGCTAGATTGCCTGGTCTATGATTGGAGTGTCTGGTCTTGGATTGGAGTGCCTAGTCTAAAACTGGAGCGCCTCGTCTAGGGCCGGAGTGCATGGTCTAGGGTAGGAGTGCCTGGTCTAGGGCTGGAGTGCCTGATCTCCGGCTGGAGCGTCTGGTCTAAGGCTGGAGTGCCTGGTCTAAAGCTGGAGAGCCTGGTCTAGTGCTCGAGTGCCTGTTCTAGGGCTGGAGTGCCTGTTCTAGGGCTGGAGTGCCTGGTCAAGTGCTGGAGTGCGTTATCTAGGGCTAGAGTTCCTGGTCTCTTGCTGGAGTGCCTCGTAAATGGTTGGTGTGCCTGGTCTATGGCTGCAGTGCCTGATCTAAGACTGGAATGCCTGGTCTAGGGCTGGAGTGCTTGGTCTAAGGCTGGAGTGCCTGGTTTAAATGTTGAAGTGCCTGGTCTGGGGTTTGAGTGCCTGTTCAAGGGTTGGAGTTCCTGGTCTAGGGCTGAAGTGCCTGCTCTAGGGCTGGATTGCCTGGTCTATGGTTGGAGTGCCTGGTCTTGGGTTGGAGTGCCTGGTCTAGTACTGGAGTGCCTGGTCTAGGGCTGGAGTGCATGGCCTAGGGCAGGAGTGAATTGTCTAGGGCTGGAGTGCCTGATCTCGGGCTGGAGCGCCTGGTCTAGGGCTCGAGTGCCTGGTCTAAAGCTGAAGAGCCTGGTCTAGTGCTCGAGTGCCTGTTCTAGAGATGGAGTGCCTGTTCTAGGGCTGGAGTGCCTGGTCTAGGGCTGGAGCGCCTGTTCTAGGGTTGCAGTGCTGGGTCTAGGGCTGGAGTGCCTTGTAAAGAGCTGGAGTGCCTGGTGTTGGGCTGGAGTGCCTGGTCTTGGGCTGGAGTGCCTGGTCTTGGGCTGGAGTGCCTGGTCTTGGGCTGGAGTGCCTGGTCTTGGGCTGGAGTGCCTGGTCTATCGTTTGAGCGCCTGGTCTAGTGTTGGTTTGCCTGGTCAAGAGCTAGAGGGCCTGGTCTATGCTTGAACTTCCTTGTCTAGGGCTGGAGGGCCTGCAGGGCATGGTCTAGTGTTGGAGTGCCTTGACTATGGATGGAGTGCCTGGTCTAGGGCTGGAGTGCCTGCTCTTGGTCTGGAGTGCCTGCTCTAGGGCTAGAGGGCCTACTCTAGGGCTGGAGTGCCTGGTCTAGGGCTTGAGTGCCTGGTATAGTGCTGGAGTGCCTGATCTCCGGCTGGAGCGCCTGGTCTAAGGCTAGAGTGCCTGGTCTAAAGCTGAAGAGCCTGGTCTAGTGCTCGAGTGCCTGTTCTAGGGCTGGTGTGCCTGTTCTAGGGTTGGAGTTCCTGTTCTAGGGCTGGAGTGCCTGGTCTAGGGCTGGAGAGCCTGTTCTAGGGTTGGAGTGCTGGGTCTTGGGCTGGAGTGCGTTGTCAAGAGCTGGAGTGCCTGGTCTTGGGCTGGAGTGCCTGGTCTAGGGCTGGAACGCCTGTTCTAGGGTTGGAGTGGTGGGTCTAGGGCTGGAGTGCCTGATCTAATGTTGGAGTGCCTGGTCTAGGGCTGGAGTGCCTTGTCAAGGGCTGGAGTGCCTAGTCAATGGTTGGTGTTTCTCGTCTAGGGCAGGAGTGCCTGGTTTAAAGGGTTGGAGTGCCTGTTCTAAGGTTCAGTGCCTAGTCTAGGGTTTGAGTTCCTGGTCTATGGCTGGAGTGCCTGGTCTAGGGCTGGAGTGCCTGGTCTAAAGCTGGAGTGTCCGGTCTATGGTTGGAGTGCCTGGTCTAGGGTTGGAGTGCCTGGTCTAGGGCTGGAGTGCCTTGTCTTGGGCTGGAGTGCCTGGTCTAGAGTTGGAGTACCTGTTCTAGAGCTAGAGTGCCTGGGCTAGGGCTGGAGTGCCTGGTCTAGGGCTGGAGTGCTTTGTCTCGGGCTGGAGTACCTGGTCTAGGGCTGGAGTACCTGTTCTAGAGCTGGAGTGCCTGGACTAGGGCTGGAGTGCCTGGACTAGGGCTGGAGTGCCTGGTCTAGGGTTGGAGTGCCTGGTCTAGGTCTGGTCTGCCTGATCTAGGGCTTTAGTGCCTGCTCTAGACCTGGAGTGCCTGCTCTAGGTCTGGAATGCCTGGTCCAGGGTTGGAGTGCCTGGTCTAGGGCTCGAGTGCCTGTACAAGGATTGGAATCCCTGGTCTAGAGTTGGAGTGCCTGGTCTAGAGCTGGAGTGCCTGGTCTAGGGCTGGAGTGCCTGCTCTTAAGCTGGATTACCGACTCTTCAGCTGGAATGCCTGGTCTATGGCTGGAATACCTGGTCTAGGGCTGGAGTGCCTATTCTAAGGCTGCAGTGCCTGGTCTAGAGCTAGGGTGCCTGATCTAGAGCTCAAGTGTCTCTTCTATGGTTGAACTTCCTGGTCTAGGGTTGAACTGCCCTTTCTATGGTTGAACTGCCTGGTCTATGGTTTGAGTGCCTGGGGTCTAGGGCTGGAATGCCTGTTCTAGGGCTGGAGTGTCTGGTCTAGGTCTGGAGTGCCTTATCTAGGGCCGGAGTGCCTGGTCTTTTGCTGGAGTGCCTGGTCTATTGTTGGTGTGATTCGTCTAGGGCTGGAGTGCCTGATCTAAGGCTGGAGTGCCTGGTCTAGGGCTGGAGTGCTTTTTCTTGGGCTGGAGTGCCTGCATTTAAGGTTGGAGAGCCTGGTCTGGGGTTTGAGTCCTTCGTCAAGGGTTGGAGTGTCTGGTCAAGGGCTGGAGTGCCTGGTCTAGGGATGGAGTGCCTGCTCTAGGACTGGGGTGCCTGCTCTAGGGCTAGAGTGCCTGGTCTATGGTTGGAGTGCTTGGTCTTTGGTTGGAATGCCTGGTCTAGGACTGGAGTGCCTGGTTTAGAGCCTGAGTGCCTGGCCTCGGGCTGGAGTGCCTGGTCTAGGGCTGGAGTACCTCGTCTAATGCTGGAGTGCCTGGTCTAGTGCTGGAGTGCCTGTTCTAGGGCCAGAGTGCCTGGGCTAGGGCTGGAGCGCCTGTTCTAGTGTTAGAGTGCCTAATCTAGTGTTAGAGCGCCTGGTCTAGGGCTGGAGTGCCTTGTCAAGGGCTGGAGTGCCTGGTCTAGGGCTGTAGTGCCTGGTCTATCGTTTGTGTACCTGGTCTAGGGTTGGAGTGCCTGGTCTAGAGATGGAGTGCCTGGTCTATGGTTGAACTTCCTGGTCTAGGGCTGGAGTGCTTGTAGTGCCTGGTCTAGTGTTGGAGAGTCTCGACTATGGATGGAGTGCCTGGTCTAGGGCTGGAGTGCCTGCTCTTGGGCTGGAGTGCCTGGTCTAGGGCTGGAGTGACTACTCTTGGGCTGGAATGCCTTGTCTAGTGCTTGAGTGCCTTGTGTATGGTTTGAGTGCTTGGTCCAGGGCTGGAGTGCCTGTTCTATGGCTGGAGTGCCTGGTCAAGGGTTGGAGCGCCCGTTCTAGGGTTGGAGTGCTGGGTCTAGGGCTGGAGTGCCTGATCTAATGTTGGAGGGCCTTGTCTAAGGCTGGAATGCCTTGTAAAGGGCTGAAGTGCCTGGTCTTTGGCTGGAGAATCTGGTCAATCGTTGCGTGTCTCGTCTAGGGCTGGAGTGCCTGATTTAAAGGGTTGGAGTGCCTGATCTGGGGGTGAGTGCCTGGCCTAGGGTTGGAGCGCGTGGTCAAGGGCTGGAGTGCCTGGTCTAGGGCTGGAGTGCCTGGTCTAGGGCTGAAGTGCCCGGTCTAGGGCTGGAGTGCCTGGTCTATGGATGCAGTGCCTGGTCTAGGGCTGGAGTGCCTTGTCTAGGGCTATAGTGCATTTTCTAGAGTTGGAGTGCCTGGACTAGGGCTGGAATGCCTGGTCTAGGTCTGGTCTGCCTAGTCTAGGGCTTGAGTGCCTGCTCTAGGGCTGGAGTGCCTCCTCAAGGTCTGGAATGCCTGGTCCAGGATTGGAGTTCTTGGTCAAGGGCTAGAGTGCCTGGTCTAGAGCTGGAGTGCCTGGTCTAGGGCTGGAGTGCCTACTCATGGGCAAGAGAGCCTGGTCAAAAGCTGGTTTGCCGACTCTTCGGCTGGAATGCCTGGTCTATGGCTGGAGTTTGTGGTCTAGGGCTGGAGTGCCTGGTCTAAGGCCGCAGTGCCTGGTCTAGAGCTAGGGTGCCTGATCTATGCTCGAGTACCTTTTGTATGGGTAAACTTCCTGGTATGGGGCTGGAGTGCCTGGAGTGCCTGGTCTATGGATGGAGTGCCTGGTCTAGGGCTGGAGTGCCTACCGTAGGGCTCGAGTGCCTGCTCTAGGGCTAGAGTGCCCACTCTAGGGCTGGAATGCCTGGTATAGGGCTATAATGACTATTCTAGGGCTGGAATGCCTGCTCTAGGGCTTGAGTGCCTGGTCTATGGTTTGAGTGCTTGATCTAGGGCTGGAGTGCCTGGTCTAGGACTGGAGTGCCTGATCTAGGGCTTTAGTGCCTTATCTAGGGCTGGAGTGCCTGGTATTTTGCTGGAGTGCCTGGTCTATGGTTGCTGTGCCTGGTCTAGAGCTGGAGTGCCTTGTTTAAAGGTTGGAGTGCCTGGTCTGGAGTTGGAGTGCCTGGTCAACGGCTGGAGTGCCTGGTTTAGGGCTGGAATGCCTGCTCTAGGGCTGGAGTGCCTGCTCTAGGGCTGGATTGCCTGCTCTAGGGCTGGATTGACTGGTCTATGGTTGGAGTGCCTGGTCTTGGGTTGTAGTGCCTATTCTAGGACTGGAGTGCCTGGTCTAGGGCTGGAGTGCATGCTCTAGGGCTGGAGTGCCTGGTCTAGAGCTGGAGAGCCTGGTCTAGTGCTAGAGTGCCTGGTCCAGGGCTGGAGTGCCTTTTCTAAGGCTGGAGTGCCTGGTCTAGGGCTCGAGCGCCTATTCCAGGGTTGGAGTGCCTGATCTAGTGTTGGAGCGCCTGGTCTAGGGCTGGAGTGCCTTGTCATGGACAGGAGTGCCTGGTCTTGGGCTGTAGTGCCTGGTCTATCGTTTGTTTGCCTTGTCTAGGGTTGGAGTTCCTGGTCTAGAGCTGGAGTGCCTGCAGTGCCTGGTCTAGTGTTGGAGTGCCTGATATATGGATGGAGTGCCTGGTCTAGGGCTGGAGTGCCTGCTCTTGGGCTGGAGTGCCTGTTCTAGGACTAGAGTGCCTACTCTTGGGCTGGAGTGCTTGGTCTACGGCTGGAGTGACTGCTCTAAGGCTGGAGAGCCTGGTCTAGGGCTTGAGAGCCTGGTCTATTGTTTTAGTGCATCGTCTAGGGCTGGAGTGCCTGTTCTATGGCTGGAGTGTCTGGTCTATGGCTGAAGCACCTGTTCTATGGTTGGAGTGCCGGGTCTAGGGCAGGAGGGCCTTGTCAAGGACTGGAGTGCCTTCTCTTGGGCTGGAGCGCCTTTTCAATCATTGGTGTGCCTCGTTTAAGGCTGGAGTTCCTGATCTATGGCTGGAGTGCCTGGTCTTGGGCTGGAGTGCCTGTTCTTGGGTTGGAGTTCCTGGTCTTGGGCTGGAGTGCCTGTTCTTGGGTTGGAGTGCCTGGTCTAGGGTTGGAGTGCCTGGTCTAGGGCTGGAGTGCCTGGTCTAGGGTTGGAGTGCCTGGTCTAGGGTTGGAGTGCCTGGTCTAGGGCTGGAGTGCCTGGTCTAGGGCTGGAGTGCCTGGTCTAGGGCTGGAGTGCCTGATCTAGGGCTGGAGTGCCTGGTCTAGGGCTGGAGTGCCTGGTCTAGGGTTGGAGTGCCTGGTCTAGGGCTGGAGTGCCTGGTCTAGGGCTGGAGTGCCTGGTCTAGGGCTGGAGTGCCTGATCTAGGGTTGGAGTGCCTGGTCTAGGGTTGGAGTACCTGATCTAGGGCTGGAGTGCCTGGTCTAGGGTTGGAGTGCCTGGTCTAGGGTTGGAGTGCCTGGTCTAGGGTTGGAGTGCCTGGTCTAGGGCTGGAGTGCCTGATCTAGGGCTGGAGTGCCTGGTCTAGGGTTGGAGTGCCTGATCTAGGGCTGGAGTGCCTGGTCTAGGGTTGGAGTGCCTGGTCTAGGGCTGGAGTGCCTGGTCTAGGGCTGGAGTGCCTGGTCTATGGCTGGAGTGCCTGATCTAGGGTTGGAGTGCCTGGTCTAGGGTTGGAGTACCTGATCTAGGCCTGGAGTGCCTGGTCTAGGGTTGGAGTGCCTGGTCTAGGGTTGGAGTGCCCGGTCTAGGGTTGGAGTGCCTGATCTAGGGCTGGAGTGCCTGGTCTAGGGTTGGAGTGCCTGGTCTAGGGTTGGAGTGCCTGGTCTAGGGTTGGAGTGCCTGATCTAGGGTTGGAGTGCCTGGTCTAGGGTTGGAGTGCCTGGTCTAGGGCTGGAGTGCCTGGTCTAGGGCCGGAGTGCCTGGTCTAGGGCTGGAGTGCCTGGTCTATGGCTGGAGTGCCTGATCTAGGGTTGGAGTGCCTGGTCTAGGGTTGGAGTGCCTGGTCTAGGGCTGGAGTGCCTGGTCTAGGGCTGGAGTGCCTGGTCTAGGGCTGGAGTGCCTGATCTAGGGTTGGAGTGCCTGGTCTAGGGTTGGAGTACCTGATCTAGGGCTGGAGTGCCTGGTCTAGGGTTGGAGTGCCTGGTCTAGGGTTGGAGTGCCTGGTCTAGGGTTGGAGTGCCTGGTCTAGGGCTGGAGTGCCTGATCTAGGGCTGGAGTGCCTGGTCTAGGGTTGGAGTGCCTGATCTAGGGCTGGAGTGCCTGGTCTAGGGTTGGAGTGCCTGGTCTAGGGCTGGAGTGCCTGGTCTAGGGCTGGAGTGCCTGGTCTATGGCTGGAGTGTCTGATCTAGGGTTGGAGTGCCTGGTCTAGGGTTGGAGTACCTGATCTAGGCCTGGAGTGCCTGGTCTAGGGTTGGAGTGCCTGGTCTAGGGTTGGAGTGCCCGGTCTAGGGTTGGAGTGCCTGATCTAGGGCTGGAGTGCCTGGTCTAGGGTTGGAGTGCCTGGTCTAGGGTTGGAGTGCCTGGTCTAGGGTTGGAGTGCCTGATCTAGGGTTGGAGTGCCTGGTCTAGGGTTGGAGTGCCTGGTCTAGGGCTGGAGTGCCTGGTCTAGGGCCGGAGTGCCTGGTCTAGGGCTGGAGCGCCTGGTCTAGGGCTGGAGTGCCTGGTCTATGGCTGGAGTGCCTGATCTAGGGTTGGAGTGCCTGGTCTAGGGTTGGAGTGCCTGGTCTAGGGCTGGAGTGCCTGGTCTAGGGCTGGAGTGCCTGGTCTAGGGCTGGAGTGCCTGGTCTAGGGCTGGAGTGCCTGGTCTAGGGCTGGAGTGTCTGGTCTAGGGCTGGAGTGCCTGGTCTAGGACTGGAGTGCCTGGTCTAGGGCTGGAGTGCCTGGTCTAGGGCTGGAGTGCCTGGTCTAGGGCTGGAGTGCCTGGTCTAGGGCTGGAGTGCCTGGTCTAGGGCTGGAGTGTCTGGTCTAGGGCTGGAGTGTCTGGTCTAGGGCTGGAGTGTCTGGTCTAGGGCTGGAGTGTCTGGTCTAGGGCTGGAGTGCCTGTTCTAGGGCTGGAGTGCCTGGTCTAGGGCTGGAGTGCCTGGTCTAGGACTGGAGTGTCTGGTCTAGGACTGGAGTGCCTGGTCTAGGGCTGGAGTGTCTGGTCTAGAGCTGGAGTGTCTGGTCTAGAGCTGGAGTGCCTGGTCTAGGGCTGGAGTGTCTGGTCTAGGGCTGGAGTGTCTGGTCTAGGGCTGGAGTGTCTGGTCTAGGGCTGGAGTGCCTGGTCTAGGGCTGGAGTGTCTGGTCTAGGGCTGGAGTGTCTGGTCTAGGGCTGGAGTGTCTGGTCTAGTGCTGGAGTGCCTGGTCTAGGGCTGGAGTGCCTGGTCTAGGGCTGGAGTGTCTGGTCTAGTGCTGGAGTGCCTGGTCTAGGGCTGGAGTGCCTGGTCTAGGGCTGGAGTGTCTGGTCTAGTGCTGGAGTGCCTGGTCTAGGGCTGGAGTGCCTGGTCTAGGGCTGGAGTGTCTGGTCTAGGGCTGGAGTGTCTGGTCTAGGGCTGGAGTGCCTGGTCTAGGGCTGGAGTGTCTGGTCTAGGGCTGGAGTACCTGGTCTAGGGCTGGAGTGTCTGGTCTAGTGCTGGAGTGCCTGGTCTAGGGCTGGAGTGCCTGGTCTAGGGCTGGAGTGTCTGGTCTAGGGCTGGAGTGCCGGTCTAGGGCTGGAGTGTCTGGTCTAGTGCTGGAGTGCCTGGTCTAGGGCTGGAGTGCCTGGTCTAGGGCTGGAGTGTCTGGTCTAGGGCTGGAGTGCCTGGTCTAGGGCTGGAGTGTCTGGTCTAGGGCTGGAGTGTCTGGTCTAGGGCTCCCTGGGAAGGCGAGATATTCCAGTTTATTGAGAAAGCAATAATTTTAATTTTTACTGATATTATTTTGTTGTCCCCAAGGTTGTATTATAATACGGGATAAATTATTTAATTAATTATTAATAGTCTGTTTAGGGGTTTCTGATTCTGTTATAAAGGTTTGAAACACCTACGAGCAGCAGGTTTGTGACCTTTATGTCCACTACATTACTCTGGCTGCAACTGTTGTGTTGATTGTAGCAATATATGGACTACATATTTAATTTGGCGAACCCCGACCTATATGGGACATAGTGATATTAATTCTAGTATACAGTGAGCTAAAAGTGGACAGCATCTTGTGCTAGAGTTAACCTAAGAGTCTAAGGGAAATTGACCACTTGGACCACTGTTATTGAGTCATACAAATAACACAAACAGCTGTCTCTGTCGGTTTGTGGATACTGGACATCCGACGTGACATAAGTGTCAGCTCGGCCAGAGTAATTGTCTTGTTCACCTGGGAACACTCGTGGCTGGAGACCACTGGCAGGATTGTCTTGTTCACCTGGCAACACTCGTGGCTGGAGACCACTGGCAGGATTGTCTTGTTCACCTGGCAACACTGGTGGCTGGAGACCACTGGCAGGATTGTCTTGTTCACCTGGGAACACTCGTGGCTGCAGACCACTGGCAGGATTGTCTTGTTCACCTGGCAACACTCGTGGCCGGAGACCACTGGCAGGATTGTCTTGTTCACCTGGCAACACTGGTGGCTGGAGACCACTGGCAGAATTGTCTTGTTCACCTGGCAACACTGGTGGCTGGAGACCACTGGCAGAATTGTCTTGTTCACCTGGCAACACTGGTGGCTGGAGACCACTGGCAGGACTGTCTTGTTCACCTGGCAACACTGGTGGCTGGAGACCACTGGCAGGATTGTCTTGTTCACCTGGCAACACTCGTGTCTGGAGACCACTGGCAGGATTGTCTTGTTCACCTGGCAACACTCGTGGCTGGAGACCACTGGCAGAATTGTCTTGTTCACCTGGCAACACTGGTGGCTGGAGACCACTGGCAGGACTGTCTTGTTCACCTGGCAACACTGGTGGCTGGAGACCACTGGCAGGATTGTCTTGTTCACCTGGCAACACTCGTGGCTGGAGACCACTGGCAGGATTGTCTTGTTCACCTGGCAACACTCGTGGCTGGAGACCACTGGCAGGATTGTCTTGTTCACCTGGCAACACTCGTGGCTGGAGACCACTGGCAGGATTGTCTTGTTCACCTGGCAACACTGGTGGCTGGAGACCACTGGCAGGATTGTCTTGTTCACCTGGCAACACTCGTGGCTGGAGACCACTGGCAGGATTGTCTTGTTCACCTGGCAACACTCGTGGTTGGAGACCACTGGCAGGATTGTCTTGTTCACCTGGCAACACTCGTGGCTGGAGACCACTGGCAGGATTGTCTTGTTCACCTGGCAACACTGGTGGCTGGAGACCACTGGCAGGATTGTCTTGTTCACCCGGCAACACTCGTGGCTGGAGACCACTGGCAGGATTGTCTTGTTCACCTGGCAACACTGGTGGCTGGAGACCACTGGCAGGATTGTCTTGTTCACCCGGCAACACTCGTGGCTGGAGACCACTTGCAGGATTGTCTTGTTCACCTGGCAACACTGGTGGCTGGAGACCACTGGCAGGATTGTCTTGTTCACCTGGCAACACTCGTGGCTGGAGACCACTGGCAGGATTGTCTTGTTCACCCGGCAACACTCGTGGCTGGAGACCACTGGCAGGATTGTCTTGTTCACCTGGCAACACTCGTGGCTGGAGACCACTGGCAGGATTGTCTTGTTCACCTGGCAACACTCGTGGCTGGAGACCACTGGCAGGATTGTCTTGTTCACCTGGCAACACTCGTGGCTGGAGACCACTGGCAGGATTGTCTTGTTCACCTGGCAACACTCGTGGCTGGAGACCACTGGCAGGATTGTCTTGTTCACCTGGCAACACTCGTGGCTGGAGACCACTGGCAGGATTGTCTTGTTCACCTGGCAACACTCGTGGCTGGAGACCACTGGCAGGATTGTCTTGTTCACCTGGCAACACTCGTGGCTGGAGACCACTGGCAGGATTGTCTTGTTCACCTGGCAACACTCGTGGCTGGAGACCACTGGCAGGATTGTCTTGTTCACCTGGCAACACTCGTGGCTGGAGACCACTGGCAGGATTGTCTTGTTCACCTGGCAACACTCGTGGCTGGAGACCACTGGCAGGATTGTCTTGTTCACCTGGCAACACTCGTGGCTGGAGACCACTGGCAGGATTGTCTTGTTCACCTGGCAACACTCGTGGCTGCAGACCACTGGCAGGATTGTCTTGTTCACCTGGCAACACTCGTGGCTGGAGACCACTGGCAGGATTGTCTTGTTCACCCGGCAACACTCGTGGCTGGAGACCACTGGCAGAATTGTCTTGTTCACCTGGCAACACTCGTGGCTGGAGACCACTGGCAGGATTGTCTTGTTCACCTGGCAACACTCGTGGCTGGAGACCACTGGCAGGATTGTCTTGTTCACCTGGCAACACTCGTGGCTGGAGACCACTGGCAGGATTGTCTTGTTCACCTGGCAACACTCGTGGCTGGAGACCACTGGCAGGATTGTCTTGTTCACCCGGCAACACTCGTGGCTGGAGACCACTGGCAGAATTGTCTTGTTCACCCGGCAACACTCGTGGCTGGAGACCACTGGCAGAATTGTCTTGTTCACCCGGCAACACTCGTGGCTGGAGACCACTGGCAGGATTGCACTTGCTATGACTCAACACGTTTTCCTCTTATTCGCTTGCATGCAGCAGTTCACCAGGGCGTCTGACGTCCTCTGAAAAAGCTTCCGAGAACAAAATGGAAGTAAATCACATTGTCTGACTTGTTTGGGTTATCGTAGGTAATTTACACTACGTATGATGTTTGTACATATTTGTGCTTGTGCCTAAATAAACATACTTATGCTGCACTTCTCCAGGGTTGAGCGAGACAAGGATGAGTCTTATGTCCTGGTACTGTGGGTCCTCATGTTCTGGTATGTATGATCTCCCTCCCTTACTACCGGTATGTATGACCTCCCTCTCTCACTACAGGTATGTATGATCTCCCTCCCTCACTACTGGTATGTATGATCTCCCTCCCTCACTACTGGTATGTATGATCTCCCTCCCTCACTGATGGTATGGATGATCTCCCTCCCTCGCTACTGGTATGGATGATCTCCCTCCCTCACTACTGGTATGGATGATCTCCCTCCCTCACTACTGGTATGTATGATCTCCCTCCCTCACTACTGGTATGTATGATCTCCCTCCCTCACTACTGGTATGTATGATCTCCCTCCCTCACTACTGGTATGTATGATCTCCCTCCCTCACTACTGGTATGTATGATCTCCCTCCCTCACTACTGGTATGTATGATCTCCCTCCCTCACTACTGGTATGTATGATCTCCCTCCCTCACTACTGGTATGCATGATCTCCCTCCCTCACAACTGGTATGTATAATCTCCCTCCCTCATTACTGGGATGTATGATCTCCCTCCCTCAATACTGGTGTGGATGATCTCCCTCCCTCACTACTGGTACGGATGATCTCCCTCCCTCACTACTGGTATGGATGATTTCCCTCCCTCACTGCTGGTATGGATGATCTCCATCCCTCGCTACTGGTATGGATGATCTCCCTCTCTCACTACTGATATGTATGATCTCCCTCCCTCACTAGTGGTATGTATGATCTCCCTCCCTCACTACTGGTATGGATGATCTCCCTCCCTCACTACTGGTATGTATGAGCTCCCTCCCTCACTACTGGTATGTATGATCTCCCTCCCTCACTACTAGTATGTATGATCTCCCTCCCTCACTACTGGTAAGTATGATCCCCCTCCCTCACTCCTGGTATGGATGATCTCCCTCCCTCACTACTGGTATGTATGAACTCCCTCCCTCACTACTGGTATGGATGATCTCCCTTCCTCGCTACTGGTATGGATGATTTCCCTCCCTCACTACCGGTATGGATGATCTCCCTCCCTCACTACTGGTATGTATGATCTCCCTCCCTCACTACTGGTATGGATGATCTCCCTCCCTCACTACTGGTATGGATGATCTCCCTCCCTCACTACTGGTATGTATGATCTCTCTCCCTCACTACTGGTATGTAAGATCTCCCTCCCTCACTACTGGTATATATGATCTCCCTCCCTCACTACTGGTATGTATGATCTCCCTCCCTCACTACTGGTATGGATGATCTCCCTCCCTCACTACTGGTATGGATGATCTCCCTCCCTCACTACTGGTATGTATGATCTCTCTCCCTCACTACTGGTATGTAAGATCTCCCTCCCTCACTACTGGTATATATGATCTCCCTCCCTCACTACTGGTATGTATGATCTCTCTCCCTCACTACTGGTATGTATGATTTCCCTTCCTCACTGCTGGTATGGATGATCTCCATCCCTCGCTACTGGTATGGATGATCTCCCTCCCTCACTACTGGTATGGATGATCTCCCTCTCTCACTACTGGTATGTATGATCTCCCTCCCTCACTACTGGAATGTATGATCTCTCTCCCTCACTACTGGTATGTATGATTTCCCTTCCTCACTGCTGGTATGGATGATCTCCATCCCTCGCTACTGGTATGGATGATCTCCCTCCCTCACTACTGGTATGGATGATCTCCCTCCCTCGCTGCTGGTATGGATGATCTCCCTCTCTCACTACTGGTATGTATGATCTCCCTCCCTCACTAGTGGTATGTATGATCTCCCTCCCTCACTACTGGTATGGATGATCTCCCTCCCTCACTACTGATATGTATGATCTCCCTCCCTCACTACTGGTATGTATGATCTACCTCCCTCACTACTGGTATGTATGATCTCCCTCCCTCACTACTGGTATGTATGATCTCCCTCCCTCACTACTGGTATGTATGATCTCCCTCCCTCACTACTGGTATGTATGATCTCCCTCCGTCACTACTGGTATGGATGATCTCCCTCCCTCACTACTGGTATGTATGATCTCCCTCCCTCACTGCTGGTATGGATGATCTCCCTCCCTCGCTACTGGTATGGATGATCTCCCTCCCTCACTACTGGTATGGATGATCTCCCTCCCTCGCTACTGGTATGGATGATCTCCCTCTCTCACTACTGGTATGTATGATCTCCCTCCCTCACTACTGGTATGGATGATCTCCCTCCCTCACAACTGGTATGTATGATCTCCCTCCCTCACTACAGTGATGTATTATCTCCCTCCCTCACTACTGGTATGGATGATCTCCCTCCCTCACTACTGGTATGGATGATCTCCCTCCCTAGTTACTGGTATGGATGATCTCCCTCTTTCACTACTGGTATGTATGATCTCCCTCCCTCACTACTGGCATGTATGATCTCCATCTCTCACTACTGGTATGGATAACCTCCCTCCCTCACTACTGGTATGTATGATCTCCCTCCATCACTACTGGTATGTATGATCTCCCTCCATCACTACTGGTATGTATGATCTCCCTCCATCACTACCGGTATGTATGATCTCCCTCCATCACTACTGGTATGGATGATCTCCCTCCCTCACTACTGGTATGTATGATCTCCCTCCATCACTACTGGTATGTATGATCTCCCTACCTCACTCCTGGTATCGATGATCTCCCTCCCTCGCTACAGGTATGTATGATCTCCCTCCCTCACTACTGGTATGTATGATCTCCCTCCCTCACTACTGGTATGTATAATCTCCCTCCCTCACTACTGGTATGTATGATCTCCCTCCCTCACTATTGGTATGCATGATCTCCCTCCCTCACAACTGGTATGTATGATCTCCCTCCTTCATTACTGGGATGTATGATCTCCCTCCCTCACTACTGGTATGGATGATCTCCCTCCCTCGCTGCTGGTATGGATGGTCTCCCTCACTCACTACTGGTATGGATGATTTCCCTCCCTCACTGCTGATATGGATGATCTCCATCCCTCACTAGTGGTATGGATGATCTCCCTCCCTCACTACTGGTATGGATGATCTCTCTCCCTCGCTACTGGTATGGATGATCTACCTCTCTCACTACTGGTATGTATGATCTCCCTCCGTCACTAGTGGTATGTATGATCTCCCTCCCTCACTACTGGTATGTATGATCTTCCTCCCTCACTACTGGTATGTATGATCTCCCTCCCTCACTACTGGTATGTATGATCTCCCTCCCTCACTACTGGTATGTATGATCTCCCTCCCTCACTTCTGGTATGTATGATCTCCCTGCCTCACCAGTGGTATGTATGATCTCCCTTCCTCACTACTGGTATGGATGATCTCCCTCCCTCACAACTGGTATGTATGATCTCCCTCCCTCACTACTGGTATGTATGATCTCCCTCCCTCACTACTGGTATGGATGATCTCCATCCCTCACTACTGGTATGGATGATCTCCCTCCCTCACTACTGGTATGGATGATTTCCCTCCCTCACTACTGGTATGGATGATCTCCATCCCTCACTACTGGTATGGATGATCTCCCTGACTCACTACTGGTATGGATGATCTCCCTCCCTCACTAGTGGTATGTATGATCTCACTCCCTCACTACTGGTATGGATGATCTCCCTTCCTCACTACTGGTATGTATGATCTCCCTGACTCACTACTGGTATGGATGATCTCCCTCCCTCACTAGTGGTATGTATGATCTCCCTCCCTCATTACTGGTATGGATGATCTCCCTTCCTCACTACTGGTATGTATGATCTCCCTGACTCACTACTGGTATGGATGATCTCCCTCCCTCGCTACTGGAATGGATGATCTCCCTCTCTCACTACTGGTATGGATGATCTACCTCTCTCACTACTGGTATGTATGATCTCCCTCCGTCACTAGTGGTATGTATGATCTCCCTCCCTCACTACTGGTATGTATGATCTCCCTCCCTCACTACTGGTATGCATGATTTCTCTCCCTCACAACTGGTATGTATGATCTCCCTCCCTCACTACTGGTATGTATGATCTCCCTCCCTCACTACTGGTATGGATGATCTCCCTCCCTCACTACAGGTATGGATGATCTCCCTCCCTCACTACTGGTATGGATGATTTCCCTTCCTCACTGCTGGTATGGATGATCTCCCTCCCTCACTACTGGTATGTATGATCTCCCTCCCTCACTACTGGTATGTATGATCTCCCTCCCTCACTACTGGTATGTATGATCTCCCTCCCTCACTACTGGTATGTATGATCTCCCTCCCTCACTACTTGTATGGATGATCTCCCTCCCTCACTACTTGTATGGATGATCTCCCTCCCTCACTACTGGTATGTATGATCTCCCTCCCTCACTGCTGGTATGGATGATCTCCCTCCCTCGCTACTGGTATGGATGATCTCCCTCCCTCACTACTGGTATGGATGATCTCCCTCCCTCGCTACTGATATGGATGATCTCCCTCCCTCACTACTGGTAAGAATGATCTCCCTCCCTCACTACTGGTATGTATGATCTCCCTCCATCACTACTGGTATGTATGATCTCCCTCCCTCACTACTGGTATGTATAATCTCCCTCCCTCACTACTGGTATGTATGATCTCCCTCCCTCACTATTGGTATGCATGATCTCCCTCCCTCACAACTGGTATGTATGATCTCTCTCTTTCATTACTGGGATGTATGATCTCCCTCCCTCACTACTGGTATGGATGATCTCCCTCCCTCGCTGCTGGTATGGATGGTCTCCCTCACTCACTACTGGTATGGATGATTTCCCTCCCTCACTACTGGTATGGATGATCTCCCTCCCTCGCTGCTGGTATGGATGGTCTCCCTCACTCACTACTGGTATGTATGATCTCCCTCCCTCACTACTGGTATGTATGATCTCCATCTCTCACTACTGGTATGGATAACCTCCCTCCCTCACTACTGGTATGTATGATCTCCCTCCATCACTACTGGTATGTATGATCTCCCTCCATCACTACTGGTATGTATGATCTCCCTCCATCACTACTGGTATGTATGATCTCCCTCCATCACTACTGGTATGGATGATCTCCCTCCCTCACTACTGGTATGTATGATCTCCCTCCATCACTACTGGTATGTATGATCTCCCTACCTCACTCCTGGTATCGATGATCTCCCTCCCTCGCTACTGGTATGTATGATCTCCCTCCCTCACTACTGGTATGTATGATCTCCCTCCCTCACTACTGGTATGTATAATCTCCCTCCCTCACTACTGGTATGTATGATCTCCCTCCCTCACTATTGGTATGCATGATCTCCCTCCCTCACAACTGGTATGTATGATCTCCCTCCTTCATTACTGGGATGTATGATCTCCCTCCCTCACTACTGGTATGGATGATCTCCCTCCCTCGCTGCTGGTATGGATGGTCTCCCTCACTCACTACTGGTATGGATGATTTCCCTCCCTCACTGCTGATATGGATGATCTCCATCCCACACTAGTGGTATGGATGATCTCCCTCCCTCACTACTGGTATGGATGATCTCTCTCCCTCGCTACTGGTATGGATGATCTACCTCTCTCACTACTGGTATGTATGATCTCCCTCCGTCACTAGTGGTATGTATGATCTCCCTCCCTCACTACTGGTATGTATGATCTTCCTCCCTCACTACTGGTATGTATGATCTCCCTCCCTCACTACTGGTATGTATGATCTCCCTCCCTCACTACTGGTATGTATGATCTCCCTCCCTCACTTCTGGTATGTATGATCTCCCTGCCTCACTAGTGGTATGTATGATCTCCCTCCCTCACTACTGGTATGCATGATCTCTCTCCCTCACAACTGGTATGTATGATCTCCCTCCCTCACTACTGGTATGTATGATCTCCCTCCCTCACTACTGGTATGCATGATCTCCCTCCCTCACAACTGGTATGTATGATCTCCCTCCCTCACTACTGGTATGTATGATCTCCCTCCCTCACTACTGGTATGGATGATCTCCCTCCCTCACAACTGGTATGTATGATCTCCCTCCCTCACTACTGGTATGTATGATCTCCCTCCCTCACTACTGGTATGGATGATCTCCCTCCCTCACTACTGGTATGTATGATCTCCCTCCCTCGCTACTGGTATGTATGATCTCCCTCCCTCATTACTGGTATGGATGATCTCCCTCCCTCACTACTGGTATGGATGATCTCCCTCCCTCACTACTGGTATGTATGATCTCCCTCCCTCACAACTGGTATGTATGATCTCCCTCCCTCGCTACTGGTATGTATGATCTCCCTCCCTCACTACTGGTATGGATGATCTCCATCCCTCACAACTGGTATGTATGATCTCCCTCCCTCACTACTGGTATGTATGATCTCCCTCCCTCACTACTGATATGGATGATCTCCATCCCTCACTACTGGTATGGATGATCTCCCTCCCTCACTACTGGTATGGATGATTTCCCTCCCTCACTACTGGTATGGATGATCTCCATCCCTCACTACTGGTATGGATGATCTCCCTGACTCACTACTGGTATGTATGATCTCCCTCCCTCACTACTGGTATGGATCATCTCCCTCCCTCACTACTGGTATGTATGATCTCCCTCCCTCATTACTGGTATGGATGATCTCCCTCCCTCACTACTGGTATGGATGATCTCCCTCCCTCACTACTGGTATGTATGATCTCCCTCCCTCACAACTGGTATGTATGATCTCCCTCCCTCGCTACTGGTATGTATGATCTCCCTCCCTCACTACTGGTATGGATGATCTCCATCCCTCACAACTGGTATGTATGATCTCCCTCCCTCACTACTGGTATGTATGATCTCCCTCCCTCACTACTGGTATGGATGATCTCCATCCCTCACTACTGGTATGGATGATCTCCCTCCCTCACTACTGGTATGGATGATTTCCCTCCCTCACTACTGGTATGGATGATCTCCATCCCTCACTACTGGTATGGATGATCTCCCTGACTCACTACTGGTATGTATGATCTCCCTCCCTCACTACTGGTATGGATCATCTCCCTCCCTCACTACTGGTATGGATGATCTCTATCCCTCGCTACTGGTATGGATAATCTCCCTGACTCACTACTGGTATGGATGATCTCCCTCCCTCACTAGTGGTATGTATGATCTCCCTCCCTCACTACTGGTATGGATGATCTCCCTCCCTCACTACTGGTATGGATGATTTCCCTTCCTCACTACTGGTATGTATGATCTCCCTGACTCACTACTGGTATGGATGATCTCCCTCCCTCACTAGTGGTATGTATGATCTCCCTCCCTCATTACTGGTATGGATGATCTCCCTCCCTCGCTACTGGAATGGATGATCTCCCTCTCTCACTATTGGTATGGATGATCTACCTCTCTCACTACTGGTATGTATGATCTCCCTCCGTCACTAGTGGTATGTATGATCTCCCTCCCTCACTACTGGTATGTATGATCTCCCTCCCTCACTACTGGTATGCATGATTTCTCTCCCTCACAACTGGTATGTATGATCTCCCTCCCTCACTACTGGTATGTATGATCTCCCTCCCTCACTACTGGTATGGATGATCTCCCTCCCTCACTACAGGTATGGATGATCTCCCTCCCTCACTACTGGTATGTATGATCTCCCTCCCTCACTACTGGTATGCATGATTTCTCTCCCTCACTACAGGTATGGATGATCTCCCTCCCTCACTACTGGTATGTATGATCTCCCTCCCTCACTACTGGTATGGATGATTTCCCTCCCTCACTGCTGGTATGTATGATCTCCCTCCCTCACTACTGGTATGGATGATTTCCCTCCCTCACTACTGGTATGTATGATCTCCCTCCCTCACTGCTGGTATGGATGATCTCCCTCCCTCACTACTGGTATGTATGATCTCCCTCCCTCACTACTGGTATGTATGATCTCCCTCCCTCACTACTGGTATGTATGATCTCCCTCCCTCACTACTGGTATGTATGATCTCCCTCCCTCACTACTTGTATGGATGATCTCCCTCCCTCACTACTGGTATGTATGATCTCCCTCCCTCACTGCTGGTATGGATGATCTCCCTCCCTCGCTACTGGTATGGATGATCTCCCTTCCTCTCTACTGGTATGGATGATCTCCCTCCCTCGCTACTGATATGGATGATCTCCCTCCCTCACTACTGGTAAGAATGATGTCCCTCACTCACTACTGGTATGTATGATCTCCCTCCATCACTACTGGTATGTATGATCTCCCTCCCTCACTACTGGTATGTATAATCTCCCTCCCTCACTACTGGTATGTATGATCTCCCTCCCTCACTATTGGTATGCATGATCTCCCTCCCTCACAACTGGTATGTATGATCTCCCTCTTTCATTACTGGGATGTATGATCTCCCTCCCTCACTACTGGTATGGATGATCTCCCTCCCTCGCTGCTGGTATGGATGGTCTCCCTCACTCACTACTGGTATGGATGATTTCCCTCCCTCACTGCTGATATGGATGATCTCCATCCCTCACTAGTGGTATGGATGATCTCCCTCCCTCACTACTGGTATGGATGATCTCTCTCCCTCGCTACTGGTATGGATGATCTACCTCTCTCACTACTGGTATGTATGATCTCCCTCCGTCACTAGTGGTATGTATGATCTCCCTCCCTCACTACTGGTATGTATGATCTTCCTCCCTCACTACTGGTATGTATGATCTCCCTCCCTCACTACTGGTATGTATGATCTCCCTCCCTCACTACTGGTATGTATGATCTCCCTTACTCACTTCTGGTATGTATGATCTCCCTGCCTCACTAGTGGTATGTATGATCTCCCTCCCTCACTACTGGTATGCATGATCTCTCTCCCTCACAACTGGTATGTATGATCTCCCTCCCTCACTACTGGTATGTATGATCTCCCTCCCTCACTACTGGTATGCATGATCTCCCTCCCTCACAACTGGTATGTATGATCTCCCTCCCTCACTACTGGTATGTATGATCTCCCTCCCTCACTACTGGTATGGATGATCTCCCTCCCTCACAACTGGTATGTATGATCTCCCTCCCTCACTACTGGTATGTATGATCTCCCTCCCTCACTACTGGTATGGATGATCTCCATCCCTCACTACTGGTATGGATGATCTCCCTCCCTCACTACTGGTATGGATGATTTCCCTCCCTCACTACTGGTATGGATGATCTCCATCCCTCACTACTGTTATGGATGATCTCCCTGACTCACTACTGGTATGGATGATCTCCCTCCCTCACTAGTGGTATGTATGATCTCCCTCCCTCACTACTGGTATTTATGATCTCCATCTCTCACTACTGGTATGGATAACCTCCCTCCCTCACTACTGGTATGTATGATCTCCCTCCATCACTACTGGTATGTATGATCTCCCTCCATCACTACTGGTATGTATGATCTCCCTCCATCACTACTGGTATATATGATCTCCCTCCATCACTACTGGTATGGATGATCTCCCTCCCTCACTACTGGTATGTATGATCTCCCTCCATCACTACTGGTATGTATGATCTCCCTACCTAACTCCTGGTATCGATGATCTCCCTCCCTCGCTACTGGTATGTATGATCTCCCTCCCTCACTACTGGTATGTATGATCTCCCTCCCTCACTACTGGTATGTATAATCTCCCTCCCTCACTACTGGTATGTATGATCTCCCTCCCTCACTATTGGTATGCATGATCTCCCTCCCTCACAACTGGTATGTATGATCTCCCTCCTTCATTACTGGGATGTATGATCTCCCTCCCTCACTACTGGTATGGATGATCTCCCTCCCTCGCTGCTGATATGGATGATCTCCATCCCTCACTAGTGGTATGGATGATCTCCCTCCCTCACTACTGGTATGGATGATCTCTCTCCCTCGCTACTGGTATGGATGATCTACCTCTCTCACTACTGGTATGTATGATCTCCCTCCGTCACTAGTGGTATGTATGATCTCCCTCCCTCACTACTGGTATGTATGATCTTCCTCCCTCACTACTGGTATGTATGATCTCCCTCCCTCACTACTGGTATGTATGATCTCCCTCCCTCACTACTGGTATGTATGATCTCCCTCCCTCACTACTGGTATGTATGATCTCCCTCCCTCACTTCTGGTATGTATGATCTCCCTGCCTCACTAGTGGTATGTATGATCTCCCTCCCTCACTACTGGTATGCATGATCTCTCTCCCTCACAACTGGTATGTATGATCTCCCTCCCTCACTACTGGTATGTATGATCTCCCTCCCTCACTACTGGTATGCATGATCTCCCTCCCTCACAACTGGTATGTATGATCTCCCTCCCTCACTACTGGTATGTATGATCTCCCTCCCTCATTACTGGTATGTATGATCTCCCTCCCTCATTACTGGTATGGATGATCTCCCTCCCTCACTACTGGTATGTGTGATCTCCCTCCCTCACTACTGGTATGGATGATCTCCCTCCCTCACTACTGGTATGGATGATTTCCCTCCCTCACTACTGGTATGGATGATCTCCATCCCTCACTACTGGTATGGATGATCTCCCTGACTCACTACTGGTATGGATGATCTCCCTCCCTCACTAGTGGTATGTATGATCTCCCTCCCTCACTACTGGTATGGATGATCTCCCTCCCTCACTACTGGTATGGATGATTTCCCTTCCTCACTACTGGTATGTATGATCTCCCTGACTCACTACTGGTATGGATGATCTCCCTCCCTCACTAGTGGTATGTATGATCTCCCTCCCTCATTACTGGTATGGATGATCTCCCTCCCTCGCTACTGGAATGGATGATCTCCCTCTCTCACTAATGGTATGGATGATCTACCTCTCTCACTACTGGTATGTATGATCTCCCTCCGTCACTAGTGGTATGTATGATCTCCCTCCCTCACTACTGGTATGTATGATCTCCCTCCCTCACTACTGGTATGCATGATTTCTCTCCCTCACAACTGGTATGTATGATCTCCCTCCCTCACTACTGGTATGTATGATCTCCCTCCCTCACTACTGGTATGGATGATCTCCCTCCCTCACAACTGGTATGTATGATCTCCCTCCCTCACTACTGGTATGTATGATCTCCCTCCCTCACTACTGGTATGGATGATCTCCCTCCCTCACTACAGGTATGGATGATCTCCCTCCCTCACTACTGGTATGGATGATTTCCCTTCCTCACTGCTGGTATGGATGATCTCCCTCCCTCACTACTGGTATGTATGATCTCCCTCCCTCACTACTGGTATGGATGATCTCCCTCCCTCACTACTGGTATGTATGATCTCCCTCCCTCACTGCTGGTATGGATGATATCCCTCCCTTGCTACTGGTATGGATGATCTCCCTCCCTCACTACTGGTATGGATGATCTCCCTCCCTCGCTACTGATATGGATGATCTCCCTCCCTCACTACTGGTAAGAATGATGTCCCTCCCTCACTACTGGTATGTATGATCTCCCTCCATCACTACTGGTATGTATGATCTCCCTCCCTCACTACTGGTATGTATAATCTCCCTCCCTCACTACTGGTATGTATGATCTCCCTCCCTCACTATTGGTATGCATGATCTCCCTCCCTCACAACTGGTATGTATGATCTCCCTCTTTCATTACTGGGATGTATGATCTCCCTCCCTCACTACTGGTATGGATGATCTCCCTCCCTCGCTGCTGGTATGGATGGTCTCCCTCACTCACTACTGGTATGGATGATTTCCCTCCCTCACTGCTGATATGGATGATCTCCATCCCTCACTAGTGGTATGGATGATCTCCCTCCCTCACTACTGGTATGGATGATCTCTCTCCCTCGCTACTGGTATGGATGATCTACCTCTCTCACTACTGGTATGTATGATCTCCCTCCGTCACTAGTGGTATGTATGATCTCCCTCCCTCACTACTGGTATGTATGATCTTCCTCCCTCACTACTGGTATGTATGATCTCCCTCCCTCACTACTGGTATGTATGATCTCCCTCCCTCACTACTGGTATGTATGATCTCCCTTACTCACTTCTGGTATGTATGATCTCCCTGCCTCACTAGTGGTATGTATGATCTCCCTCCCTCACTACTGGTATGCATGATCTCTCTCCCTCACAACTGGTATGTATGATCTCCCTCCCTCACTACTGGTATGTATGATCTCCCTCCCTCACTACTCGTATGCATGATCTCCCTCCCTCACAACTGGTATGTATGATCTCCCTCCCTCACTACTGGTATGTATGATCTCCCTCCCTCACTACTGGTATGGATGATCTCCCTCCCTCACAACTGGTATGTATGATCTCCCTCCCTCACTACTGGTATGTATGATCTCCCTCCCTCACTACTGGTATGGATGATCTCCCTCCCTCACTACTGGTATGTATGATCTCCCTCCCTCGCTACTGGTATGTATGATCTCCCTCCCTCACTACTGGTATGGATGATCTCCCTCCCACACTACTGGTATGGATGATCTCCCTCCCTCACTACTGGTATGTATGATCTCCCTCCCTCACAACTGGTATGCATGATCTCCCTCCCTCGCTACTGGTATGTAAGATCTCCCTCCCTCACTACTGGTATGGATGATCTCCCTCCCTCACAACTGGTATGTATGATCTCCCTCCCTCACTACTGGTATGTATGATCTCCCTCCCTCACTACTGGTATGGATGATCTCCATCCCTCACTACTGGTATGGATGATCTCCCTCCCTCACTACTGGTATGGATGATTTCCCTCCCTCACTACTGGTATGGATGATCTCCATCCCTCACTACTGTTATGGATGATCTCCCTGACTCACTACTGGTATGGATGATCTCCCTCCCTCACTAGTGGTATGTATGATCTCCCTCCCTCACTACTGGTATGGATGATTTCCCTCCCTCACTACTGGTATGGATGATCTCCATCCCTCACTACTGTTATGGATGATCTCCCTGACTCACTACTGGTATGGATGATCTCCCTCCCTCACTACTGGTATGGATGATCTCCATCCCTCACTACTGGTATGGATGATCTCCCTCCCTCACTAGTGGTATGTATGATCTCCCTCCCTCACTACTGGTATGGATGATTTCCCTCCCTCACTGCTGGTATGGATGATCTCTATCCCTCGCTACTGGTATGGATGATCTCCCTGACTCACTACTGGTATGGATGATCTCCCTCCCTCACTAGTGGTATGTATGATCTCCCTCCCTCATTACTGGTATGGATGATCTCCCTCCCTCGCTACTGGAATGGATGATCTCCCTCTCTCACTACTGGTATGGATGATCTACCTCTCTCACTACTGGTATGTATGATCTCCCTCCCTCACTACTGGTATGTATGATCTCCCTCCCTCACTACTGGTATGTATGATCTCCCTCCCTCACTTCTGGTATGTATGATCTCCCTCCCTCACTACTGGTATGTATGATCTCCCTCCCTCACTACTGGTATGTATGACTTCCCTCCCTCACTACTGGTATGCATGATTTCTCTCCCTCACAACTGGTATGTATGATCTCCCTCCCTCACTACTGGTATATATGATCTCCCTCCCTCACTACTGGTATGGATGATCTCCCTCCCTCACTACAGGTATGGATGATCTCCCTCCCTCACTACTGGTATGTATGATCTCCCTCCCTCACTGCTGGTATGGATGATTTCCCTCCCTCACTACTGGTATGTATGATCTCCCTCCCTCACTACTGGTATGGATGATCTCCCTCCCTCACTACAGGTATGGATGATCTCCCTCCCTCACTACTGGTATGTATGATCTCCCTCCCTCACTACTGGTATGGATGATTTCCCTCCCTCACTGCTGGTATGGATGATCTCCCTCCCTCACTACTGGTATGTATGATCTCCCTCCCTCACTACTGGTATGTATGATCTCCCTCCCTCACTACTGGTATGTATGATCTCCCTCCCTCACTACTGGTATGTATGATCTCCCTCCCTCACTACTTGTATGGATGATCTCCCTCCCTCACTACTGGTATGTATGATCTCCCTCCCTCACTGCTGGTATGGATGATCTCCCTCCCTCGCTACTGGTATGGATGATCTCCCTCCCTCACTACTGGTATGGATGATCTCCCTCCCTCGCTACTGATATGGATGATCTCCCTCCCTCACTACTGGTAAGAATGATCTCCCTCCCTCACTACTGGTATGTATGATCTCCCTCCATCACTACTGGTATGTATGATCTCCCTCCCTCACTACTTGTATGGATGATCTCCCTCCCTCACTACTGGTATGTATGATCTCCCTCCCTCACTGCTGGTATGGATGATCTCCCTCCCTCACTACTGGTATGGATGATCTCCCTCCCTCGCTACTGATATGGATGATCTCACTACCTCACTACTGGTATGTATGATCTCCCTCCCTCAGTACAGGTATGTATGATCTCCCTCCCTCACTACTGGTATGGATGATCTCCCTCCCTCACAACTGGTATGTATGATCTCCCTCCCTCACTGCTGGTATGGATGATCTCCCTCCCTCGCTACTGGTATGGATGATCTCCCTCCCTCGCTACTGGTATGGATGATCTCCCTCCCTCACTACTGGTATGTATGATCTCCCTCCCTCAATGCTGGTATGTATGATTTCTCTCCCTCACTACTGGTAAGCATGATCTCCCTCCCTCACTACTGGTATGTATGATCTCCCTCCCTCACTACTGGTATGTATGATCTCCCTCCGTCACTAGTGGTATGTATGATCTCCCTCCCTCACTACTGGTATGTATGATCTCCCTCCCTCACTACTGGTATGTATGATCTCCCTCCCTCACTTCTGGTATGTATGATCTCCCTGCCTCACTAGTGGTATGTATGACTTCCCTCCCTCACTACTGGTATGGATGATCTCCCTCCCTCACTACTGGTATGTATGATCTCCCTCCCTCACTACTGGTATGGATGATCTCCCTCCCTCACTACAGGTATGGATGATCTCCCTCCCTCACTACTGGTATGGATGATTTCCCTTCCTCACTGCTGGTATGGATGATCTCCCTCCCTCACTACTGGTATGTATGATCTCCCTCCCTCACTACTGGTATGTATGATCTCCCTCCCTCACTACTGGTATGTATGATCTCCCTCCCTCACTACTGGTATGTATGATCTCCCTCCCTCACTACTGGTATGTATGATCTCCCTCCCTCACTGCTGGTATGGATGATCTCCCTCCTTCGCTACTGGTATGGATAATCTCCCTCCCTCACTACTGGTATGGATGATCTCCCTCCCTCACTACTGGTATGTATGATCTCCCTCCCTCACTACTGGTATGTATGATCTTCCTCCCTCACTACTGGTATGGATGATCTCCCTCCCTCACTACTGGTATGTATGACCTCCCTCCCTCACTACTGGTATGTATGATCTCCCTCCCTCACTACTGGTATGGATGATCTCCCTCCCTCACTACTGGTATGGATGATCTCCCTCCCTCGCTACTGATATGGATGATCTCTCTCTCTCACTACTGGTATGTATGATCTCCCTCCCTCACTACTGGTATGTATGATCTCCCTCCCTCACTACTGGTATGGATGATCTCCCTCCCTCACTACAGGTATGTAATCTCCCTCCCTCACTACTGGTATGGATGATCTCCCTCCCTCACAACTGGTATGTATGATCTCCCTCCCTCACTACTGGGATGTATGATCTCCCTCCCTCACTACCGGTATGGATGATCTTCCTCCCTCACTACTGGTATGGATGATCTCCCTCCCTCGCTACTGGTATGGATGATCTCCCTCTTTCACTACTGGTATGTATGATCTCCCTCCCTCACTACTGGTATGTATGATCTCCCTCCCTCACTACTGGTATGGATGATCTCCCTCCCTCGCTACTGGAACGGATGATCTCCCTCTCTCACTACTTGTATGGATGATTTCCCTCTCTCATTACTGGTATGGATGATCTCCCTCTCACTACTGGTATGGATGATCTGCCTCCCTCACTAATAGTATGGATGACCTCCCTCCCTCCCTACTCGTATGGATGATCTCCCTCCCTTGCTACCGGTATGGATGATCTCCCTCCCTCATTACTGGTATGGTTGATCGCCCTCCCTCACTACTGGTATGGACGATCTCCCTCCCTCACTACTGGTATGGATGATCTCCCTCCCTCACTACTGGTATGGACGATCTCCCTCTCTCACTACTGGTATGGATGATCTCCCTCCCTCACTACTGGTATGGATGATCTCCCTCCCTCACTACTGGTATGGACGATCTCCCTCCCTCACTACTGGTATGGATGATCTCCCTCCCTCACTACTGGTATGGATGAACTCGGCACGGGCACAAATGCCCTCTCTCGATACAAGCATGTATGACTTACCTTGGTACAGGCATGGATGGCCTGCCTTGGTACATGCATGGGTGACTTGCCTTGGTACATACATGGGTGACCTGCCTTGGTACAGGCATGGGTGACCTGCCTTGGTACAGGCATGGGTGACCTGCCTTGGTACAGGCATTGATGACCTGCCTTGGTACAGGCATGGGTGACGTGCCTTGGTACAGGCATGGATGACCTGCCTTGGTACAGGCATGGATGACTTGCCTTGGTACAGGCATGGGTGACCTGCCTTGGTACAGGCATGGGTGACCTGCCTTGGTACAGGCATGGGTGACATGCCTTGGTACAGGCATGGGTGACATGCCTTGGTAAAGGCATGGGTGACCTGCTTTGGTACAGGCATGGGTGACCTGCCTTGGTACAGGCATGGGTGACCTGCCTTGGTACAGGCATGGGTGACCTGCCTTGGTACAGGCATGGGTGACCTGCCTTGGTACAGGCATGAGTGACCTGCCTTGGTACAGGCATGGGTGACCTGCCTTGGTACAGGCATGGGTGACCTGCCTTGGTACAGGCATGGGTGACCTGCCTTGGTACAGGCATTGGTGACCTGCCTTGGTACAGGCATGGATGACCTGCCTTGGTACAGGCATGGGTGACCTGCCTTGGTACAGGCATGGGTGACCTGCCTTGGTACAGGCATGGGTGACCTGCCTTGGTACAGGCATGGGTGACCTGCCTTGGTACAGGCATGGGTGACCTGCCTTGGTACAGGCATGGATGACCTGCCTTGGTACAGGCATGGGTGACCTGCCTTGGTACAGGCATGGATGACCTGCCTTGGTACAGGCATGGGTGACCTGTCTTGGTACAGGCATGTGTGACCTACCTTGGTACAGGCATGGGTGACCTGCCTTGGTACAGGCATGGGTGACCTGCCTTGGTACAGGCATGGATGACCTGCCTTGGTACAGGCATGGGTGACCTGCCTTGGTACAGGCATGGATGACCTGCCTTGGTACAGGCATGGGTGACCTGCCTTGGTACAGGCATGGGTGACCTGCCTTGGCACAGGCATGGGTGACCTTCCTTGGTACAGGCATGGGTGACCTGCCTTGGTACAGGCATGGGTGACCTGCCTTGGTACAGGCATGGGTGACCTGCCTTGGTACAGGCATGGGTGACCTGCCTTGGTACAGGCATGGGGGACCTGCCTTGGTACAGGCATGGGTGACCTGCCTTGGTACAGGCATGAGTGACCTGCCTTGGTACAGGCATGGGTGACCTGCCTTGGTACAGGCATGGGTGACCTGCCTTGGTACAGGCATGGGTGACCTGCCTTGGTACAGGCATGGGTGACCTGCTTTGGTACAGGCATGGGTGACCTGCATTGGTACAGGCATGGGTGACCTGCCTTGGTACAGGCATGGGTGACCTGCCTTGGTACAGGCATGGATGACCTGCCTTGGTACAGGCATGGGTGACCTGCCTTGGTACAGGCATGGGTGACCTGCCTTGGTACAGGCATGAGTGACCTGCCTTGGTACAGGCATGGGTGACCAGCCTTGGTACAGGCATGGGTGACCTGCATTGGTACAGGCATGGGTGACCTGCATTGGTACAGGCATGGGTGACCTGCCTTGGTACAGGCATGGGTGACCTGCATTGGTACAGGCATGGGTGACCTGCATTGGTACAGGCATGGGTGACCTGCCTTGGTACAGGCATGGGTGACCTGCCTTGGTACAGGCATGGATGACCTGCCTTGGTACAGGCATGGGTGACCTGCCTTGGTACAGGCATGGGTGACCTGCCTTGGTACAGGCATGAGTGACCTGTCTTGGTACAGGCATGGGTGACCAGCCTTGGTACAGGCATGGGTGACCTGCATTGGTACAGGCATGGGTGACCTGCATTGGTACAGGCATGGGTGACCTGCCTTGGTACAGGCATGGGTGACCTGCCTTGGTACAGGCATGGGTGACCTGCCTTGGTACAGGCATGGGTGACCTGCCTTGGTACAGGCATGGGTGACATGCCTTGGTACAGGCATGGGTGACCTGCCTTGGTACAGGCATGGGTGACCTGCCTTGGTACAGGCATGGGTGACCTGCCTTGGTACAGGCATGGGTGACCTGCCTTGGTACAGGCATGGGTGACCTGCCTTGGTACAGGCATGAGTGACCTGCCTTGGTACAGGCATGGGTGACCTGCCTTGGTACAGGCATGGGTGACCTTCCTTGGTACAGGCATGGGTGACCTGCCTTGGTACAGGCATGGATGACCTGCCTTGGTACAGGCATGGATGACCTGCCTTGGTACAGGCATGGGTGACCTGCCTTGGTACAGGCATGGGTGACCTGCCTTGGTACAGGCATGGGTGACCTGCCTTGGTACAGGCATGGATGACCTGCCTTGGTACAGGCATGGATGACCTGCCTTGGTACAGGCATGGGTGACCTGCCTTGGTACAGGCATGGATGACCTGCCTTTGTACAGGCATGGGTGACCTGTCTTGGTACAGGCATGTGTGACCTGCCTTGGTACAGGCATTGGTGACCTGCCTTGGTACAGGCATGAGTGACCTGCCTTGGTACAGGCATGGGTGACCTGCCTTGGTACAGGCATGGGTGACCTGCATTGGTACAGGCATGGGTGACTTGCCTTGGTACAGGCATTGGTGACCTGCCTTGGTACAGGCATGGATGACCTGCCTTGGTACAGGCATGGGTAACCTGCCTTGGTACAGGCATGGGTGACCTGCCTTGGTACAGGCATGGATGACCTGCCTTGGTACAGGCATGGGTGACCTGCCTTGGTACAGGCATGGGTGACCTGCCTTGGTACAGGCATGGATGACCTGCCTTGGTACAGGCATGGATGACCTGCCTTGGTACAGGCATGGGTGACCTGCCTTGGTACAGGCATGGGTGACCTGCCTTGGTACAGGCATGGGTGACCTGCCTTGGTACAGGCATGGGTGACCTGCCTTGGTACAGGCATGGGTGACCTGCCTTGGTACAGGCATGGGTGACCTGCCTTGGTACAGGCATGGGTGACCTGCCTTGGTACAGGCATGGGTGACCTGCCTTGGTACAGGCATGGATGACCTGCCTTGGTACAGGCATGGGTGACCTGCCTTGGTACAGGCATGTGTGACCTGCCTTGGTACTGGCATGGGTGACCTGCCTTGGTACAGTCATGGGTGACCTGCCTTGGTACAGTCATGGGTGACCTGCCTTGGTACTGGCATGGGTGACCTGCCTTGGTACAGGCATGGGTGACCTGCCTTGGTAGTGGCATGGATGACCTGCCTTGGTACAGGCATGGGTGACCTGCCTTGGTACATACATTAATATTTCTAATTTATATAAAAGATTTACCAGAAGTAATACGAATATAAAGTTATTTGCAAAAAATGCTAAAAATCTTACGCAAAATTAATAATGAAAATGAAAATGTTCACAAGAGGATCTGGATAGGAAATATAAACACATATGCAGTATAATGTGATCCTTTATTGGCAACGTTTCGCCCACACAGTGGGCTTTTTCAAGTCACAAACAGATCTACCTGGGGTGGAAGGTACGAGAGTATTTATTGTCTATCAGTCCAGCACATCTCAAACACTCGGGTGATCTTCTCAGTCGCATTCGCAACATCAACATCAGGAACAAGAAACTTTCCAGCCTTGACATAACTTCCCTATTCACCAAAGTACCTACTACACAAGTCATCGTTCTCTTGCGCAGGAAAATTGACGATTCACTTGATCTTCCTATTCCAGCCAGTGATTTCATTGACCTTGTTGAACTATGTGTTGGCTTTACGTGTTTCACTTTCGAAAATCACCTCTTTCAGCAGACTTTTGGACTACCTATGGGTTTGCCACTCAGTGCGGTCCTGGCGAACCTATACATGAAACATCTGGAAGCCAAACGTTTCTGCACTATTATTCCTTCTTTTGTCACCTGGCTCGTCGTTTACCTCGACCTTGAGAAGGCATTTGAGCTAGCCAGCCCCACAGCAATTCTGGCAATACTAGCTCGGAAGGGAATCAAAGGACGCCTCCTGGCCTGGATAGATTCCTACCTTAGGGGCAGGCAGGCCTGTGTCAGCTTTCAGGGACACTACTCTTCCTTTAAAACCCTGGAAAACGGTACGCCACAAGGAGGTGTGCTCAGTCCTACCCTGTTTAACATCCTTATGCAGGAACTTGTGAGCCTTCCCTTTCATAGTGGTACACAGCTCCTCAGCTATGCTGATGATCTTGCACTAGTAGTGAATGGGAAAGGCAATTTAGAACGACAGGCTCAGAGAGCTTTGGACCTAATTACGCAGTCTTGCAAGGAACTAGGCCTCAAGATCTCGGCCGAGAAATCTCTTGCAATGATGTTCAAGGGACCAGATCCTATGAATAGATTACGTATTCAGGATATAGAACTTGAGTGGACAGGCTCCTACCTGTACTTGGGAATCTACATTGATAAAAAGCTGACCTTTCAGAAACAGGCCGAGTATGTCAGGTCATGTGCTCTACTCAGACTCAACGCCATGAGAGCCATGACGAGGCACCGTGCAGGGGCAAGCAAAGATGTACTTCGCTTGTACTATATACAAGCTATTCGCTCGCTCATTGACTATGGTGCACCGGCTTTAGCTCGTCTCTTCCCGCAGAGCAGGCAAAGGGTGGAGGTCGTACAAAACCATACGATAAGAACTATGCTTGGTGCCCCCATCTGGACCAACACAGTAAGATAAGATAAGATAAGATTTCGTTCGGATTTTTAACCCCGGAGGGTTAGCCACCCAGGATAACCCAAGAAAGTCAGTGCGTCATCGAGGACTGTCTAACTTATTTCCATTGGGGTCCTTAATCTTGTCCCCCAGGATGCGACCCACACCAGTTGACTAACACCCAGGTACCTATTTGCTGCTAGGTGAACAGGACAACAGGTGTAAGGAAACGTGTCGAAATGTTTCCACCCGCCGGGAATCGAACCCGGGCCCTCCGTGTGTGAAGCGGGAGCGTTAGCCACCAGGCCTCAGATCTGAGGCCCGGCTTCCTTCCTTGGCTGACAGAGTAAGATACATAAACGCCTGCAAAGTGGCCACGATTCTGCACCGGCAGCAAGGTACCCCACTAAGGAGACGGATATTAACAACCATGTCACAAGATCCCATACTCTTCACGGACTACTCCTGGATTCGTTCGTTTTGTGCTGCTGGGCGGAAGCTGCTGCCTGTACAGCTGCTCTGTGAGAAGAGTTGTGACCTTCCTGTTGCTGGGTACCATCCACCACCTCCCTGGCGCCCAGATCCAGCTGATGTTTTCATCATGCAGCTACCCATCTCTAAGTGTCTCTGCAGTCAAGACACCCTCAGCAATCATGCTGAGACAAGCATGGCACTGGCAGAGGGAGGCACATGTGCAGTGTATTTCACAGATGGTTCTGTCGACCCTGACAGGAAGAGAGCAGCAGCTGGACTGTACCACAATGGTCATACACAAGGCTGGCGACTCCCTGACCACTGCACGATCCTTCAAGCTGAGCTGGTGGCGATTCAGCAGGCATTGTCACATGCCCTACGACATCGACTCCGACCTGTCATACATGTTGATTCCACCTCTGCAATCAATGCCCTCTCCCATCCTCAACCACAGGATAATGTTCACCTCATCACATCGATCCTGAGCATAATGACAGCCTTAGAAGTTCAGGGTAATAGATCGACATTGAACTGGATCCCCAGCCATGCTGGCATCCGGGGAAATGAGGCGGCAGATGATGCAGCCAAGGCAGCAACAGACTATCCACATGTTGGGATTACTGTCCCAATCAGCCTACGACAGACCAAACTGGTGGCTGCCAGAGCCACGAAACTTATGGGGGAGGTCTTAGGTGATACCCCATCTCAACAGTGGTACCGAGCAGCGACTCAGGGAGAACCCCCTCCATATGATAGAAGCTGGTCCAGAGCGCAGTGTACCGCCATCCATCGGCTTCGTTTGGGCTTTCCCACAGCCAAGATGATGGTAGACAAGGCTGAGGAGGAGATGTGCCAGTACTGTAAGCACGTTGTCCAGCGGCCCCTAACACACTATCTTCTAGAGTGCGAAGCTACTGAGACACTCCGCAGGCAACTAGGGGTGATATTCCCTCCCGAAGAGGACCCAGAGATGACTGCGGCCACACTAGTGTACCATGGGGTCAACGAACCAGACAAGCTGTTACCTGTAATAATGACATATCCTCCTCCTCGCTAGTGTCCATAGTTACATATGGTGTCGCTTATGAGATGCACCAGTTGAACTGACCAGAGGGGCGCTTGAGCGGCATGCGTCGCATCATTGTGGAAACCTTTCTCCATCGGGAGCCAGAGACGGGTCATCGCAAGATTGGGACTCGTACCAGGACTATGGTCTTGGCGAACATTATACATACATACACCCCAGGTAGATCTGTTTGTGACTTGAAAAAGCCCACTGTGTGGGCGAAACGTTGTCAATAAATGCATTATACTGCATATGTGTTTACATTTCCATTGTGTCGGTATCTTATACCATTTATTTCCAGGATCTGGATACATTGAAGACATGGAGTGACGGATGGGGGATGGAATTTAATGTAGGTAAATGTTAGGTAATAAAGACGAGAGAAAGTGAAACAGTCACATAAAGAATAAAGATTGTGTGATGAAATAAAAGCAACAGATGAAGAAAGTCTTCCAGGATTGATTATTAATAAAGAATTATCAGCGGAAGATCTTATAAATGAAACTGTGATAAACTAACATGTTAAACTGTGATAAACTCACATGTTAAACTGTGATAAACTCACATGTTAAACTGTGATAAACTCACATGTTAAACTGTTATAAGCTGCTTTAATAATCTTCCTGGCCTGCTAGTGTACCTCGCCTATAATCTTCCTAGCCTGCTAGTGTACCTCGCCTATAATCTTCCTAGCCTGCTAGTGTACCTCGCATATAATCTTCCTGGCCTGCTAGTGTACCTCGCATATAATCTTCCTGGCCTGCTAGTGTACCTCGCATATAATCTTCCTGGCCTGCTAGTGTACCTCGCATATAATCTTCCTGGCCTGCTAGTGTACCTCGCATATAATCTTCCTGGCCTGCTAGTGTACCTCGCATATAATCTTCCTGGCCTGCTAGTGTACCTCGCATATAATCTTCCTAGCCTGCTAGTGTACCTCGCATATAATCTTCCTAGCCTGCTAGTGTACCTCGCATATAATCTTCCTGGCCTGCTAGTGTACCTCGCATATAATCTTCCTGGCCTGCTAGTGTACCTCGCATATAATCTTCCTGGCCTGCTAGTGTACCTCGCATATAATCTTCCTAGCCTGCTAGTGTACCTCGCATATAATCTTCCTAGCCTGCTAGTGTACCTCGCATATAATCTTCCTGGCCTGCTAGTGTACCTCGCATATAATCTTCCTAGCCTGCTAGTGTACCTCGCATATAATCTTCCTGGCCTGCTAGTGTACCTCGCATATAATCTTCCTAGCCTGCTAGTGTACCTCGCATATAATCTTCCTGGCCTGCTAGTGTACCTCGCATATAATCTTCCTGGCCTGCTAGTGTACCTCGCATATAATCTTCCTAGCCTGCTAGTGTACCTCGCATATAATCTTCCTGGCCTGCTAGTGTACCTCGCATATAATCTTCCTAGCCTGTTAGTGTACCTCGCATATAATCTTCCTGGCCTGCTAGTGTACCTCGCATATAATCTTCCTGGCCTGCTAGTGTACCTCGCATATAATCTTCCTAGCCTGCTAGTGTACCTCGCATATAATCTTCCTGGCCTGCTAGTGTACCTCGCATATAATCTTCCTAGCCTGTTAGTGTACCTCGCATATAATCTTCCTGGCCTGCTAGTGTACCTCGCATATAATCTTCCTGGCCTGCTAGTGTACCTCGCATATAATCTTCCTAGCCTGTTAGTGTACCTCGCATATAATCTTCCTGGCCTGCTAGTGTACCTCGCATATAATCTTCCTGGCCTGCTAGTGTACCTCGCATATAATCTTCCTGGCCTGCTAGTGTACCTCGCATATAATCTTCCTGGCCTGCTAGTGTACCTCGCATATAATCTTCCTGGCCTGCTAGTGTACCTCGCATATAATCTTCCTGGCCTGCTAGTGTACCTCGCATATAATCTTCCTAGCCTGCTAGTGTACCTCGCATATAATCTTCCTGGCCTGCTAGTGTACCTCGCATATAATCTTCCTGGCCTGCTAGTGTACCTCGCATATAATCTTCCTGGCCTGCTAGTGTACCTCGCATATAATCTTCCTGGCCTGCTAGTGTACCTCGCATATAATCTTCCTAGCCTGCTAGTGTACCTCGCATATAATCTTCCTGGCCTGCTAGTGTACCTCGCATATAATCTTCCTAGCCTGCTAGTGTACCTCGCATATAATCTTCCTGGCCTGCTAGTGTACCTCGCATATAATCTTCCTGGCCTGCTAGTGTACCTCGCATATAATCTTCCTAGCCTGTTAGTGTACCTCGCATATAATCTTCCTGGCCTGCTAGTGTACCTCGCATATAATCTTCCTAGCCTGCTAGTGTACCTCGCATATAATCTTCCTGGCCTGCTAGTGTACCTCGCATATAATCTTCCTGGCCTGCTAGTGTACCTCGCATATAATCTTCCTAGCCTGTTAGTGTACCTCGCATATAATCTTCCTGGCCTGCTAGTGTACCTCGCATATAATCTTCCTAGCCTGTTAGTGTACCTCGCATATAATCTTCCTGGCCTGCTAGTGTACCTCGCATATAATCTTCCTGGCCTGCTAGTGTACCTCGCATATAATCTTCCTAGCCTGCTAGTGTACCTCGCATATAATCTTCCTAACCTGCTAGTGTACCTCGCATATAATCTTCCTAGCCTGTTAGTGTACCTCGCATATAATCTTCCTGGCCTGCTAGTGTACCTCGCATATAATCTTCCTAGCCTGCTAGTGTACCTCGCATATAATCTTCCTAGCCTGCTAGTGTACCTCGCATATAATCTTCCTGGCCTGCTAGTGTACCTCGCATATAATCTTCCTAGCCTGTTAGTGTACCTCGCATATAATCTTCCTGGCCTGCTAGTGTACCTCGCATATAATCTTCCTGGCCTGCTAGTGTACCTCGCATATAATCTTCCTAGCCTGCTAGTGTACCTCGCATATAATCTTCCTGGCCTGCTAGTGTACCTCGCATATAATCTTCCTAGCCTGTTAGTGTACCTCGCATATAATCTTCCTGGCCTGCTAGTGTACCTCGCATATAATCTTCCTAGCCTGCTAGTGTACCTCGCATATAATCTTCCTAGCCTGCTAGTGTACCTCGCATATAATCTTCCTGGCCTGCTAGTGTACCTCGCATATAATCTTCCTAGCCTGCTAGTGTACCTCGCATATAATCTTCCTGGCCTGCTAGTGTACCTCGCATATAATCTTCCTAGCCTGCTAGTGTACCTCGCATATAATCTTCCTGGCCTGCTAGTGTACCTCGCATATAATCTTCCTGGCCTGCTAGTGTACCTCGCATATAATCTTCCTAGCCTGCTAGTGTACCTCGCATATAATCTTCCTGGCCTGCTAGTGTACCTCGCATATAATCTTCCTAGCCTGCTAGTGTACCTCGCCTATAATCTTCCTGGCCTGCTAGTGTACCTCGCATATAATCTTCCTGGCCTGCTAGTGTACCTCGCATATAATCTTCCAAGCCTGCTAGTGTACCTCGCATATAATCTTCCTAGCCTGCTAGTGTACCTCGCATATAATCTTCCTAGCCTGCTAGTGTACCTAGCATATAATCTTCCTGGCCTGCTAGCGTACCTCGCATATAATCTTCCTAGCCTGCTAGTGTACCTCGCATATAATCTTCCTTGCCTCCTAGTGTACCTCGCATATAATCTTCCGAGCCTGCTAGTGTACCTCGCATATAATCTTCCTGGCCTGCTAGTGTACCTCGCATATAATCTTCCTGGCCTGCTAGTGTACCTCGCATATAATCTTCCTAGCCTGCTAGTGTACCTCGCATATAATCTTCCTAGCCTGCTAGTGTACCTCGCATATAATCTTCCTGGCCTGCTAGTGTACCTCGCATATAATCTTCCTGGCCTGCTAGTGTACCTCGCATATAATCTTCCTAGCCTGCTAGTGTACCTCGCATATAATCTTCCTAGCCTGCTAGTGTACCTCGCATATAATCTTCCTAGCCTGCTAGTGTACCTCGCATATAATCTTCCTGGCCTGCTAGTGTACCTCGCATATAATCTTCCTGGCCTGCTAGTGTACCTCGCATATAATCTTCCTGGCCTGCTAGTGTACCTCGCATATAATCTTCCTAGCCTGCTAGTGTACCTCGCATATAATCTTCCTGGCCTGCTAGTGTACCTCGCATATAATCTTCCTGGCCTGCTAGTGTACCTCGCATATAATCTTCCTGGCCTGCTAGTGTACCTCGCATATAATCTTCCTGGCCTGCTAGTGTACCTCGCATATAATCTTCCTGGCCTGCTAGTGTACCTCGCATATAATCTTCCTGGCCTGCTAGTGTACCTCGCATATAATCTTCCTGGCCTGCTAGTGTACCTCGCATATAATCTTCCTGGCCTGCTAGTGTACCTCGCATATAATCTTCCTGGCCTGCTAGTGTACCTCGCATATAATCTTCCTGGCCTGCTAGTGTACCTCGCATATAATCTTCCTGGCCTGCTAGTGTACCTCGCATATAATCTTCCTGGCCTGCTAGTGTACCTCGCATATAATCTTCCTGGCCTGCTAGTGTACCTCGCATATAATCTTCCTGGCCTGCTAGTGTACCTCGCATATAATCTTCCTAGCCTGCTAGTGTACCTCGCATATAATCTTCCTAGCCTGCTAGTGTACCTCGCATATAATCTTCCTAGCCTGCTAGTGTACCTCGCATATAATCTTCCTGGCCTGCTAGTGTACCTCGCATATAATCTTCCTGGCCTGCTAGTGTACCTCGCATATAATCTTCCTAGCCTGCTAGTGTACCTCGCATATAATCTTCCTGGCCTGCTAGTGTACCTCGCATATAATCTTCCTAGCCTGCTAGTGTACCTCGCATATAATCTTCCTGGCCTGCTAGTGTACCTCGCATATAATCTTCCTGGCCTGCTAGTGTACCTCGCATATAATCTTCCTAGCCTGTTAGTGTACCTCGCATATAATCTTCCTGGCCTGCTAGTGTACCTCGCATATAATCTTCCTAGCCTGTTAGTGTACCTCGCATATAATCTTCCTGGCCTGCTAGTGTACCTCGCATATAATCTTCCTGGCCTGCTAGTGTACCTCGCATATAATCTTCCTAGCCTGTTAGTGTACCTCGCATATAATCTTCCTGGCCTGCTAGTGTACCTCGCATATAATCTTCCTAGCCTGTTAGTGTACCTCGCATATAATCTTCCTGGCCTGCTAGTGTACCTCGCATATAATCTTCCTGGCCTGCTAGTGTACCTCGCATATAATCTTCCTAGCCTGTTAGTGTACCTCGCATATAATCTTCCTGGCCTGCTAGTGTACCTCGCATATAATCTTCCTAGCCTGTTAGTGTACCTCGCATATAATCTTCCTGGCCTGCTAGTGTACCTCGCATATAATCTTCCTGGCCTGCTAGTGTACCTCGCATATAATCTTCCTAGCCTGTTAGTGTACCTCGCATATAATCTTCCTGGCCTGCTAGTGTACCTCGCATATAATCTTCCTAGCCTGTTAGTGTACCTCGCATATAATCTTCCTGGCCTGCTAGTGTACCTCGCATATAATCTTCCTGGCCTGCTAGTGTACCTCGCATATAATCTTCCTAGCCTGTTAGTGTACCTCGCATATAATCTTCCTGGCCTGCTAGTGTACCTCGCATATAATCTTCCTAGCCTGTTAGTGTACCTCGCATATAATCTTCCTGGCCTGCTAGTGTACCTCGCATATAATCTTCCTGGCCTGCTAGTGTACCTCGCATATAATCTTCCTAGCCTGTTAGTGTACCTCGCATATAATCTTCCTGGCCTGCTAGTGTACCTCGCATATAATCTTCCTAGCCTGTTAGTGTACCTCGCATATAATCTTCCTGGCCTGCTAGTGTACCTCGCATATAATCTTCCTGGCCTGCTAGTGTACCTCGCATATAATCTTCCTAGCCTGTTAGTGTACCTCGCATATAATCTTCCTGGCCTGCTAGTGTACCTCGCATATAATCTTCCTAGCCTGTTAGTGTACCTCGCATATAATCTTCCTGGCCTGCTAGTGTACCTCGCATATAATCTTCCTGGCCTGCTAGTGTACCTCGCATATAATCTTCCTAGCCTGTTAGTGTACCTCGCATATAATCTTCCTGGCCTGCTAGTGTACCTCGCATATAATCTTCCTAGCCTGTTAGTGTACCTCGCATATAATCTTCCTGGCCTGCTAGTGTACCTCGCATATAATCTTCCTGGCCTGCTAGTGTACCTCGCATATAATCTTCCTAGCCTGCTAGTGTACCTCGCATATAATCTTCCTTGCCTGCTAGTGTACCTCGCATATAATCTTCCTAGCCTGTTAGTGTACCTCGCATATAATCTTCCTGGCCTGCTAGTGTACCTCGCATATAATCTTCCTAGCCTGTTAGTGTACCTCGCATATAATCTTCCTGGCCTGCTAGTGTACCTCGCATATAATCTTCCTGGCCTGCTAGTGTACCTCGCATATAATCTTCCTAGCCTGTTAGTGTACCTCGCATATAATCTTCCTGGCCTGCTAGTGTACCTCGCATATAATCTTCCTAGCCTGTTAGTGTACCTCGCATATAATCTTCCTGGCCTGCTAGTGTACCTCGCATATAATCTTCCTGGCCTGCTAGTGTACCTCGCATATAATCTTCCTAGCCTGTTAGTGTACCTCGCATATAATCTTCCTGGCCTGCTAGTGTACCTCGCATATAATCTTCCTAGCCTGTTAGTGTACCTCGCATATAATCTTCCTGGCCTGCTAGTGTACCTCGCATATAATCTTCCTGGCCTGCTAGTGTACCTCGCATATAATCTTCCTAGCCTGTTAGTGTACCTCGCATATAATCTTCCTGGCCTGCTAGTGTACCTCGCATATAATCTTCCTAGCCTGTTAGTGTACCTCGCATATAATCTTCCTGGCCTGCTAGTGTACCTCGCATATAATCTTCCTGGCCTGCTAGTGTACCTCGCATATAATCTTCCTAGCCTGTTAGTGTACCTCGCATATAATCTTCCTGGCCTGCTAGTGTACCTCGCATATAATCTTCCTAGCCTGTTAGTGTACCTCGCATATAATCTTCCTGGCCTGCTAGTGTACCTCGCATATAATCTTCCTGGCCTGCTAGTGTACCTCGCATATAATCTTCCTAGCCTGTTAGTGTACCTCGCATATAATCTTCCTGGCCTGCTAGTGTACCTCGCATATAATCTTCCTAGCCTGCTAGTGTACCTCGCATATAATCTTCCTAGCCTGCTAGTGTACCTCGCATATAATCTTCCTAGCCTGCTAGTGTACCTCGCATATAATCTTCCTGGCCTGCTAGTGTACCTCGCATATAATCTTCCTAGCCTGCTAGTGTACCTCGCATATAATCTTCCTAGCCTGCTAGTGTACCTCGCATATAATCTTCCTAGCCTGCTAGTGTACCTCGCATATAATCTTCCTAGCCTGCTAGTGTACCTCGCATATAATCTTCCTAGCCTGCTAGTGTACCTCGCATATAATCTTCCTAGCCTGCTAGTGTACCTCGCATATAATCTTCCTGGCCTGCTAGTGTACCTCGCATATAATCTTCCTAGCCTGCTAGTGTACCTCGCATATAATCTTCCTAGCCTGCTAGTGTACCTCGCATATAATCTTCCTAGCCTGCTAGTGTACCTCGCATATAATCTTCCTGGCCTGCTAGTGTACCTCGCATATAATCTTCCTAGCCTGCTAGTGTACCTCGCATATAATCTTCCTAGCCTGCTAGTGTACCTCGCATATAATCTTCCTAGCCTGCTAGTGTACCTCGCATATAATCTTCCTAGCCTGCTAGTGTACCTCGCATATAATCTTCCTGGCCTGCTAGTGTACCTCGCATATAATCTTCCTAGCCTGCTAGTGTACCTCGCATATAATCTTCCTGGCCTGCTAGTGTACCTCGCATATAATCTTCCTAGCCTGCTAGTGTACCTCGCATATAATCTTCCTAGCCTGCTAGTGTACCTCGCATATAATCTTCCTGGCCTGCTAGTGTACCTCGCATATAATCTTCCTAGCCTGCTAGTGTACCTCGCATATAATCTTCCTAGCCTGCTAGTGTACCTCGCATATAATCTTCCTGGCCTGCTAGTGTACCTCGCATATAATCTTCCTAGCCTGTTAGTGTACCTCGCATATAATCTTCCTAGCCTGCTAGTGTACCTCGCATATAATCTTCCTGGCCTGCTAGTGTACCTCGCATATAATCTTCCTAGCCTGTTAGTGTACCTCGCATATAATCTTCCTGGCCTGCTAGTGTACCTCGCATATAATCTTCCTAGCCTGCTAGTGTACCTCGCATATAATCTTCCTAGCCTGCTAGTGTACCTCGCATATAATCTTCCTGGCCTGCTAGTGTACCTCGCATATAATCTTCCTGGCCTGCTAGTGTACCTCGCATATAATCTTCCTGGCCTGCTAGTGTACCTCGCATATAATCTTCCTGGCCTGCTAGTGTACCTCGCATATAATCTTCCTGGCCTGCTAGTGTACCTCGCATATAATCTTCCTGGCCTGCTAGTGTACCTCGCATATAATCTTCCTGGCCTGCTAGTGTACCTCGCATATAATCTTCCTGGCCTGCTAGTGTACCTCGCATATAATCTTCCTGGCCTGCTAGTGTACCTCGCATATAATCTTCCTGGCCTGCTAGTGTACCTCGCATATAATCTTCCTGGCCTGCTAGTGTACCTCGCATATAATCTTCCTGGCCTGCTAGTGTACCTCGCATATAATCTTCCTGGCCTGCTAGTGTACCTCGCATATAATCTTCCTGGCCTGCTAGTGTACCTCGCATATAATCTTCCTAGCCTGCTAGTGTACCTCGCATATAATCTTCCTGGCCTGCTAGTGTACCTCGCATATAATCTTCCTGGCCTGCTAGTGTACCTCGCATATAATCTTCCTGGCCTGCTAGTGTACCTCGCATATAATCTTCCTAGCCTGCTAGTGTACCTCGCATATAATCTTCCTGGCCTGCTAGTGTACCTCGCATATAATCTTCCTGGCCTGCTAGTGTACCTCGCATATAATCTTCCTAGCCTGCTAGTGTACCTCGCATATAATCTTCCTGGCCTGCTAGTGTACCTCGCATATAATCTTCCTAGCCTGTTAGTGTACCTCGCATATAATCTTCCTGGCCTGCTAGTGTACCTCGCATATAATCTTCCTAGCCTGTTAGTGTACCTCGCATATAATCTTCCTGGCCTGCTAGTGTACCTCGCATATAATCTTCCTGGCCTGCTAGTGTACCTCGCATATAATCTTCCTAGCCTGTTAGTGTACCTCGCATATAATCTTCCTGGCCTGCTAGTGTACCTCGCATATAATCTTCCTAGCCTGTTAGTGTACCTCGCATATAATCTTCCTGGCCTGCTAGTGTACCTCGCATATAATCTTCCTGGCCTGCTAGTGTACCTCGCATATAATCTTCCTAGCCTGTTAGTGTACCTCGCATATAATCTTCCTGGCCTGCTAGTGTACCTCGCATATAATCTTCCTAGCCTGTTAGTGTACCTCGCATATAATCTTCCTGGCCTGCTAGTGTACCTCGCATATAATCTTCCTGGCCTGCTAGTGTACCTCGCATATAATCTTCCTAGCCTGTTAGTGTACCTCGCATATAATCTTCCTGGCCTGCTAGTGTACCTCGCATATAATCTTCCTAGCCTGTTAGTGTACCTCGCATATAATCTTCCTGGCCTGCTAGTGTACCTCGCATATAATCTTCCTGGCCTGCTAGTGTACCTCGCATATAATCTTCCTAGCCTGTTAGTGTACCTCGCATATAATCTTCCTGGCCTGCTAGTGTACCTCGCATATAATCTTCCTAGCCTGCCCTCGCATAGTGCATATAATCTTCCTGGCCTGCTAGTGTACCTCGCATATAATCTTCCTAGCCTGTTAGTGTACCTGCATATAATCTTCCTGGCCTGCTAGTGTACCTCGCATATAATCTTCCTGGCCTGCTAGTGTACCTCGCATATAATCTTCCTGGCCTGCTAGTGTACCTCGCATATAATCTTCCTGGCCTGCTAGTGTACCTCGCATATAATCTTCCTAGCCTGTTAGTGTACCTCGCATATAATCTTCCTGGCCTGCTAGTGTACCTCGCATATAATCTTCCTAGCCTGTTAGTGTACCTCGCATATAATCTTCCTGGCCTGCTAGTGTACCTCGCATATAATCTTCCTGGCCTGCTAGTGTACCTCGCATATAATCTTCCTAGCCTGTTAGTGTACCTCGCATATAATCTTCCTGGCCTGCTAGTGTACCTCGCATATAATCTTCCTAGCCTGTTAGTGTACCTCGCATATAATCTTCCTGGCCTGCTAGTGTACCTCGCATATAATCTTCCTAGCCTGTTAGTGTACCTCGCATATAATCTTCCTGGCCTGCTAGTGTACCTCGCATATAATCTTCCTGGCCTGCTAGTGTACCTCGCATATAATCTTCCTAGCCTGTTAGTGTACCTCGCATATAATCTTCCTGGCCTGCTAGTGTACCTCGCATATAATCTTCCTAGCCTGTTAGTGTACCTCGCATATAATCTTCCTGGCCTGCTAGTGTACCTCGCATATAATCTTCCTGGCCTGCTAGTGTACCTCGCATATAATCTTCCTAGCCTGTTAGTGTACCTCGCATATAATCTTCCTGGCCTGCTAGTGTACCTCGCATATAATCTTCCTAGCCTGTTAGTGTACCTCGCATGTAATCTTCCTGGCCTGCTAGTGTACCTCGCATATAATCTTCCTGGCCTGCTAGTGT